>NC_044325.1:17050169-17375398 GCF_007399415.2 Gopherus evgoodei | reverse complement strand
GCCATAGAGACTGGACCAACAGAGCTTCTTGAAATTATTAGGTGAGGATCTAAAAAAGCTCCAATAAACATACTCACCTTTGTTGAACAGCAGGAATTGTTGGGTCCTTCAAGCCTATTTTATTAATCTTATCGTGTAAATCTTGAATATTTTTTAAGAGTTCATTATTCCTTGTGGAAAAAATCTCCTGTAACTCATTTTCTTGGATGAGCTCCTGCTTACTGAGATGGGCAAAAGCCTTGTTTGCCTTTTCTGATAAAGCCGCAATGAGTTTTTCACAGCAAGTCTTTCCCCCACATTCAGCATCTTCCAAGTAGATATCAACCATCTGCAAGCGCTCATCCAAACATTTAGCCTTTTCCTTCATCAGAGAAACTTCTCGCTGAACAGCTGCTTTTGATGTGTTTCCTTGCACCGCAGGTTTGTCAGACATTGAAGAGTCCGTTGCATGCTCAATAGAAAGTTTAACTGTTCTCAATGAGGCCAAAAAAGCTTCTAGTTCTTTGAGGACCATTTCCCTGGCCTGCATTTTATGATTCATTTCTTCAAACTGCCTTTTATATTTAAGCATAATCTCGCGTGCTGCTTGCAAATCTATTAGGTTAAATTCATCTCCTGTTGAGCTGTGTAGGTTTTCGAGTTGTTTGCATAATTCAATCTGATCTACTATACAGCTCTGGACCTTCTGAAATTGAGAAAACCACAGCAGGTTTAGCAAAGAGAAAGAGAAATTGTATCTCATATTCCAAGAAAAACATAAAGCTGGAAAAAAAATGAGCCCCAGGCCCAGCCAATCAGCTAAATAGAAGCTGTAATGGCGATTGGCTCTCCGTTGCATTGCGTGCTCTGCAGGTGAGTCCCTCCCAACCCACACAGGGAGTGGGGGAGAGGGAAAGAGCAGCGATTGACAGGGGGAAGGGGAAAGAGGAGTGAACGGGGGTAGGCCCTCAGGAGGAAGGGGTGGGGTAGGGTAAGGACCTCGGGGAAAGAGGCAGGGCAGGAGTGGGGTCTCAAGGAACAAGGTGGGGCAGGGGTAGGGCCTCAGGGGAAATGGGCAGGGGAGGTTCTGGCACTCCTGCTGGAGTGTCCAGTTTTTATATATTACAAAGTTCGCAGCCCTACGTGAGGAGTCTTCCACTTTCTCTAAAAGTAAAATGCAGGTGTGCTGAAAAATTCCGCTGCAGAGTCTGTGACTTGGTTACAGTATCATGCACTCCCTGAAGAACAAAACAGTAAAACCGAGAGTCCACAGCTTTGGTGGCATGCAGCAGCCACCTTGAGAGCTTGAGACAACTGGAGTCAGTTTCAGAGCCCGGCAATTGGACTGTATGGTCCCCACTGCCAAGAAGGAGGTCAGACATAGGGTCTGCACCCAGAAGTCCAGTGCCAGAGAAGCAGTATCTAAACTCTGCTCATCCTTAGCAAGCAGAGGCCATGTGGGATCCAAGATACTGCAGCCTGGTGAATGTCCAGCAGGGGGAACTTCTCAGGGTTGTAATAATAGTCTACTGAAATATTCTGCAATCTGAATTACACCACATAGTAGGTTGACTCTAAGAATCTTTGGGGAGCTGGTTTTGGATGGTAAGATCCACAGAAAAGGCTACTGATCATGCTTGCAGCAGCAGGAGCTTCCTCAACTCAGAAAGCCTGATACTAAACAGCTAGATTGGGACCAATGCCATTTTGGATGAAAAAAAAGACAATTATGAGCAAGGACTATTTGTGACTCCATTTTGAATGGGTACCATTGGTGTACACTTGGGTATGACTGTTGTATAGCAATGTTATTCAGAAAGAAAAGGGCAGCATGTTGTTAAAGGTCAGAAGGGTCAAAAAAACCCTCAGGCTACTGGAAGCTATTCCCAAATCCCTGAGTGACAAGTCCCATGCAGTTATCCAGCTCTTGCATGTACAAATGCCTATTTTTGCAGAGTATCACCTTGTACTCACATTTGAAAATTGAGATATGGCCTCTGTGTTTTTCCTTACCTTCAGTTCTCCATAAATGAGATCAATATTTGTCAGAGTAAATTGCTGAATGTCCTTTCTGTGGAGTTGCTCGTTTGAGTCACATAGAAGAATGAATTCATTTTCTATCGGCGAAACAACTTCCAAAGCAATCTTTAAAGACTTCATTCTACAAGAAAGGTAAATAAACATGAACAGGAGAAGCTGGCAAGAAAAGATCCTGCACATATTTCAAGGCAAAAAGCACAGTTTTACTGTAAACCAAAAATTAACTATTAGACTTTGGGAGCAATTCACTGATGTCAACAGAAGTTTTACCACAGACTTAAATAGGAGCAGGCCCAATTCCAAACATTTTAACTCAACGGTTGAAAAAAATTGTACTAGAAAACCTGGGGATACTATAAAGTGGTCTTATAAAGTGGAAGTACTTTTTCACACAACGCACACTCAGCCTGGGAAGCTCCTTGCCAGAGGACGTTGTGAAGGCCAAGACTATAACAGGGTTCAAGAAAGAACTAGATAAGTTCATGGAGGACAGGTCCATCAGTGGCTATTAGCCAGGATGGACAGGGATGGTGTCCCTAGCCTCTGTTTGCCAGAACCTGGGAATGGGTGACAGGGAATGGATCACTTGATGATTACCTGTTCTGTTTATTCCCTCTGGGGCGCCTGGTACTGGCCACTGTCAGAAGACAGGATACTGGGCTAGATGGACCTTTGGTCTGACCCAGAATGGCCAGTCTTATGTTCTTATAAAATGGAGATTTGTTTACTAGGGTTCTTAGTGTAAGTATCTCTAATTGCCTACGGTATATTAGATGAAGCATATACAGCAGGGGTTCTCAAACTTCATTGCACTGCAACCCCCCTTCTGACAATAAAGTTACTACATGATCCTTGGGAGTGAGGATCGGAGCCTGAGCCCTGCCACCCTAGGTGAGGGAAAGGGAGCCGCAGATCAAGCCCTGCTGCTCCGGGTGGAGGGAGAGGGGTCTGCAGCCCGAGCTCCACTGCCCAAGGTGGAGGTGGAGCTTAGGCTTCAGCCCTGGGTCCCAGTAAGTCTAATGCTGGTCCTAGCGACCCCATTAAAATGGGGTTATGACCTATTTTGGGGTCCCGACCCACAGTTTGAGAACCGCTAATATATAGCATAAGATACTCCATAAAAATACATTAAGATCACGTTAAGTTTGTGTGTTTAAATTGAAAAATGCCAGGGTTCAAGCAGAACATACAATTCTAACTATGCCTTACAATGCAAAATATATACTACACAATACACTCTTTAATTGTATCATGACATACTATTTCTCAAATAACACAAAGTACAATGATATTTTATACCTGGCATTTAGAATAATCTGATGTTCACTCCACTCTCTGTTAAGTCTGTTTTGTGTTTCAGAGATAACAGGCTTCCCTGTGTCATCCATAAGATTTTCTAGTTTAGATGCAATAATTTCAAACTGTGTCCAACAAGAATTAGCTTTACTCTCTATGATCTAAAAGAAAATACATATATTTAATTAATTCAAAAGGCATCATATTGTGCAAACAGAGTGGTCAATTTTGAAAATTACCTTTAGAAGAGTTATTACAGGAATTGTGAATTTTCCATGTCAGGTGCCTCAGGCTTTTTTGTTGTTTGTTTGTTTTTTAAGTTTCAGCCATTTTTCAGAACAAGATTAGGGAAAAAATTACATAGTTCAACCTATGTTAACAAAAAATCTTACACCAATTTCACTGAGAAGCTCCAGTGCCTCCATGCTTTGTAGCAAGGATTTGAAATTTTACAGGAGGGTCAGATGTGTCTTCTACCATCCTTTTGAAAAGTCACCCAAATTTGACCAATTTATAATCCTTTGAACTAGCTTGGTTTTCACACACTCAGTAGAGACTTGAGAGTTCAGCACCTAAATTCTCCAAAGATTTTGTCTGCAGTAAGTATGCTTCACACCCTCACCGCTCCTAGATGTGATTGGACTGTGCATGTGCCGTGCTCATAGAGTGACTGAAAATGCTCCAGCCCAGGGTGCAGGGGCTGAATACGATTTTCCCTGCAACTGTTCCTCCTGGTTGCCAGGGGCAAGTGTGGCGCCAAGTGGAATTGAGAGCAAGGAAACTCTCCTGTGCTCTTAGTGCCCAGGCATCAGAGAGGAAGAGTAATATTACTCCTGGGGGAATTCTGTGCTACTGCGTGCGCACATAATTAATGAGCCATGCATATTTTTAATTTTTTTGCACAGAAAAAAGCTTCTGCTCAAATACTGCTGCAGTTCTGCCTTTTTCCCTCCAGAAGGCACTGTAGTGCTAGCACAGAGCAGCAGCTCCCAGCCAGCTAGGGAAAAGAAAGAGCCTGCCTTCTTTGCAGAGCCTGTCAGGCAAGGTCAGGAGACGGGCTATAGCGAGACAGACAGCGTGGGCTGTTGAGGAGGAGGGTCAGAGAGGGGCTCATTAGGGCTAGTGGGTGAGAACAGACTCGGGCAGGGGCTGAATGGGAGTGGAGGCACAGGGCCACAGGGGAAGGGAGGTGCAGGGCCACATGGTGATGGGGGAGAGCGTGCAGAGCTACATAGGGACAGGGGGTGGATGAATGAGAGCACAGACACACATGGGGAAAGGGGGCAGGGGTACAGGGACAGAGGAGGGGTGCAGGGCCACATGATGGCGGGGAGTGGATGTCTGAGTGGGGGTTGAAGGACACGTGGGGACAGGAGCAGATGTGCCTGACTGAATGGGAAAGGTTAGGGGTCAGCCAGGGTCTGCATGGGGGAAGCTCCCTAACAATCGCTCCCTGCCCTCCCCCCAAAAAAAAACCTGTTCCATACTTTCCATACTTTCCCCACCCATACCCAACAACCCTCAAAGTTCACACCCAAGCTCCTTCCTAGCAATTTATTTCCCTCTCCCTCAGCTCCTCCATTACCCCTGACTCCCCCAAGCCTTTGCACTGCTTCTGAGAACACAGGAAATACGGTTCTGTATTGTAGTTTAAATTAATTATTACCCAGAGTTCTGTATTAATATGCCTAGTAAAGAATCTATTTGTCAAAAAACATTTCCTGAATCTTTTTTGTTGTCTGTATTGTTACAGACATACTTTCTGATATATATTTTGAAATAAATGACCAAAAATAATTGAAGCTGATGTGATTATATTGTGTTATTTTAACAGAATTTTGCAGAGTTCTAAAATACTGTGCACAGAATTTTTAGTTTTTTGTTGCAAAGTTCCCCCAGGAGTAAAATACGGAAGAGCAATTGACTTTGCAACTTCAATGTTCTTTTAACATAGTTTTTTGTGTGTAGCAAATTTAGAGCATGACAAAATAATGTTTATAATAATTGTTTACAAACAATTCAGATCCTCTGAAACTACAATACCGCTGGAGTAATTTTGCACACAATGGTCCAAACTCTCCTCTCAGCTGCACCGGCAGAACTCCACTGCCATGTAAGGCCTCAATCTCACAAAGAGCTGAGCGTTCCTATGACTGTTGAATGTCTTCAACTCCCACTGAAGCCAGGAGCAGTTGGGGACGCGGATTACTCTTCAGCAGTATGCTCGGTACCTTGAAAAAGGGGGCCTCAACAGAGAGTAATTTAACCCCCTTTTCCTAACATATTATATAAATTGTAGACAAGAAACATATTCTTCAAAATGATTGATATTTACCTGTAGATCTAGCAGCTTATTCTGAAGGCATGAGGTGTCTTTTATTTCATCAGTAAAAGGAGACTCTACTTCATCTTTGATTCTTTGTAAATGAAGTTCGAGATTACTCCTCTGTGTATCAAAGCTAGGAAAAGATGCAATAGTTCTTAGATAGTATCAAATTTACTTTAATAGAAGATAGGAAAGGAAAAATAATTGGGGTTGTGACTTGTTGAACAATTACTTTAATTGCAATTAAAGTAAATTCAGCAATTTGCTCATGTAATTGGGTTTTTTACCTAAATTCCAAATGTTACATGAATAAGCATTTGTGTTTAAAATGGAGTAATTGCTCACCTAGTTACCTGATTTGTGTGTGCAAATTCTAATTTCAGGCTCAAACACGGGTTTTCTGTGTGTAAAAACCACTAATTTCTGGAAATTTGGCCCAGAATGTCTGGCTTCATCATATTCAGGCACATACACACACCCCAAAGCAAAGCTTCCTCTAACTAAGGAAGAGCGAAAAGCAGAAAAATCACTAAATCTGGTAGTTTCCTTGTTATAGAGATCTAATTTACATTTAGAGACTACTGTGAGTGACTGTATAGTAAGATAAATAGATAGTTAAACAAAATTTAGAAGAACAAGTAGAGAACAGAATTCAGCATAGCAAAAATAGTCCAGATATATGAAATTCCCAATTTACTTGTAACTGTTTAATATAGTATTATCTCTCAATGTACGTATTTTGCCATTTAAAAATTACCTCTCTAATAAAGTCTCTAAAGGCAAATCACTGTCTTTGTCAAACTTCTTTGGACAGCTTTCACCATTCTGTTGTTTCACGTCTGATTCCAAAATTACATCTGAAGCTGGTCCTGATGCCTAATCAAATATAAAAATCAGTTATGTTGATAACTGCATTACCTTATATCTATGCATTCAACCAAGATCAGAAGACATACATACACTGCAGAAAGAAACAATCACTTTTTCATGCGAAATACATCCAATTTCTGAAAGAAGTAGCTGTTTAGGAACATAAGATTCACTTAAACTACATTATTAAGTAAAATTATAAAATACACCTCTTTCCATGGACTATAAACATGACACTTGAACCATCAGCAAAGCAGCAGATTCCATCACTATACAATGGACAGTATTTGTAGCACAGCGTGAGAGCGCTCCCTCATCGCAGTAGTGCATACTGCAACCTCAGCTACCTTAACAGACGTTTCCTCCATATCCTCAGCCATTGGTGCTAATACAATGGAGACACAAGCTGAACTCTGTGCAGGTCACCAGCATGTTTTTGGATGTCTTGCTGATGAATACTGTGCTGCCTATGTACATCTCAAGTCACATGAATTGTAGTCCTCTTGGATCACACTCTAAACAAGACCTCTTCCTCTATGGCATTCCACTCCCGGTAAACAGTTGTACCCTTCTACATTAGCAATTGTTTAATAAAGCTATACATATTCTTTTAATATTTCCTTAGAAGTGAACCCTCCAGCATTTTTCATCTCTATATCCCTTCCTATTTTTGTTCACATCTTTTGGCTACTGAGGGCCCCAAAACTGAATGTAGTATTCTAAGTGTGTTTCCTCCAGTGCTAGAGGCTGAAATTCACCCCATCAAGAAGGGCAATACAAGGACTTGAGTGCTATTTTGAGAACTTAAGTGGGGCTTGAGCTGGCCCTTTGCACAGGAATGACTTCCACTGAGAGAGAGGAACTAGACTGTAAGTTCTCTGGGGCAGAGACTGTCTTTTCAATAAGAATTTGTACATGGTGAGCAAAATGAGGTCCTGAGCTTTGACTGGAGTGCCTGAGTCCCACTGGGATATAGACAGACATAATAATTGTTCTTCGTTTGACAGGGATCCACTCTAGATAAACTAGTATTTGCTAATGGTATGTCTTCAGTCATCTGTCTTGGATGGGTTAGACACAACAAATCCTGCATCTTTGCAGGGGGCACAGTAGATGACCCTTGCAGTCCCTTCTAACCCAATGAGTCTATGATCTGAATTCCATACCTCCTGAGTTGAAAGTATATCAACTGATTGGGAAGATGTTTCCTTTTCTCCATTCTCAGGAGCAAATATAGAGCCCCTAAGGTTTAAAAGAAATTTCAGCTTAATAATAATAGCAGCAAAAACTACTGAATACAAAGAAAAAACATTGCAATCATGCAGTATATATCAAAAGACAAAAACAAAACACTGCAACTCTGCCAAAGATTAATCTAACGTGACATAGACTAGTTCATTAAAATATTTTAAAAGAACAATTACACGAGAAAATATACTCCAGGTTACAATCCTGCAACAGCAGGAGGATGATCTAGATGTCTTAGTTTTATGAAGCTATGATACATTGTCCTGCAAAATATTCACCCTTGTTTAGATGCCTGGCCACCTCCAACGTGGGACAGCAGAGTTACGTAAACATCTGCAGCACATTTTTGAAGTTCTTCTTGCTTTTGTTCACACTCTGCAACCAGTGTCTTAGTTTCTGGGTGAGTTTCTTCTGCAGTCAATCTTTCGCACATTGCTTTAAGAACTTGTAGGCAGTTGTTTAGTTCCCTCAGGCTGCCTTCAGAAGAAAAAAAAGCCTAAATGAAGAAACAAACACATAATAAATTATAACAATGTGGTTATTTTCATATTTATTTTCATTGTTATATTTAGTGTTCTTTTGTCATGTAAATGCACTTTCAACTGAGGTTCTCAAACCACTTTGAAAACATAAATTAACTCTCACAAAATCCCTTTGATGCAGGCAAGTGTTGGCCTCAATTTTACACCTGAGTAAAGGCACAAAAGGGTTAAAGACCAGATTTTTAAAGGTATTCAGGCACTTAACTCCCACTCAAATTAATAAAAGTTAGGTGCCTAAATATTTTTTTAATTCTGGGCCTAACTGATTACCTGATCATATTCTAACCAGAGCCAAGAACAGAAATCAGGAGTCCTGACTTGCAGACCCCAGCTCTAATCAACAGACCAATACTTCCTCACTTAAGATCTTTGCAATGTGAAATTTTCCCTGTCTTACAGGGGTCTTTTCTTCTTTATTCCAATATTAGCTACCAATTCTGCTCCCACTGAAGTCAATAGCAAATGCCCCACTGACTTCAGGGACAGCTGGACTGAGACATTTTCCCATAATATTCTCCATCACTCTCTCCCAGCTGTAAGAAGCACCTACAATGAAAGAAATGACACTCTACTCTCTTGGCCAATATGAGAGGAATAGAATGCATCTGGTATACATGCTTGTTTCTCTTTATGCTTTTATATACAATGTGTGCTGTTTTTCTTCACATAAAAACATCTTGGGTGAAATCCTGACCTAGTTACGGTTAATGGCAAAACTCATATTGACTTTATTGAGGCCAGGAGTTCACACCTAGAATGCCTGTAAGAAATAAATATAGGTGGATCTTGGGGAATACAGTGACAGCCAGGTTCACCTAAGGTGAAAAGAAAATTCAAGAAGAGATGACCGAGAAAGAGACATGAGTAAAAATGTTAAATGTAAACCAAAGTTTATTACACACTGTGTGAAATTTACCCCTGGGCAGAGGACTAGCACGGGCCTATGAACCAGTAAAGCACCACTTAAGGTTACATGACTAGTTTGTGTGCAACACAAACAAGGAGTTAAACTGGCGCTTCTGTACAACCATTATGGGTAGAGTCAGCTCTATGGCTAGGACCTTAGCCATGCAACCACTGCATTGCATGGGAGCTACAGTGCACGTCAAGTTTGTTTTTTCAATTATTACATTTTGAGTAATTAAGGATTAAAAATAAAACCACCTGTAAGAGATGATTATAAAGCAAGGTATAAACTGAAAAAACTTAGCATCCTACTGGCAAGGAGGTGACTCTTTGAAAGCCTGCTTCTTGCAGTGATGGAACAGTCTGAAGTTAGAAAGAAAATTAAATGACAAATGCAGAAGGATTTACAATACAGTCACCAAGCAGAGAAGTTGAGGATAGCGTTTTTATACAGTACCTCGTGTTCTTTTATAAGTCCCTTGGTTTTACCCACGCTAAGGAGTTTCTTCTCTTTAATTATTTGCTTAGTGAGTTTTGAAAAAGTTGCATTAAATTTCCCTATTTCAATTTCCATTATGAACTGAATACATGACATGATTTCACGATGAACTGCCTGCAAAGTACAGAAAGCACTGTCTCAGTGTGATGGTGACAATGGGCTACAAAGCCAATTAAAACCTCTGTTCTGTAACAAAAATTTGTTTTTCAAGAGACCAGGTCTGATAAGAAACAGCAACTCATTCTCTTATGTATACTTTCTCACCTCCCATCTTTCACGAACATCTTTGCATCTTTCCTCCACTGCTAACTTTTCATGAGCTGGTGAAATATTTTTCAACTGTTCAGCTGCTTTCAAAAAATGTTCAAGAATTCTGGTGTCCAAAATGCTAAAAGCTTCCTGAAAAAAACAGAATTGATCTTCGCTTATGTATATCATAAAACAATTTCATTATCATATCAAAACTATACAATAACAAATGACAAGGTACTTATTATTGGGCTGCAATGGCAAAAGGCCAGATTGTCCCAGGCCCTTGTGTGGATGCATAGGCAGGCCAGAGCACAATTGCACTTCTGCACTTTCTGTGCCTGAAAAATGGTATAGGACAACTGCAACCCCTGCACTTGGGAAAGTGCAGGTACAGCTCCCACAACACTTCTCGCGGGAACATTTTGTATTAAGGGGGAGTGGACAAAGTGGATCAGTGGCTATTCTCCCTCCCTATGCCCAGAAAATGGGGCATATTTCCTATATGTTATAGGAAGCATGGAAGGGGTCTGTGTCTCTGTGAGTGCACTGGCCCTGAGGGGGTTAAAATCAGCCTAGGGAGGCTGAGCAACAGGCAGTCAAAAGAAGGGCTGCAGGGGAAACAGCCAATTAGGGTGGGGGCTGCAGACAATTAGGGTGACAGATGGACTAGCCATATAAAAGGAAGCTGCAGACCAGAGGGAGTTAGTCTTCCGCAGGGAGCCCTACGGAGAAGACTGGCTTCCTAGAGGGTTACAGCAGGACCAGCACCTGGGGAAGGGCAGGTGCTAGCAGGGTCCAGGGAGTGAAGGGGGTTGGATAGGCATGGGAGTGCCAAGCGGCCTGTCAGGGAGTGGGGGTGTGGATAGAGGTGAGGGTAGTCAGAGGACAAAGAGCACGATGGGTTGGATAGGCATAGGAGTCCCGGGTGGCCTGTCGGGGTGGGGATAGGGGTCAGGGTAGTCAGGGGACAGTGAGCAGGGGGGGGTTGGATAGGTGTGGAAGTCCTGAGGGGCCTGTCAGGGGGTGGGGATATGGATAGGGGGCGGGGGGGGCAGTCAGGGGACAGAGGGGTTGGATAGGGGGTGGGGTCCCGGGGGTCCCGGAAGTGGGCAATCAGGGAACAAGGAGCAGGGGAGGTTGGATAGGTTGGGGGTTCTGAGAGGGGCAGTCAGAGGGCAGGAAGTGGGAGGGGGCGGATAGGGGCAAGGGTACAGCCTTCCCTACCCACCCCTCTGTACAGTTTCACAACTCCGATGTGGCCCTCGGGCCAAAAAGTTAGCCCATCTCTGTAATAAAGGATGAGACCAAAGTCTTTTAACTAGCCAAGAAACACGACTGTGGTTCACAGCTGTACATTCTTGAGTGCTTATAGTTGCCTGGGTATGGGAGTGTTGGAGCCATATAAGAAGACAGATAGTATACAGAATAGCTTATATAAACAAGGAGGTTGAATTACAGTAGCTTTGAGAACTTTCAATTTCCTTTTATATAAATCTCCATGGTAAAACCCCCATATGATTATAAACATAATCTAAACTAGGTTTTACTTCCCTTTAAATCATGTCAAAAAGTTACTTGTGTGTCTGATGGCCACTTAGTTAGTCAGCTTTCAAAGTTTTGATAACGCACTTACAACTAATAGCCAGATGTTTAATAGGGCATTGTTGGAAAAGGAGAGACCTCCTAGCATTAGTAACATGAAGAAACAAAGTTTAGGATATCCTTTCAATGGAAAACATGACAGACAGCCTTATTTTAAGATCAAGATTTTATAATGTGTAGTTACCATTTTGGGGGTTTAAACAAAATACACCCAGATAATGATAACAAAAAAATCCAGGTTGTGAGTAAGATTTCTTAATATTTCCACAGAAAGTTCAGGTATGTTAGTAAAGATAAAATAAAAAGTTTTAAACAAAAGTTGTAAGAACTGCCAAGAAATATGTGCTCTTTTCCACATCAGTGTAAAACAGAGGTCCCCAGACTGTGGAGTGCATCCACCTATGGGGGCACAGAGGAATGTTTGGGGGGGTATGCTGGGGGCAAGGAGGGAGTGCCATCCAGCCCCACTGCACTTCCAGCTCCGGTCTGGCCCCACCTCCAGCCCTGGCGCCAGCTCCTGGTCTCATGCCCAGCCCCATCACCAGTCCCCGACGGTGGCTCCACACCTGGCCCCAGCCTCTGGCTGCAGCTCTATTCCCAGCCCCATCCCTGCCCCCAGCTGCGGCCCCTGGCTCAGCCCCCTTACCCATGTCTGTGTTTTCCCACCCCAGGAACTGCAGCCACACTCCCAGCCTCAGCTTGGAGTGGGAGGGGAGGCACACGGGAAAGGGGGGGGGGATGACCCTGAAAAATTTGGGGCCCACTTGTGTAAGATGATTTTTTTAGTCACAAAATCTCACTATGAAATAATGTGCTCTGACAGTCAAAAGCTTCATATGACACAGGCAGGAAGTAAATATTTGAACCTACCTCGTTTTTTGAAATGTGCTCATCAGGGCTCACTTTTTGGCTAATAAGTTGCATAGCTTTTAAAATAGATGTTTCAAGCTCCTTCTGGGATTTTTCAAAATGGATCATGACCTCCTTTTTTGACAGAGTCTCTTCAGATTTGGGTGAGACAAGGTCTAGGTTATTCATGGCAGCCTAGGAAGAAAGACAATTTTGAGAGTGTGCATGAGTATCGTTAAAACAATTAAAATATTATTTTTTAACATGACTCAAGCTTCTCAGCTTTGGATATTAATTTTGAAATCTTTTCTCCTTTTGCGCCTGACAAGAGAAGAGTAGCTCAAATATTTTAAAAATATATATATTTTACATGGACCCTAAAAGACATTTTTCTAACCATTTAATACTACAGATAAGGATATCTATGTACTGAATATGATAGTGATAGGGAACAGAGACCTGGAGTCTCTCTCTGACTTCTTTAATTCGTGTCTGTAGCCCAGCTGTCTCAAAATCCGGGAGGGACACCTGGGTTGAAACATTACGTGTCAAAACTTGCAAGATTTCTTCTGCTGCAGCAACTTGTTCTTGGCACAAGGTCCTTCTGGCAATTAGGATCTGTGCAGATGAAACACAACAGAAGTCTTCAATATTAAATATTATTATTTATATCATTTAACTTTAGGAACTGAACTGAAAGGAAAGGATTGACTGAAAAAAAGTAGGCAATATCTGGTTACATATGGACCATGCTTTGCAATTACAGGTAATTATCTTGTAGTCCAAAGTATCAACCTCTGGGTGGGGAAGAGTTTGGCACCAACCAAAAAAGAAAGCAGAGAAAACAAGTTGTCAAGCCATCTAATTCCATTGTGATGGGGTGTCCACCTCACACAAGACCTGAAGAGGTTAAGGTGGTTAGGTAGGGCAATTAACTTCCAGGCTGCACGTGAAAGAAGAGCAGGGATTAATTAGAGGAGGCTCAGGCGGATGGGAACAGGAGGCAACTGTGTAAAGCCCGGGAGCTGAGAGCAGCTGGAGGCTCAGGGAAGTAGTCTGTAGTCATTCCCTAGGGGAAGAGAGTTGTGCGGCTGGCAACCCCAGAGTGTGGGGAAAGCCAGAAAGACAGCGAAGGCTCAGGGAAAAAGCAGCAAGGCAGACCTTGGCTGCTGAAGAGAGGGCCCGTGAGCTGAAGCCTGGGGTAGAGGTCAGGTCAGGGTTCCCCTACCAACCACTGGGGAAGTGGAGATCAGACTGCCTGGGATAGTTCGTGCTGAAACACTTCGATACCGCAGAAGGTGAGGACCATAGTGACTTGCCTGGAGGGCCAAGTCACGAAGAGGAAGCTGCAGCTCCTGGAGCAAGAGGATCCACAGGGTGGAGAGAACACCAGAGGAGGGCACAGCACCCGGAAGGAACTAATCCCTAAAGTGGCCAGGAGGAGATGCCCTAGCAGTGAGTGGATCCTGTGACATCCGTAGGCATATTTGACTTGTACTTAACTTCTGTGATTGTACTTGCTAGCACTACGTTGTATGTTACTTTAAAATAGAAGGCTGGGGAAATAAATCTATCTTTAAAATATGCTTGTACACATACAACCTAGTAACTGAATATACAAAGCACAAATTTGCACATGCATTGTCTGATCATGAAAATGTGTACACACAGCTGTAACTGTATCATGTGAATAGTCCCACTGAAGTAAATACAGTTACTCGTGTGTATATTTGCTTGCAGAACAGAGCCCCAAATGTGCACTCCACTGTTTAGAAAATATGCTTGGATATTTTGAAAGCACAGTTTACACCGCTGGGTTTGGATATTTATCACTGTGTGTCTTTATGAGAGCTCTTCTAATCTATGAATATTCACCTAATTTCAAACTATCCATTATCATTCCTCTGATCTATGCTTTATTAAAAATTTCTCTCTTTTATGTACTGCAAGTGAAGAAAGGACTTGATCTTGTATACTCATGGGGGACATTATGTTACAATCTTATTGAAACACAACTCACAGAAATTTAAGAGCATTTTTTGTCACTTTCACATTTTTAAATCACATTAATTGAGAATGGGATTTAGTTTCTGCACATGCACACACATTCTGAAAATGCACGTACATTCTTTTAACATGCCCATACCTCCTAATACTGTAGACTTTACCCAGAGCAGGAGTGCACAATCTCTAAGTAAAATAATCCTGAGACTAAAAACAAAGATCTTTGAAACTACACTGAGGACTCCTTCCCTCTTTACAGAATGGATGTTTGAATCAATTTCCCACAGGGTCAGATGCACAAAGTACACAACAGGCAGCTGATTCACACTCCTGCCAGAGCTCTACAGGTCCCCTTTCCAGCCAAGGAGGACTGATGGGAAGGAGGGCTGTGATTGTAATCTGGGAGCGACGATGTTGGGGGGGAAAGCAGTTACCATAATGGGATACTCAGGACTCTGACAGGAGCCATCCTTAAAAATAATGTTAGACAACTAACCTAGTCCTAATAACACTGCAGCACCTCCTCCCCTTACTTAGCCATTTAATAATACAAAATCAATCTTCATTCCTGCTTCATTTAACACAAGCCATTGAATTCATAACTCAGGTCTAAGAATCTGATGAATGGGTAGATATTTTAAACTTAAGATTTGCATTTCTACCTGTAAAGATTGTTCTGTTGAGCTTCGCACGCATCCTTCATGTTTGATCGTCTCAAAAAGGCATTCTGTTTCTGTGGCCCAGTTTTCTACTCCTTTGAGAAGCTCTTCAATTTTCTCCACTCTGGGCAGAAGCTCAGTGGCCTGTTCAGTTACATCTGCATTCTTTTCTCTAAGCTGAGAACATGGAACACTTAGACTCTTAGCAAAGTTAGTATTTGTAAAATGCTCAAAATTTCTTCCCCCCCTCTACATTTCCGGCATTTACCCAGCTTATGGGGCACTTTCTGGCTTTCGCTATATGACTCAAGAACTTCTTAATACCAACTGACAAGGGAGTGCAATGGGGTTACAGGGCTCTCCTGATTCCGGCATATACATTCTGATTCACCAAAGAATGACATGTGAGGTCTCAAATGAAAGGTGGTGTCACTCTGGTCCTCAATATCACTGTGAAATGTATGTACAAGTGTTGTGTAAAAACTGAAAACATGTTCTTAAGGTCTGTTATCAAGGTACTAGTCACCAGAAAAGGTGAAAAACAGTTTTTCTGTCAGACAAGCTACCTGTTTACATGTAAATTGAGTATTTTCTTGTTCAGAGTGGATCCCCTCACCAGTCTGAACTGAATGCAAATACAGGATTGTAAGAAAGAACTTCAGAAAGAATCTAAAAGGGAAAAAAACAGAGCGTGAGAAGAGAATCTTATCTTGAGTGTGGGAAAGCACATTTGTTTCATGAAAGAGGGGTTTCAACCAGGCTTGGCTGAGAATTCTGGAGAGAAATTTGGTTCAGATACTCTCTTGTCTAAAGAAGAGTAACCTGTCAGCTAAGTATAGACTCTAGAAAGAATGTTATGATTTTGTTTAATATGTACCCATTTGTTTCCAGTAGTCTTACTCACTATTACTTGAAACTCTATTCTGTGATAAACTTATTCTTGTTTTCACTATAATTATACCTAAGTGCTGTGGTGATAAGCAAAGTGCTGGTCCTGACTTGAATCTTACAGGCCGGTGAGTTCTGTTCCTGTGGGACTAGCAGGCCTGTAATTCTGTAAGTCTTCTGGGGAACAGAGGTTGAACACTGCAGAGAAGTCTGAGTACTAAGAGGTTACTGTGTGCCTATCGCTACCCTGTACAGAGAGAGCGAGGCCTTTGGACACCTGGAAGGCCATGCTTCTACTGCCACATACCGTTTCAGAGAGCTGATTTATAGCAGGCAGAGACAAGACTAATTCTCACTAAGAGGAGGTAGTGGTGAGGTGCCTCACCACCCTGGGTACCCCTGGGACCATCACATACACCCAGAGGACCATAGGCGGAAGCTGAGACTGAAGTGGCGATGCAGTGCCCATAAAAGTGGAGCTGTATATTTAATAGATGAAACTACCCAAATTTAAGTGCTGATATTTGGATTAGAATATAGGAGAACTCTTTACCTCTGCATTCTGAATGTGTTTCTTACTAGCCTCCGTTGATATATCTGCTGTAACACTGAGTGCATTTGGCACTGCCTCAGCAGGACTCTGAGAATTTCCATTACTGTCAACAACTGACTTCTTTTGCTCTTCTTGCATTCTCAGTAATCTCATCTCCTGTGAAAATGTTGCATAGCATTTTATACTATAATTTATTGGCACAACAGTATCATTAATAAATACACTTTTTCTGGGCTCATCCAGAAAACTGAAACAAGGGGCGCTCATATAGTCTCAGCCATATACACCACTGCATTCAGTGCTAACAGAGTTCTAAAGGACTTTTACCCAAAGAGGCAGTGAGAGTTACAGCTGGGAACCTGTGTGTATTGCCTGCTTTACCTGCTCCAAAATGGAGAACAATTGTATGAAAGATTATTGATCTGTAAATAACAATTGATAATTATACTGTTAAAAATACAGCTGTGCTTTTGACATCTACATAACAAAATGATCACATGAAAGGAAAACGGAGCTGTGGTTACTTACAAACTGTGTTCTCTTTATAAATTTAGCCCATCTTGTGTTCAGTTTTTTCAGTTCTTTAGAAATATCTGATCCCACTTGCTCATTGCTGACTTCAATTAAGAAGTTTCCAGCTTCATTTAAGGAACCATGGACTGAGTTCCAGTCTGCCAGAATCTCAGTGGGGACCTATAGAGATGCATTGAAAGGATTAAAGACCACACCATGCAGTTCTTTAATATATTTCCCAAAACAATAATAATAATTTGCACTTATAGTGCTTTTCATCCCATAGACTTCAAAGTGCTTTAAGAAGGTGAGCAAGTATATTCATGCTTAATCACAAAGAGACAGTCAATCAAATACCTTTTTAGGATGTCCTTTTCGTGTTTCGTCCAACCATGTTTTCAGTAAATGAATGTTCTCCATGTAAGTAGCCCAAGAACATAGAACTTTTTGCAGGACAGTGTTTACATTGTAAATATATTCTCTGCACATAGAAATCTTAGAGTCTACCATCTTAAACAGTTTACAAGTGTCCGGAGGATCACCAACTAGAATATTAAATATATGATAAAACAAATGTTAGAAACAGACACTGATTCACATTAATAATTTCAAAATAATATTAAGCATATTTCTCAATTGCTTGGAAACTGCCAAAATAGAGAAGTGAATCCTTCCTCCTTTGGCTGCCGAAGGGGAATATCATTAACTGTTTGGAAAAAACATAAACCAACTAAACAAAACCGATATTCTGCAGAAAATAAAAGAGGGGCAGCCATGTTAGTCTGTATCCACAAAAACAAGGAGGAGTCTGGTGGCACCTTAAAGACTAACCGATTTATTTGGGCCTAAGCTTTCGTGGGTAAAAAACCCACTTCTTCAGATGCATGGAGGGTTTTTTATCCATGAAAGCTTAGGCCTAAATAAATCTTTACAGGTGCCACTGGACTCCTCATTGTTTTTTTTAGAAAATAAAAGCATCAGGAATTTAAAACATTAATAATGACCAGCTTAAAGCGCAACTCTTATTAAAGTATTATGTTATTTGCATGCACTTACCTAAGACATTCGTGCTTATGTTCTTGTTTTTCATGTCTTCACATATTTGAAAAGCAGTTTCTAGTTGAGCTGTGACTCCTCTTTCTTCAATAAAATCCTGCCCAAAGTTAAAGGGAATTGAGATGGGTAATACTGACTGACATAAAAAAATATAGAAAATTCAGTTTGTGATCAATTAGAAAGTGAACCGAGAAGATACAGGCCAAATGTAAACAGAGCAAATCAAGTTACTTCCACTGCATTCCATCCCGCACCCTTTGTATGAATTCTGCCTATTATAGGCCTGATCTTGCAAATTGTTACTTCTGTGAGGAATCCTACACAAAAGTGTTTGTGTCTACACAAACACTTAAGGTATGTCTACACTAGAAGCGCTGCTGTAGTGTAGACAGTTACTACAGTGATGGAGGGGGTTCTTCCATCACTGCAGTAAATCTGAGAGGCAGGAGTTAGGTCAATGGAAGAATTCTTTAATTGACCTAGCACTGTCTACACTGGGACTTAGGTTGGCTTAACTAAATATCATACGGTGTGAATTTTTCACACCCCTGAGTGATATAGCTAGGTTGACCTAACTGTCTACTGTAGGCATAGGCCAGCCCTTAATTCACAGCAAGCTGGGGCATGAATCTACCACACACCCACCTGTCATGGAATAACTGTTTGTGTGGACCCTAAAGAAGCAAATTAATAGTTCATTGATAAGCGCTGATCAAGTCCCATTTCAAAGAAGATTAGATCAAAGCGCATTAATAAACAGTTCATGCATGTCACCAGAGTCCACACAGTTAGTCCACAGCAGGCTAGTGCAGGGTATGTTCACATCCCAGTTTACTGTGAACAATTGTTCACGTAGACAGACCCTGAGGCCATTGATTCAAAGAGACCACAGTAATTGCCTGAGTCAGGATTAGTCATTTCAGAATTAAGTTCTTAGATCATAAACTCCTTGGGGAAGGAGTTTGTTTCCGATAAGCCTGTAAAGTGCCATGGGCACCTACGGCACTACAGAATTAATACACAGGACTTCTGGTTTGGGGGATTTATTAAGTTCATTTTTTAAGATTTACTTTTTGCAATTTTTGAATCGGATGTAGTTGTCCAAAAATCAAGGGGTTTCACAACTTTGTTACTATATACGATATGTTCCCTAGTGCACTTTTAACATAGGACTGTTTCAAACAGCACTACATTTATGCACACTAGGGAACCTTTAGTGTGTACCAGCAGGGTCAACATGGTCCAATTAATAAGCAACACTTAGAGTACTTTAGAAATCACACCCCCACAGTCTGCATTAATGCTCTGAATAGACAATCTCTTAAATACAAGTAACCATTTCCAGTGTTTTTCTGGTGTTCATTGGATAAACATGATTTTTTTTAATATCAGGTATGCTTTATTGCTGTTTATCAGTTAAAACCAAAAATCAAAAGCCCAATAATACATTATAATAACAAATCTGTTTTAACAATACACCAAGGGGCCAGATGAAACTGACAAAATCCAACGAATTCAGAGTAAAGGCTAAATTTCAATTTTCAATCCATGTTATGGGTTATTGTTGCTGATGTCCTCAAGAACAGTGTGATTTTACACAAGATGTTGCCCCATCCTGCAGTTCTAATGCAGGCAAAACTCTCCCTGATTCTAATTGGAGAATTGCCTGTCTAAGGACTGTAATGTTGAGCCCCATATGTGCTGTCATAACCAGTTACAAAATGGGAGGTAAGCACAAAATGTAATCAGACAGGTCAACTCATCCACAGCGAGGGCCATAAGAATATGTGCACATTGGAGAGGAGGAGAAAGAAGGGCTGCTGAGTATTACGCTCTAGGAGTAGCAGGTGGTGGCAGATGGTTTCTATATTTAGAGTCCTGCTGCTGCAGAATTGTGACAGGAGGCGCAGCAAACCACCTGCTGTCCTGCGTGAAATATTTGTGAATTTGAGGCAGGGAGTGGGCTGATATTGCTGGCCCTCGTATACTACAGGAGGAAAGGAGACTAGTCAACTGTCCCTGAAGACAATGACAGAAGAGAGGAGGTCACAGACAATCACATCATCAGAAGAGAGAGAGAAATGGGGGAGAAGGGGGAGTATTCAGGGCCTGTCATGGAGAAGATATCTTGGCTCATGGCTTTTGCTCAAAATCCTGCAAAAAAACTCATCACTTTCATAGGATTTGGACTCACAATCAAATGAAACTCAGTGGTTTGGGCTGAGTTTTGGAGTTCTTGGGTTCAAATGAAAATGAAACTTAAGAGTGAAATCACTCTCGCTGAATCCAACAAAAACAAAAAAAAAAGCCTCACTGAATCCAGGGCAGAGCCAAACCAGAGTGTTTTATGAAACTCTGGGAAACTGTAACCAGAAAAGCAGCAAAGAATCCTGTGGCATCTTATGGACTAACAGACGTTTTGGAGCATGAGCTTTCATGGGTGAATACCCACTTCGTCGGATGCATCGACGAAGTGGGTATTCACCCATGAAAGCTCATGCTCCAAAACATCTGTTAGTCTATAAGGTGCCACAAGATTCTTTGCTGCTTTTACAGATCCAGACTAACACGGCTACCCCTCTGATACCTGTAACCAGAAAAGAGATACTGAAAGAGAAATGGAGGGAGGAAAGAAATGCAGCATACAACGTATTATTGTAAACATTATCCATACTGGCAGGGTCCATTTTAGTGTAAGATGATGATCACAATCACATGATGTAAGATGACGTGTAAGATGATGATCACATGGTCACATTTAGCACAGTGTGCATGTGCTCATTTATTTTAATGAGCAAAATTAACCAGTTTCAGAAAGGGAGTTAGTCCTTCATCACTCTATATGTTTCTCCTTGCTGTACAGTGACAAACTGCTGGGTGGTCATAAATAACATTTTCATTCCATAGTTGATTGTAGTGTTGTTATAGCATATTGGTTCCAGATATGAGAGAGGCAAGAAAGGCAAGGTGATGGCTTTTATTGGACCAACTTCAGTTAGTGGAAGAAGGCACAAGCTTTAGAGCTACACAGAGCTCTGTACCTTTCCACCAGTAGAGGTTGGTTCAATAAAAGATATTACCTCACCTACCTTGTCTCACCTTTATTCCAGTCTGAAGTGTATTTTAGCTATATGAGGCATACACATATCTACAGCAAAATGAGAAGATGAACATGGTGATAGCAAGGCCTGTAATAAAGATACAGATTCAACCTGAAGCCCAACCTTCTTTGCATAAATCTCAAACTGCCTCCAGCTACGAGAGTCCATGCTGGATGGAGTTAGATCTAAGGCTGTATCCAAGAAGGCAACTACCACCAGTTTAAATTGGAGATCAGCTGCCAAAAATATAAACTATTTTTAAGCTTACATGCCAATCTCTCAGCAGTAACTCCACAGATTCCTTAGTCCCATATTTGATATCCCTGATATTTAACTTTAATGTCACTTCATCCAAGATAGCTGAGCACAGGCAGCAGTGGTATTCTAGAAGTATGCTGAAGTTTGTAGACTGGATATTGCCGAATCTGGAAAACAGTAGAGTTTTGGAATTAAACTGGACATAATGAGCCATTCATTTACAGAGAGAAACCTCTAACCTAAAAATTACCTGAATTCTAGATATATGCAAACACAGTCCCTACTGTTGAAGAGGAAATAAATTCTAAAATATTTAGAGTTAATTATTTAAGTGAATAATGATTTTGGCACCTTAATTTTTGGATGTCGAATTTAAGAAACCTTAAAAAGGGCTGATTTTCAGAAAGTGTGGCGCATTCACTGTCTGAAAATCAGGCCCTTGAAAGGTGTCTCTAGTTCAGCACACAAAATCACTGACCACTTTAAAAAATGTAGGCTTTAAGCTGCATGATGATACCCTGATCAGCATAACTGAGATGGGACAAAAACAAATTAAAAGTGTTTCAGAATTTACACAAGTTAAATATAATGGTTAATTTTTAATGAGAAGATTAAAACTAATATTCCCCTACTAACTCATATTCCGTTTTACTTGGAACAGTCGCACAAGCCTCATACACCAAACCACCTCTTCCTTCCTCCAAAACCGACATCAGAACACATTTTTTTCACAAAGGTTTTCAAAACTGACCTCTGCAAAATCCTTACTCCAGTTGAAAGTCATAGCAATCCCCATCTTACTACTAGCACGTGGCTGACCTGCTTTGCCTGTGTTTGTACTAGACAGTAACAAACCCCTTGAGGTAGGACCATGTTTCTGTATATGTTTGTAGAACACAAAGCACATTGATGGTGCTCAACAAATAATAAAACCAGAGATGGCAGAATGATGCAGTCCAGTTTTGAGCTAAGAGCTGACTTTGTCAACTGAGCCTTAAATTTCAGAATTCTTTAGCAGATTCAAAATTTTAATTATTTAACGATACTTCGTACTTATAGTGTTTTCATCCGTAGATCTGCACATGATTTTAAAAGATGGGTAAGTATCATTATCCTTATTTTACAGATGGGGAAATAGGCATAGAGAAGTGATAGAACAAGATCATGCAGCAAGTCAGTTGCAGAATTGGGAACAGACCATCTATGCTTGTGCCATCTAAGTGCACAACAACTGAACACAGAAAACAAGTAATTGGAGTCTTTTTCCATAATGGTGCTAAGCTTGCTAAAAATAATAATTTAACTTAATATGAATGTAGTCAACTCAGGTGCCCAACAGGGTAAATCTGAGAATTGCAACCTTCTTTTCATGTCATCTAGCTTCTCAGTTGGTACCAGTGGCATATCCTTCTCATCTTTATTCTCAAAGGATTGAAGGCTGACCAAGTGACAGTCAAAATAATCCATCAAGCCCTGGAAAAAATATTATAATTAAGATATTTCACTGCTACGTATTGTATTTGGGAATATGCAATCCACTTCCATATTACAGTGGGAGCTATTAAGAAAACACATTTACCACAGGATCTCACTTCAGTTTTTATTCAGTACAGTATAAATGCATTTACATTACCCTCAAATGTGAGTATTTACCACAGCATAGTAAAAACCTCACCATTCTCTCTATATATAATATTGCATTAAGTCAATACTATCAGTGTTTGTTTACTTTTAAAGACACCCTCGCCACATACTGTAGTTCAATATTACATCTTTTCAAAGTATGAGGCTCTTCCTTTGCCACATCTTAGCTTGACAGTAAGACCTTGTAAATAAATATCTTCAGTTAATTGTCTGATACTGTAAAATCACTATTTAAAAAAACATTTATCACATTGACAATATATTAACCTTTTGATGGCAAAGTTGGAATTTTTGCTGCAAATCTAATGGGAACATATCACAGGTGCCAGTTGTCAAAAGCAACAAATTGAACATACAAAGTACCCACATAGAAAACCTCAGAGTACTGCACAACATTCCCATATGAATATTAGTGATCACAATATGGAATGCAGCATTCCTGTAAACTACTATTAAATACTGATACTACCTGGGAATTGCAGGTGATAAAAAGTGTGTGTCACAGATGAAGGGCACAGTCATAATCACAATATGTTATTATTAATCATGTAATTAAAGACGATTATAATGTATATGTACAATGGGGACAAATTAAGGTTGCCTCAAGCGGATCCCGAAAGCAGCGGCATGTCCCTTCTCCAGCTCCTATGTGAAGGTACGGCCAGGCAGCTCTGAATGCTGCCCCATGTGCAGGCACCATCCCTGCAGCTCCCATTAGCCGCAGTTCCCAGCTAATGGGAGCTGTGGGTGTGGTACTTGGGCGGAAGAACCGTGCAGAGTGGAGCCCCCTGGCTGCCCCTATGCATAGGAGCCAGAGGCGAACCATGCCACTGCTTCTGGGAGCCATGTGGAACGGCCCCCGACCCTGCTCTCTGTCTGGACAGTTTGAGGGCTGGATTAAAATGGCTGGCAGGCCAGCTGTGGCTCGCAGGCTGTGGTTTGCCCACCCCTGTGTTAATATGATCAAAATACATTAATTTACTCCCTCTACCAAGGCTCTCTTACATCTCACCCCAGGAAGTCATAAAACTTTCCTACAAAACTCTGTATTTAACTGGTTACCCTCTCATTGTTCAAAATCAACAGCTGCTACCAAAGGCATCTTTAAAAGTACATATATCCCCCAGAAGAAAATCAATCAATCCAGTAACCACATTCCCTCCCAAAAACTAACATCACTTCCATAGCAAGTGCTTTAGTGGGTCAGATTTAACCAGTCTTTTTTTATTTAACAAACCTTAAATAAGATAATTTTTTCTTTGAAGAGGCCCATTGCTTTACAGTGGTCCTGCAAATCGGGTAAACCTTCTGCCAGCAGATGTTCTACCTCTTGGAGCCAGACCTCGATGCTGTCTAGAGGTGGAGGTAGTGCACGGTCCAGCTTTGTTTTCCATTCATTAATCTAAAAGACAAATACATGTCAACAGTAAAATGTCCCTCTGTTTCTCACCCTATTCTCAGAGGATTAGCAAGATTATTATATATAATACTTGTTAATCTAACATTCTAATTACCTCACAGACAAATTTTGCACTCAGTAACAAGCAGGCAGTTCCCACAACGGTCAAATGGGAGTCATTTGGGTGCATCCAAGGTCAGAATTAGCTCCCCTGCTTGCAATCTTCTTGATGGTACAAGGAATTGAGCATTTTTTGTCGCTATACGATGACTAACAAAATTTTGTCACAGGGAAATTTACTCAATGTTAGTGGCACCTTGACAGATGACTTCTATCATGAGTAACGTGCTCTGACTGTCCATCAGTGTGGATCAAAAATGTCTGATCCACACTGGCCACTTATCAAACAGAGAGATACTTGATAGTATCAACCCTAGCCATTCCAAGCCTTAGTTCAGGGACGGTTGACATGAGCAAGCTCGTTACAAAGCACTGTTCAATGGGATTAACAGTACTGCTATGGCAGAGTTGCATAGTGCAGGAAGGCCACCCAAGCCACACAAAAAAATATCTAGTCAGCTGCTGACTCTATTGCTCACTCTTTTCTCTGCTGCCTCATTATTTTAGCCCTAATTATGTCAAACCGAACATTTTAAGCAGAGATTGGCCCAAAACTGCATCTGAATGCTGCCAAGCTCAGAGGACAATCAGATCGAGATCATACTTTGCATGCCGCTAGCAGCCCTAGGATCAGATAGGCATAAAGAGAGCCACGTTTGCCATCATCCTCCTCCACCCACAAACCCCCAATTTCTCCCCCACACCTTTGGAGCACGACACACCAGGCCCAGCTCAATTGGACCTCAGGGTCACGGTCAATATCTAAGTATAGTGATTCCTCCCCCTTCCCAAAAAAGGAGAAACATAATTATACTACAGTATAAATTCCTGGGGTGAGCTTTATCCTCTTCATTGAATGTGTTCACATTAACAACATAAACAGCAGCTAGAAATATTCTGTAACCTGGGAGGTTAGGTTATTCCATGCTGCTTTCATCTGTTTCTGCTCTTCATTTAGCTCAGGCACACTTCTTTTTGAAGACAACACTGGCAGAAAGGGTCTTTTCTCTTCATTAAACAATTCCATGAATGCCAGCATTTCCTAGGGTTAAAATGGAAAGGAAACCTATAGTGGAAAACTACCACATGTAATAATTCCTAGAACCAGATATTGTTGTTGGAGGTGAATATCTGGCTCCCATTTACTTCAGTGGGTGTTCCAGATAAGGAATGATGGAATAATAAACCGCTGAGGTCAATGGGAATCAGGCATAATCATCTAACGGCAGTACCTGCGCCTTACAATATAACACTATAGCTGAATCTTTATTTAATATCATGTTAATAAATTATTCCCAAGCAAATGCACAGTAACATCTCTAACTTTTTCTAGGGCTATAACTATTCAACTGTACTGAGAAAAATATCTTGTCTGAGACTAGGCGTAGTCAACATGGGGAACTCGAAGGAGAGAAGGATATTACATGTTAGATACAAAGCCTAAGTGTGTCACACAGATGTAGCAAAACGGGGGAGGGGGGGACATTTCAAAATCAGTTTCTTTTGCATTTTGGCTGTCAATGCATAGACTGTCAAGAAGGAAGTCAGACCAGCCGCAGAACATAAGAGTAAATCCAGCCTGTCTGACTCTGCATGGAAGTTAAATAAGAGGAAGAGAAGAAAACACTCCTCCCTTCTATTATATTCAATCACTTGTTTTCAGTCAGACTTTGTATGGGTTCATGTTCTCTCAGGCAAATTGTGACTATCACCCCACTATTAGTGGGGCCCTGGACTCAGCAGAACCACTAGCAAGGGAAAGCACTGCATAGGGACTGCAAGTCCCATACTCTTTCAGAAGTACAGCTCCATGCAGTCTCCCTGATGGATGATGGGTTTGGGGGCAGGCTAGGGCCAGTGCGGTATGTGGATCCACCTGCCATTCTTCCCCGGCTCCTAAAAAGGGCAGAGTGCAACACCCAGCAGAGGTTGCTGCAGCACTGGGGTTGCTGCAGCACTGGGGTTGCTGCAGCACTCACTGTGTGGGGAAGGGGATAATTACTTCTCTAATGGCCCCATAAATCTCCCTTCTACATACCCGGTTACCTGGGCTGTACAAACGGAGGAAGCCATTCCCCATGAACAGCAGCCAACAATTCCAGCACCCCTTCAGTGACAACAAACTGGCGCAAGACCTACAATATTATCACCATAGTAACTGAGAAGTATATATGTGCATTCCTTCTGGAGAGGGAATTTTATCTTAACCCTTCCTCGGTGACTTTGCTTTATTTACCAAATCCAGTGACAGATTTGTGATTTTTAATTTTTTTTGTTACATTTAAATCCTCAGATTGGACAATAACATGAAAAGCTACTTTTGGGGGGCTTATTTTAATATTTCTCTTTGCAAAAATGTCATTTAAATGCTACTTACTTGAAATTTTCTAGAGTATGTTTCATTTTCTGTATCAACCAACAACTTTGTTAACTTCTTCTCTTGTGCAGTCAGCCAGCTCAAGGCCTCTTTTACTTTCCCCTGGTAATTGGAGCAGAAAATCCCATTTTTGCACTCTGCAAGTCTTATTTTTAGTTTGCACTGTGCCACAAAACAACACACTAGTGAAGCCTTCCCACTCACTAAAGGCCTGTTCCAAAGCCCATTGAAATCAATGAAAAGACTCCCAGTGATTTAATGAGTTTTGGATCAGACCCTACAAATAGATGAAAGCCAAAATCTTCAAACCTGGTGCCAGAAGTTAGTTTCCTGAATACAGTAAGGCAGCTTGAAACAAGTAGCCAAACTTCAGGGTGTTACAGGAACATTCTATCATATGTAAATAGTTGGTTAATAGATAAAGGTGCCAGTAGATGGCATTCAAGAACATACAGCAATTATCCTGGGTTTTGTAGACCCAATAGAATTCGTGCTGTGCCCTCCAAATGGTTTTCTCTGGCTGCTCTTTATATCAGCTTCTAACAAGAAAGATCTGAGGATTGGTCCACACTACGGGGGGGAAATCGATCTTAGATACGCAACTTCAGCTATGTGAATAACGTAGCTGAAGTCGAATATCTAAGATCGGATTACTCACCCATCCACACCGCGCGGGATCGATGTTCACGGCTCTCCCTGTCGATTCCGGAACTCCGTTGGGGTTGATGGAGTTCCGGAATCGATATAAGCGCGCTCGGGGATCGATATATTGCGTCTAGATTAGACGCGATATATCGATCCCCAAGCAATCGATTTTAACGCGCCGATACGGCGTGTAGTCTGGACGTAGCCTGAGATTGATCAGCACTTCTGAAAATCAGTCTACTTCTATCTAGGTACCTCGCTATAAATTTGGGAGCTTGCATTCAGGCAACCAGGTCTGCAAATGTTGTCTGGAATACTTATGGACATCTTAACTAACAAAAAAGTGAACTTTGCGACAAAGTTTTTGTCTACACTATTTAAAAAATCTACCATGTTGGGGCTTTTGGTTACAATAAGATAGGGGCACACAAGGTTAGAATAAGCTCAGTTGTGCCACTGTAGACAAGATCACACCATGTTTTGTAACTATGTTACTGAATCATGCTACAGGCTTTGCAAAGGGGGTGTTGAAATTCTCAGAATTATGAAAAGCAAAAAGTACACTCATTTGGCTTGGTTCAATGATAAAAGATATGACATACCTGCATGTCTTCTTCAGCCACTGGTAAACTTCTGGAATACTGCAGAAACTGAGCCACATAAGTCATGATAGATTTTTCATCTGGATTGATAACATCGACATCTGTGAGAAGTAGCACACTATTAGATCATTCTTGCATATTTCACAGTTTGATTGTACAATTATATTCTACAAAGCAATCATGAAAATTTACCAAATACAAATACATTTATTTTCAGCATTTCAGTTAAAATTTCACCGAGAAAAACAGTATTAAACTGATTTTTTCCTCAGGAATATTGTAATAGAAAACAGCAAATTAGAAAAGAAGCGGGCAATTGTTAATATCATCATAATGCAGCTTTATATTCTTTCTTCTAAAGGATGTTCCTGTAATTGTTGCCAAGTCAAAACTCCTATTAGTTCAGGTTCCCTATGAACTATTCAGCAAAGAACCTCAGGTTAGAGCATTCTTACTTTTGTCATAAAGATCAGTATTTCATTTTACACCCCAATCATCACAGTGATTAAATATTTAAAATTGTATTTAGGTACATGTACATTGCAAAAGAAACACCCAACAGCAAGTCTCAGACTCCAGCTCAGATGACTTGGGCTTGTGCTACAGGGCTAAAAATAGCAGTTCACTTAGGCTGGAGCCCTGGATCTGAGACACACTCCCATCACAGGGCTTTAGCCTGAGTGGGAATGTCTATACTGCTAGTTTTAGCCCATAGCGTGAGCCCTGAGCCCAAGTCAGTTGACCCAAGCTTTGGAACTCGCTGCCACAGGTTTTTTTCACAGTTTAGACGTATCCTTTGTTATAAACGGACCTTAGTTTGACAGTATCAGCATCAGACCTTATATCAAGTGTATGAAAAACAGATCATTTACCTTCAGGTTCAAGAAGTCTTGGAATATTTAATTCATGTTCTGCAATTTTAAAAGCCTCCTTCAAATTTTCTTTGTTGGCTCTACCCTTTGCTCTGTCCATGTCAACTAAATCTGGTCTTAAGGCATGGATGATAGCTAAAAAAGCCAGTCCATTCCTCCAGCTTGATTTGAAATCTGCCACTTTGATAGATCCATGCCTGCCCCAAAATCATAAAGAATAAAATGTCATGTTCTGTTTTCTCAAAATATTTAATATTCAGTTATCAATACAATGTAAACCATGTCAGACTAGGCCTAATCCAAATCCCACTGGAGTTACTGGGAATCTTTCCAATGAATTCTGTGGAAGCTGAGTCAGCCCCATTATGAGCGGTTAAAAACTAAAATATTTGTATCATGCTTAGTATTCTGCTTAGTATCAAGCTTTTACTTCTTGCTATGTGCTGCAAGGGAACTTTGATGACCAAATTTTCTTTTTATATTTATTATGTTTAAGGCATCTATCAATGCCTTTTACAGCACAAAAAACAACAAATAAACACTAAGCTCAGCCAAGTGCAACCAAGATATTTTTCTACAAGCCAATAGGGGTCAGGCATCTTGCTACCTGAGGCCATTTTGAAAATCCCAGCCTTAAATTTATTACATTACTTTTGGAAATATTTTTTTTTCCAAAAATGTTCAACTGAATTAGGACTAGAGAAATGAAAAAAAAAATATTTAAAGAGGGATCCCACAATTTCTACAATGCATCTGGTGTCTAGATGATAACTGGTGTGCACAGAAGATGCATGAGTCAATGAGTATTGAGAAAAAATTCTCAAAAAACAGTTTCTGTATGTGGATATGATGGTATCTGAACAGGGGTTAACGCAGGGTGTCAGTAATCTTTGATGATTAAAACGTGAGGGTCCATTGATTTAAAAACCAACGTTGGTCTTATATATATATATATATATATATATATATATATATATATATGTTATAGCAATCACTGATATGTTAAACCCACTCTAATCACAATCAAATCGATTATACCTTTGCTGGATAAAGGCGAGCAAAAGAAAAATGATGATTAGAAAAGAGAGAGCTTGCATTTACACCCAAAGCCCATAGCCTTAATAAAACAAATGAAAAATACAGAAAATGTAAGATTCAACTCCTGACAAGTGCTGTATATACATCCAGCAGAAAGCACCTGCTGTGCTGACAAACACTCTAACTAGGGTGACCAGATGTCCCGATTTTGTAGTGACAGTCCTGATTTTGGGGTCTTTTTCTTATATAGGCTCCAAGTACCTCCCACCCCCGTCCTGATTTTTCACATTTGCTGTCTGGTCCTCCTAACTCTAACTTTCCACTAATATGAATGGATCATTAGTGGGGTGACACCTGAAAAGGTAACCTGGAGAGCTAGAAAGAAAGGGATGAGGTTCTGGTAATATTTTTTAAAATGTATTTGTGCCAGGCAGTGGTTTTTCAAGGATATTCAGATGTAAAGCCCTGATCTTGCAAAACCAAATGCATATGATTAGCACTCTCATTTAAGTCAATGGAATGACTTGCAGCACGTCAAGTTAAGCAGGTGTATAAATCTCTGCTGGAGCAGACCCTGAGCCTCCTTAACTCTATAAAAAGTCCCTAGCTCATCAGACACCTTCTTTTGACTTGTGCAGTGCTCTGGGGGGGAAATGCATGAACCAGGATGCTGATTCTTTCCTAGGCATTCTGCTTTTTTTGTTCAACAAATTCTTGGACGATTAGTGTAACTTTGTTACTAAGAGAACCAGTAAATGCTAATCCAACAGGATTAAAACTGGCAAAGCATGCAAGCATTGCAGTAGGCACATTACACAGAGAATGGAGACAGCTGATAAAAAAGAAAGGCAAACAAGCCAATTTATTTATCAGTGTTTTATTTGTACAGTTAGCTCCAACTTTTTATATTTAAAGGAACCAGCTCCAACTTTTTATATTTAAAGGACCCATGTCAACATATTTAGGCCCCAAATTGAAATCCAAGCTTTGTTAGAATTGTTGTGAAATGTCAACTAGATTCTAATGTGCTACTTTTTTGTTATATCTAGTAATCAGTCACTAAGAAATTAAACAGACAAAATATAGCACCTTTATAGGGTAACACAGTGAAAATAAGCATGAGATACAGTTTATAAGCCTTTCATGATACTTACACAGAACATTGCTCCTTCACCCACAACAGGAGGGCCTTTTTTGCAGACATCTTCCACCGTTTCTTAACTTTACCTCTTTTTCTTGCCTGTGGGCTTACAGATGAGTCAACAACGCTCGAACAATCAAGAGATGGCTGATTATAACTATTACCAAGGGTCCACGCAAGTTCTTCAATCTACCAGAGACAGAGGGAAAGTTTAACAATGCTTCACTCTGAAGAATAATCACAGAGATCAGATGCAGAGAACCATTAAGAATAAGAAATTCAGTATGATTTTATTATAGCTGAAGCTGGTAGCCGAATACTTCCTCTTTTAAAGACTGTTTTCAGTAGCTCTGTCAACTTTAACTGTTGGGCTGATAAACTCCATGCTGAATATCTACCTCAACCTGAATTTGTCTGGAACATTTTAGCCAAAACAGCTGAGCGATTTCCAAAAACAAAACTACAGAAAAATACATTGTTTTGCCCATTCTGGTGACTCTTTCTTTCAAAAGCTGTGGCATACTGATACTTTGGAGCAGAGGTTTGAAATTAGGTAGACCTTTGTGTCCAGGAGGTGTCTTGTTCCATCCCTGTTAAAAGCTATTCACCCAAACTTAATTCCCCAAAGATTCTGTCTGCACTGAGCATGCTCCAGCACGGGTTGAGAAGAACCTTCCCTGTTGCAGCTCTGGGTTGTTACAGGCTGGGCTGGGCCCAGGCACCAGACCAGAGAACAGGTAGCTGTCTCTCCTGTGCACATACCTGCAGGCAGAATCTGGACCATGGTTTTAAACCAGTTATAACAAAAATTAACATGCACATCACACTGCTGTCAATCATATCCTGTTCAGCTAACAGGGACTCTAGTACCCATTTCAGAGAAGCAGCTACAATGTACAATTCGAACATATTAGATGTTTCGTCTCTGAGCCAAGAATTCAGGCATACAGCATAAGAAGCATTTTGGCTTGTGCTTATGCATAATTCATCTCATTTTATGACCATTTCATTCCACAATTTTGTTCTTTTTTTCCTCTATTAAAAATACTTTCCCACATCACTGCAATACTTACATGAAAATGTAATATAATTGTCCAAATTAGGCCAAGCACAATGGAAGGTTTTCCTTCAATAATGTCAGCAACATGAATATTTATGAGCTTGATCTGGAAAAAGAGGATCATTGTTAAAGAAAGAACATGTTCCACAAACTAAACTGGTGTGAAGAGTGAATTTTAAAGTTAACTTTAATACTCACTGATTTGTTCTTTACAAATTTCAAGGCATTTTCTATATTGCTTCTGCACTGGAAGGTGTTACATCCTTTCTCCCGTGGCTAAAAAGTAAAAAGAAAAAACATTGCACAGTCAACACTGCGCAGCTTTTAGATTGTTCACTGTCAAGGTTCCTTCCCCACTCTGAACTTTAGGGTACAGATGTGGGGACCTGCATGGACACTCCTAAACTTAAATTATTAGCTTAGATCTGGTACACTGCCACCATCCAGAATTCCAGTGTCTGGAGCACTCTCTGTCCCCCCAAAACTTTCCCCTCCCTGGGTTGCCTTGAGGGACTTCACCAATTCCCTGGTGAACACAGATCCAAATCCCTTGGATCATAAAACAAGGAGAAATTAACCATCCCCCCTCTTTTCCCCCCACCAATCCTGGTGAGTCCAGATCCAATCCCCTTGGATCTTAAAACACGGAAAAATCAATCAGGTTCTTAAAAAGAAAGCTTTTAATTAAAGAAAGAAAAGTAAAAATTTCATTTCTGTAAAATCAGGATGGAAAATACTTTACAGGGTAATCAGATTCATATAGCCCAGAGGAACCCCTCTAGCCTTAGGTTCAAAGTTACAGCAAACAGAGGTAAAATGCTCTCAGCAAAAAAGGAACATTTACAAGTTGAGAAAACAAAAATAAGACTAACACGCCTTGCCTGGCTATTACTTACAAGTTTGAAACATGAGAGACTGATTCAGAAAGATTTGGAGAGCCTGGATTGACGTCTGGTCCCTCTTAGTCCCAAGAGCGAACAACCCCCAAAACAAAGAGCACAAACAAAAGACTTCCCCCCCTCACCAAGATTTGAAAGTATCTTGTCCCCCTATTGGTCCTCTGGTCAGGTGTCAGCCAGGTTTACTGAGCTTCTTAACCCTTTACAGGTAAAAGAGACGTTAACCCTTAACTATCTGTTCACGACATTCACCAATAAAGGTCCAAATCCTGCAAAGACTGATGTCTGATATTGCATCCACTAACACCAGTAGCAAAGCTTCCATTGACTTAAACAATGCTGCATCAAGACCCTTGTGAATAGTCCTTATCTGCAGGAAGCCTGCTCCTTAGCACAGTACAGCTCAAGCGCAGGGCCAGTAAGTTCTTGCTGCGTGAGCCCTAGCGGCAGGGACAGCTGATTCTGAATGAGAGAGCCTGCAAGCCATGGGACAGTTGTTCCTGGCAGTGGAGGGTGTGACAGGATACTCTAGTGGGACTGCTAACATGCTTACAGTCAAGCACATGCATAAATCTTTACAGGATTTAGGCCAAAGTTAGGATTTAGTTCCTTTATTTTATCTTACCAGTTGTTGACCAGAAAGTACTTCCAGCAGGTCCAAGAGCACACGACCTTCTTTGACGTCTGTATATAGATCTGAGATAACGGAAGGAGGAGTATGCTGCAAAAGTAATACATTTAGGTGCAAGTTATATACTGAATTCTGAAATCATCATCAAGCAAAATATCACTGATTGTTTTGCTTCTCTTTTTTAAAAAAGGTTTCATTTCTTTGCTCTTTTTTTTTGGTTCCACTTACCATTTTTCTGCTTATTTCAATAGTACAACACAGAAAATGGATTTACTTTAACGCTGAGGGCCCAGTTCAAGAAAGCATCATTGTTCAGGAAAGCCCGTAAGTATGTGCTTAACTTTAAGTAATTAAAGCCAATTAACTTTAAGCACATGCTTAAATGCTTTCCTGAATAAGGGTGGACTTAAGCACTCGCTAAAGCGCTTTCCTGTATTGGGGCCAAAATGATCATGTTTCTAGCTATCCCTTTAAGGAGGCTAAGAAGAAGAGGGTAACTCAGTTTTAATGCAAAATTTCCAGTAATTGACTTTGAAAAATATGAAGGTCAGAAAGAGCAGTTGATTAACATTGTTGCTTTTCACCAATGAAGCCTAAGGTTTGAATATTGACTCCAGAGATAAGTGATAATGACCTTAATGTTGCTTGCTATTTGCAGACTTTGCAAAACCACGTTGTGGCTGCCCGTCTCTGCTCAAGAAGGGATCAGCACTGGAACAGCTGGCACGCCACAGGTCAGGACCAAAGTGCATTGACAGAGCAGATTTGTGAAAGCTTACAAGTACCTGCCTCCTCTGCAGCTATTTCTGTTAATCCTTGACATTCACTGAACTAAAACAATGTTTTAAATGCATTCCAGTGTAGCACAAATATACAACAATAAAACTACCAGCCTATGCCTACATAACACCACCACCAAAAAACCCCAACCAAACAAACACAAACACCACACAAATATATAACCACACACACCTGTCTCTGCCATGTGCATGTTATTCAACAGTTAAAATATATCTTTCCAGGCTAATTTTCCCTGTTGAACCATGAATATTTAAATTTGTTTGGTTTATTCATTCTTTTACATTTTGCTCTCCAAAGAACATTTCTAAATTTATTCACAAACAACAGCAACGACAACAAAAACAACAAGAATTTGTTTAATATTAGTTAAGGTTGCTCTCCTCAGTAAACAAATCATAAAAAATTAGGAAATGCAAAGCAAAGGATTAGAAGTTTGTGAAGTCAAGCATTCTTGAGTTAGGAAATGCCAGAATGAACATTGCTCATGCAATCTTAATTCAGTCCCCTTGTGCATATGCATTATGATACAGTCATTAATTACATGATCTCATATTATTATACCTCTACCCTGTTATAACGCCACCCGATATAACACGAATTCGGATATAACGCAGTAAAGCAGTGCTCGGGGGAGGAGGAGCTGCACGCTCCGGTGGCTCAAATCAAGTTCAATATAATGTGGTTTCACTTATAATGCAGTAAGATTTTTTGGCTCTTGAGGACAGCGTTATATCAAGGTAGAGGTGTATTATTTTACAAAAACCCTGGTTCGTTCAGTGCACAGGCTGGATCTGCTCTGGGGATGAATTAGGATTGTGTAGTTAAGGAGCCTGTTGTCTGTAGGACCCATGCCACATTTGCTGCAGAAGCTGGTAGATCTGTAGTGAATGAGCCAGAGGCCGGCAGGAAAACAAAGCATGGTCTTGTGGTCAGAACAGTTCAATGCCGCCCTGAAAACTAGGATTCTGTCCCCGCCTCTGCAACAGAGTTCCTACGTGATGCTTGGCAAGTCATTTATTCCAAACTGTTCACACAGTCACTTCTGCACGTAATTAAAGACTGTATAATAATCATACTCACAGGGGCACTGAATTAAGGTTCTTTGGGAGACCTTCATTCTGGCATTTCCTAATTTGATAGTGCCTTGACTTTGCAATTTTTTAATCCTTTTATATCCTTAACTTTGTACTTCTTACTTTTTATGGTTTATTTACTGAGGAAGGCAATCTTAAAGATTGTTAAACAAAAACTTTTTTGTTATTGAATTTCCTTGTTTAACAGAAAGAAAATATTTTATATACGTGCTATTTAAATAATAGAGCACTTCTATCTTTGTTGTTTTCAATGTATATTTTATTATCATTGTTACCTTTGTGAAGCCTCACATTTCACCACACAGTGTCGTGTTGACAAATATGTTCAAAGTAATTAAATTAATTTGTATTCACATAAAACACTTGGAAAACCATAAGAAGCACAGAAAACGGGCTGTCATTTTGTAGCTTTCTATTCATGTAACCCTTTTTGAGGAAAGTAACAATTAATCTTGAAATAAGACAGTACAACCCAAACAGCACAGCAGTAACTTATCCCAACACAGTATGCTTTCATTACAATTATTCCTGTGAACTATCCTAGTCTGAGGTAAATCAGTTATCAAAGGCAGCCATTGCCATGACAAGAGGGTGCAGTGTTGCAGCCGTGTTGGTCCCAAGCTATTAGAGAGACAAGGTGGGTGAAGTAACAGCTTTTATTGGGCCGACTTCAGTGAGAAACCTTTTTACCAACAGAAGTTGGTCCAATTAAAGCTATTACCTTACCCATCTTGTCTCTCTAACAAGCAGGGCTGGTGCAAGGAAGTTTTGTGCCCTAGGCAAAACTTCCACCTTGAGCCTCCCCAGCCCTGCAGCAGCTCCCCATCCCCCCTCCGCCCTGAGGCGCCTCCTCCCCTGCCCTGAGGTGCCTCCCCACACCAGCTCTCCTCCCCCTGGCCCGGGGAGCCATGTGGTACCTCCCCACCCCAGCTCACCTCTGCTCCACGTCCTCCCCGAGCACGCTGTCCCTGCTCTAATTCTCCTCCCAGGCTTGTGGCGCCAAACAACTGATTGGCGCCGCAAATCTGGGAGGCGGGAGAAGGGAAGCGGCAACTGCGCGGTGGAATCCCAGGGCTGCCGGCGGCGTGCTGACCCAAGGGAATCTCTGGGCTGCCGGTGGGGGCTCAGATTACCTCTCCCTCCCAGCGCAGCGGCAGCTGAAACAGCTTTACAAAATTTTGGGGGGGCACCGCTTTTTGGCACCCCCAAATCTTGGCGCCCTAGGCAACCACCTAGTTCACCTTAATGGTAGCACTGGCCCTGCTAACAAGGGTAACATTGACTTTCCCCAAGCGTGCAAACAAACTGAGGGAGGGTGAGTGATGAGCGGTAATCGCTGATGTCACAATGTTACAGCTCATGTGACAGCAGAGGGCATCAAATGTACAGGGGTAGGGGGAAGCAGGGGAATCTAGCTTTTTCACTGTTCCTGTTTTTCAAAATTTCCTAAATAAACAACAATATAGCAATATAAAATACACACTGGAGATCACTCCTCACATATATTAATTAGTGAGTGAAATTTGCTTCAAATTTCCCATGGCATGTTTACCAAAAAAGGGTTTTGAGATACAGAACCTGAAAAGCATTTTGGATGCAACCTTAACTATTATTGCAAGACATTAAAACAAAACTGCCTTCCAGAAACCATATTCTTACCTTTGCCAACTGTAAATTTATCCAGCTAGTGAAGGTTTTCTTCTGGATATATTCCTGCTCCACTGTGAAAAAAGAAAAATCACTTAATTAAACAATTTGACTATTTTCATTTCACTTTTTCAAAGAGAAACATGGAATCCATCTCAAATCTAAGTTCTGTCCTCAGTTATCTCAGTGGGTTTTTTATATAGATTTTAATATTATTTTCTGGAATCTAACTGGTATTATCCTCCATTCAGAAATGAAAGCATCTCCAAGGAGCTCCACAACTGGAAAATGCACTTTTAGTGGATTTGATGGGGCTTGATCTGAGGAAAACGTCCATCCACGCAGAGAATCTTAATGTTCTTTAAGATTTTTTGTAAAAGCTCAACTAATGCAAATAGTAAAATGAACAAATGAGTCTACAAAGCAATATGTCTGAAACAGCTTGGGCCTCAATTTATTTCTAAATGTGCCTCAAATGCGTTAGGCCTTTTGTCAGCATAAAGCGACTGTTGCAATTCTAAAAGTTCAGACTAGGGTAAAATTGTCAAAAGTGTCAAAAATCACTTAGGGTTTGTCTACACAGGGATAAAAAACCTGCGCAGGCCCGGGTCAGCTGACTTGGGCCCACAGGGCTCAGGCTCCAAGGCTGAAAAATCAATGTGTAGATGTCTGGGCTCGGTCCTGAGCCCCAGCTCTGGGATCTTGTGTGGGTGAAGGGTCCCAGAACTCAAGACTCCACTCCAAACCCAAATGTCTACACAGCAATTTTTTAGCCCCACAGCCTGAGCCCCCGAGTTGAGGCTGTGCTACAGGGCTTTTGTCCTTGTGAATACATACCCCGAGGGGTCTAAGTACCATTGATTCTGCAAGAAAACCAAAAAACTCTCTTTCTTTCCCTCCTCTCCCTTTTATTTAAGGCTCCCCCCAAAGATCTAATTGTGCTTAATTCTTCATTTTTATACAGTATAGCTAATAGGAATATTATGTGAATTGGCATACGACTACAATTATTATCAAACGCTCTCACGTGACTCACATTAAAGGCAGTGGGAGCTGCATGAACAAATCTAAAGGCATAATCTGGGCCACAGTAATTTTATTTATTTTGATTTCTCTGATGTCCCTCCCAGGCTTTAGGCTTATATTTCATTCAACTTAGATTGCTACCAACCTTCCTCTCCCCTGACAGCTTCCTACTACCTGAATCCCACCTCATTAAAGCCATGAAATCTGAGGTGCAAGGTAACAGGAGACCTATGGTATCCAACTAGAAAGATGATTAAACCAACCAATTAACTTGGCCACTTAATTATAACAACTTCTGATATGTGTACAGTGCTTATCCCTCTCTCTTGGTTCCAACTTGTATGCACACTCATGGGGCATTTTGAAAATAGTGCTCTTATTAGCTAAGTTGTGTAATGATGATTCTAGAACACTGGTTAAAACAGACTGAAAAGTGTAGGGGAGATCTCACTGCACCAGCCCAGCAGAGGGAATGAACTTCATCTGCAAAGCGTGATTTTCATCCAGATGGGGAGAGCCTGTAGTATTCCCTCCACATCATTGACACAATGCAGGATGCAAGGAGAGGGTGCAGGCAGAGTGATCATGCACAGAGCCCTCTGCAGCCCCAGTGCACCAGAAAGGGAGTGTCTGCTTGAGAAGTGAGCAGAGGAGGGGCTTGGGGATCTGTACTTACATAGATCTCAAGGCCCAGAACTCCTACATATAGGGTACAGAGGAGCAATGGCTATACCACCCAGAGGCTGGTATTGAGGTTTCAGAAAGGCTGTCTGTGACCTACCCCTCAGGCTGGTAACTGGTGAATTCCAAAGCCCCCCCACCTCACAATTCCCAAACATCATTCCCCAAACAGTCAGGCTTTCTGAGAGGAGGGATGCCAGCCCAATACCTGCCTGGGAAGGGATAGGGAGGACTGTGTCTTGATGGCCCTCCCCTCCCTCATGTGTGAGGGGAAAGAAGACCAAAGATGGCTTGACAGAATTGTCCAGATCCATTCTGCAGTCACTGCAGTGCCCTGTGCTCTGCTCCAATCTTGTGCCTGCTCCTACAGCCTTCAACCAGAACTCCCACTATGAGGTAGAAGGTGACTGCATCTGAGAGCGATGGGCTGCTGCTCTGTGGGCACCCAAAGCCTAGCAACCATCTAGGGGACGGAGCTGAATTAATATGCAAATTAGATACAATTAACTCAGGCCTAAACAGAGACTGGGAATGGTTAGGTCATTACACTAATTGAATCTATTTCCCTATGTTAAGTTCTCCTCACACCTTCTATGGGTCATCTTAATTATCACTTCAAAAGTTTTTCTTCTCCTGCTGATGATAGCTCATTTCAATTGATTAGACTCTTCCTGTTGGTATGCATACTTCCACCTTTTCATGGTCTCTGTAGGTATAAACATCTCCTGTCTGTGTGTTCCATTCTATGCATCCGAAGAAGTGAGCTGTAGCTCACGAAAGCTCATGCTGAAATCAATGTGTTAGTCTCTAAGGTGCCACAAGTACTCCTGTTCTTTTTGTGGATACAGACAATCACAGCTGCTACTCTGAAACCATTTCACACAGTGCGGCAAGTACTTCATTATGCTCATAGAATATACAGTGGTTCTCAAACTTTTGTACTGGTGACCTCTTTCACATAGCAAGCCTCTGAGTGCAACCCCCCCTTATAAATTAAAAACACTTTTTTATATATATTTAACACCACTATAAATGCTGGAGGCAAAGCGGAGTTTGGGGTGGAGGCTGACACCTCACAACCCCCCACGTATTAACCTCGTGACCCCCTGAAGGGTCCCAACCCCCAGTTTGAGAACCCCTGAGCTAACACAAATTCCCATTCTAAAGCCCAGTCTTGCATCAGACTTTACTTGCATCAAACTCTGCACCCATACAGAGCTCCATTACGTGAGCCTCTGTACGGACAATGGGGCAGAGCTCAATGCAGGATCTACACCTAAAGAAGTAGATAGCTAATTCTGGTTCATATTTCTAGATCATCTACCAAAGCCTTAATACTAAATCTGCCCAGAATTAAATATTCGTATTCTGCACATCAATAATACTTTGCATGATACATCTAAACAATCTTTCTCTGGTTCTCCATAACCCATCATGCTTTGTATCTATTATCTGTAATAGTACCACCCTGACTCCACCACAGCAAAGTATGTAGCACTCTATTTTCTCTTGTGATTATATTATTGTTCATTTTTTTAAAATGAACATTACAACAAAATTAAAAAGGAGAGGAGACTGTGTGCATGCAGAAATATAATATTAAAACACAGTTTGTTTTGAAAAAGGAGATAACCTTAAAAACATCTAACACAGAAATACAGCGTTAGAGGCAAATCATAATCCCTACTGCTCTAGAAATGAGGTAAACAACACCAAGATATCAGATTCAAGTTAGCACATAAGCAAACCACACCCCCTTGCTATGTTTCAAGCTGCGGAAATATCATGAAGCCTTTGCCAATTATGTAACTGAAATTCGAGTGGGTGGTGGCTACCGGCTGTAGCAAGCAAGCACAGCTGGTATTTCTACAGTTTGAAAAGGAGTGTATACCCAAGACTCAATATTTCACTGAAGCCAGTGGTTCCATCTCCTTTCTTGTCCCACCTGTAGCTCACACACAGTGTGCTGTTGCTGAGCCAAAGAACTAGCTTTTGGCCCTGATTCTGAGAGACAGTGAGGAGCACCAGGCCCTTTCACGTGTCATTTGCCCCTATCAGGCCAGTTGCTTCTGACATTCATGTTCAAAAGTGTTACACAATATGGGCCTGATCCTGCAAACATTTTCTCATGGGAATAGTCCTTACTTAGGCAACTAGTCTCACATGTTGAACTGGGGGGCAGGTAATTTACTAACCCATTTAAGGGTGTCAGATATTTTCCCCCCTATGCAGGGTGCATTGGCTCCCTCTACTCCCCTTCCCTCCCTGCTCACTCTCCTGCAGTTGCTCCTACGGGAAAAACCTATGGTGCAGCCTCTGCAGCCTACAGCTGCCACTGGGCCCAGACATCATGAAAGCAATGCAAAGGTGTGGGTAAGGAGTTCTTTCTCCTTCCCACACACTGCGGGGCTACGTAAGGATTGAGCACACATCTAGCCTACAGCTTGGTTTACTTTCCTGACCCATAAAAAGAACATAAAAAGCACTTCCTTCACCCCTAGCAAAATCAGCATCCAAACTCACCATGCCAGAAAATGGAGATGATGAGACAAACATGCATCTGACAATATGAGAACACTTGAAAACCCTCAGATTTTCTCTTGCTTTTTGAAGTCAGTTTTTAAAGAATTAATTATTATTGTCCCCCAAAAAAGTTATCTGTTACATACAGTAATTGATGATAAAGAGAAACTGTTTGATGCTTATTAGTATGTCTTGAAATGGACAATCACAGCCACTACTTAATAGGCTAATCAGTAAAGACTAGGTCATCGGCATGTGATCTAGCACATAGTATGGGGCAGTGCACCGCTGAACTGTTGCAAGAGCATCCCAAAGGAAAAAGTGAGAATCAGGGAGTTGCAATCTCCCAGCTGGTCTCCCCACTGCTCCAGGAAAGGAATACTCTGTGATACATATAGATTTGTCACAGCACACACGCTCAGGTATGTCTATACTGCATTGTAAGACCAGGGTTCGAATTCAGGCTCAAATCTAACCCCCCTTCCATTAACATACAGATCTCACACACCCTGGGCTCAGACCCAGGATACCAGGACCCCACAGGGGCGGAAGGTCCAAACCTGAGTCAAGCTGGGACCCAGGGCTCAAGACTTATTGTTTTGCAATGTAGACACAGCCTCATTGGGCTCATGCTCTAAGAGTCCATCAAAACTATCCCACAATTCTAAGGACTGATTTTCTTTGTCCTCTGGACAGTCTAGTTTGGCAGACAGTCAGGTTTTCCCATGCTGCACCATAAACAAAGGGCTGGAGTGATAACATTTTGGGTGCTAGGAAGTCTGCGGTATGGGTGGTTGGACTCAGGGCACACATAATGCACTGTAGACTCTGAAGCCCCAGATTATGACCCATGGTTCAACAATTCCTAATCTAGGGTTACAATGAGTGTAGACACTCAAGCCCTAGGTTAACAAACCCAGGGCTTGCTAAATTGATTCTACTAACCCTGGGATTACATTGCAGTGCAGTTATGCCTCTTCCCACCTCCTCCCATCCTTTCCTGCACAGCTGCATGAAGGTGGGTCATAGCAGCACTGAAGAGCCTGCTTATCCCTGCACGCAGGAAGTAGTGGTACAGTGCACCAGCACAAGATGGCCACAATTTGGCCCTGAGTGCTTGTCAAAACATTCTGATACAGGTTACTCATTAGCAGGATCTCTGGGATATCACAGCCAATGAAGTATTTGGTACTGCACAATTTTTTTTAGAGATATGGATTTTAAACCGCAGCAAATTTAAAACAGATTTTAAACAGCAATTACATTATTTTAAAATAATTGAACCAATCCTGCAACTTCATTTATTTCTATCTTATTACCATTTTCATTTGAACAGGAAAATTACCTCTAGCATAGCCTTGCCCATCCCCTCCTTTTCACAATTCCAGTTAGCTGCAAATGCTGGGCAAGTCCTTGCACTTTTAGAAAAATAATTACACATTTGCCGTATGGGCAGAAATTCAAAACAAAGCTTTCTATTTATTCCGTTCCCCTCCACCAATGAATGTAGTTTCATTCACTCGTAATAGGAAGGCAGAAAAAGAAGTCTCCAGAGCTGATGCTAATGTCCAGCCATACAGTGTTATGTTATCAATCAGTAATAAAGATACTTTCATCCAGTTTTATGAGACTGTCCAAAGCCAAATGAAGTCAACAAGAGTCTTTCCATCGACGTTAATGGGCTTTGGATCAGGCCCTATGTGTTCAAAGTGCTGCACAGATATTAATCAATTAATCACATCACCCCTCTGTGCAGGAGGTAAATGTGAGCCCCTGACCCCAAACCACCTACTTATGACTTCCCATTCCTAGAAACTGAAAGCAAATTCACCAGCCCACAGACACCTTCATCAACTCATGAAGTCTCATTTTACTGAGCTTTGTGATCATTAGGTTTCTATCTATCTAGATATCTAAGGTACTTCTATGTCCCCCATTATTGTGGTATCTGAACCCCTCCATCTTTATTTATCCTCACAGCATCCCTATGAGGTAAGACAGTGCTATTGTCGCTACTGAACTGAGGCACAGAGAGACTAAGTAACTTACTCAAGGTCACATAGGACCTCTCTTCTGGAGCAGGAAATCTCCTGCATTCCAGAGTAGCACCCTAACCACTGAACCATCCTTCCTCTTCACTGGGGTTAGGGGTGTTTATTTCACTCATTTTCAGTGTTGGGTTTTGACTCTTATTTTACCAGGTAACTGCTTAGACCAATTGTTTTTATAGGTTTAGTTGAAAACTGAAAGAAAAATACCCATAAAAACTTTTTAGCACATCTCATTTACTGTTTGCATCCTAAGACCACATACCAAAAAGCCGCATGCCACGCACTTGCTATGTGCAATCAAGAAGTCAGCTGCAGACAGGATGTTGGTATTTACAGCAGACAATGTAAACGGGATGTAAATTTCATTATAAGTCCCCTGATAGGAACTTTTCCATTTTTAAAAATGACTCCTGAAAAACCAGAGCCAGTGTTTTTAATGGACTCTTTCCTGTTCTAGCTAAAACCCAGAAACCCTAGTTGTAGTAAAACAGCTATCTGGATAGACCAGTGATTAGGTTAGACCACAGAGGATTACCATCTAGGAATTCCCAGTTTGTGTAATCTCTGGAATACCAAGTGCGCCTGACAGGTACATACTCATGCAAGAAAAAATAGAGGCGATTCAGTTAAACAGAAGACAATTTTGGAAAGACGCATGTAATCTAATATAAAATGCAAAAAAACCTATCCACTTATCACTATTTGTGAGGTTTCAAATAAACAGAAAACACAGTTATTCTTTCTTCTTAATCATTCAAGGACTATTCAACACATTTAAATTAAATTAAATCATTGCAATATGTTAAATTATTAAACACACCTGAAATAGTTTCTGCTCTCATCCTCTTATGTTATCATCCCTTTGGGTGCCATCAAATATTAATATATACACATCAATAAATAAAGACAACAACTGAGCACCTACACTGCTAATGAACTGTTGCTTGCATTTGTATTTAGCTCCAAAATCTAACAAGCTGAAAACCTGCTTTTTTTTAATCCTCCCATCCTCCCTAAACTACTTGTGTAGTGGAATTTTGAAGTCACACTGATGCTATGACACCTAACATGATGCAATCTAATAAAAATAATATATTACTCCAATTTATGCAACTTTGCCACCACCAGTCAACTCTGCAAATAAAAAAATAAATTGGAACTTATACACTCCACTGGCCGTACACCATCATTTTAATCCTTGTCTACACTCCATGAAAAAGACAGCGTATAATTGGATAACTCAATAGTATATTTCATATTCTGAGATACCCTGTTTTTACTTCTATCATCAGCACTGAATCACAGGGTTAAGTGGCCCTAAACCGGTTAAGAAGGGGAATTACGCTCCAGTGCTGGTGTTCAAATTGGCTCAGCAAGCACGGAAAGTAAATTCTGTATCCTGCCTAGGCTTGTTCAGCAGGAGCTCACACCTACCACCCGTGCATCCAGGCTTGCCTGCCAGAAAAGAAGTAAGGGAAAAGGTTAGCTGAAGAAAGGACCAGGTGTTGTCCTTTGGGACCCTTACCAACCCATCTTAGCCTGCAACAAAGAAATGAACAAAATCTCCTGCTGCAAATAGAAAAAAGCCTCTAATTGGCTCCAGATACCAGTCCAGCTGCCATATCTCACTGTTAAAACCTCCACCACCCATACACCCCTGTCCTCACACCCTTTCCTCATTTCAAGGTAATTTCTGTATTATGCCAGACCTGCTTTGTCCAGTAGCTCCCAAACCTTTTACCATTGGGCCCTGCTTGTATCAAAGGAAATGAGCCCAGGCCACCCTTCCCCATGTACTAGAGCAGGGGTCCCCAACGCGGCACCCATGGGCGCCATGGTACCCGCCGGGGCGTCTAAGTGTGCCTGTGTACTGGCCGGGGGACGAGTATCCGCCGACAAGCAGCAGCATCCAGAGGCGTCACCGCCGAAATGCCACCAAATATAGGCAGCACTTTGGCGGTGACGCCTCTGGATGACGCTGTTTGTCGGCAGTATTTCAGTGGCAACGCCTGTTGACGTTGCCGCTTGTCAATGGCATTTTGGCAGATGCTCGTCTGCCACCACGGTCTTCCGTTGCTCGTCGTCTGGCGCCCACGAGACGAAAAAGGTTGGGGACCACTGTACTAGAGACAACATTTGCATATAATTGTATACCAGCCTTTTGTGTCATACATGGTTACTAAAGGGTAATGAGCTACATGGCCTTGCCAAAGCTCAGAGAGAGGGTTTCTATGCCCACAGCATAGAGAAGAAAAAAAGTGACCCAAACTGAAACCGGAGAGCAGCCTGTAAGTTTCTCCATGGGACCAGGACTCCAACAGAACCACTACTGGAAAGGGGGCAGGCAGCAGGGCTCCCAGACTGCCCCTTGCACCACCCAGCCAACAAAGCACGAGTTTTAGGTCCCACAGAAACACTGCGCAGGAGGCCAGGCCCCACAGTTTGCGACTGTCTGATTTAGGCACCATGTATAAATACAATAATATCCCTTTAACTAATGCATCATGTATTGGGAATGATCTCCAATATACTGCCCAGGCAGAAGCTGCCCCTCCTTTATTAAACACTTCCCACATGAATGATAAATATTGCAAACATACACCCAATCAATACAATGGGTCCACTGCCAGACTTGGCTGCAGCCCCTTTAGGTGGCTATGCAGAGCCATCACATATTAGAGCAGTCTCGAAGGCTGCTCTAAGTTATGCTGCATGCCACATCAGACCCTGATTTTATTAAGAGAGTCTCAAGAGTTGGGGTCTTAAAACCCCAGTTGCTGGAGTCATGTGATTACATACAAATCTCAGCTTTCATTTAAAAATAATAAAAAGTTTTTAGCCCTCCAATGATCTGAAAACAAGACACTCTAAAGACTCAAAAAAACAGAGGAAAATATATGATTTACGAGATTTTTTTAAATCTCATGATTTTGGGGCCTGATTTGTGATTTTTGAATGCTTGGGATTGGCAATACTGGGTGTAAGGTCACCTGTGCACTCTCCTCCCCACTCTCCTCACCTCCTGCGTTGTACCTAGAATCTGACCCAATATTTTCAAGTTTTATTAAACTTAATTTATATCTTCTTAAACCATCTAACTACAAAGAGTGACTCACTATGAACCAAGTTACATTTCTTCCTTTTACCTACAGTTTTTTTTTTACCACGTCTTTTCTTCTGTAGTCAAGTATGACAATTTTAGGAGAAGCTGCCACACCTCGAACAATTTTCCTTTCTACAAGTTCAGTAGCTAATGCAGCAAATGCAGAATACTGACATTAATTAAACAGATTTAACAATGACATTAATTTAACAAACTAACATCATAATCTTGATGGCCATGGGGTGTGACTACCTGTAATTTTAATATTTCATAATCTTTTTGTAGCTCTGCATGTTGTATATCACAGAGTTCTCATTAGACATATATAAATTTTCACTCAGTGGAGCTACACTGATTTATGCCAGCTGATTATTATGTATGTGTATTGTGGTAATACCTAGGAGTCCCAGTCATGGACCAGAACCCTATTACACTAAGCACTGCACAAACACGGAATAAAAAGATGGTCACTGTCCCATTAAGTTTACACCATCTAAAATGAATTGCTCATCTAAACTAAACTGAGAATTTGGCCCTTGTAGTAAATAAAGGCCCTGATAAAGGCCCGGTTTGAGGCCTGAGGCCTGAACTAAGGTAATGGTCAAAACTTTGCTAACATAAAGCAAAATTAAACTGTGAGCCATAGGCAGGCCCTGCTCACAGAAGCTGGCAAGGAAAGGGCTGATGTTGCATAAACATATATCCACCTAGTGTGTTGAAGTATAAACACGGTACCAGAACACCTTATACTGGAACATACCACAGATAACAAGGAACAGGCTGACCCATCCCAATGACAAGGCCAAAAGGGTAATATGATGGATAGAGTTGTTTTGTTCGAACCAACATGTACAAGGTGAGAAGCGTAACCTTACTGCGTAGAGGGGTTGTACCTTGCTGCGTAGAAGGGTTGCACTTCAATACATCAGAAGTGATGTGTAACTTGTTTGTATCTGTGTATAAGAATGCATCCCTGGGGCGGTGTCTTTGTCCAGCCGAGGGGGCAGTGGAAAGTCCCACCACTGACTGAGCTGAGTCCATTGCCAAGGGGCACATATTAGTAGTACACCTTTTACTGGAGTAACAATCTAGGGGAACTATCATTGTGTCCATACGGCAATAAACCTGGCCGACGTGCCTTCATACCTTACTAGACTCTGTGGTCATTGGGGGTTCCTTTCGGGTCTGCTGTGTCACAGACAGAACACAGAGGGAACACATGCACGCAGCCGAGTGATATCAACACTGAACAGAGCAGAGCACCACACCGGTAGCATCTGACAACAGCCCTTCCATATATTAGTAGAATGGTTAAATATTCCTTCGACACTATTAGAACTATTGCTTGGCTGTGACCAAGACTGACTGAAAAAATTATAGACTATGCCCTATAGCAATCAGATTAGATCAATGTTGTGATGTCCTTGGATGCCTTCCAGGTAAAGTAATGTACTGACTTCTGAATGTATTATCAAGACTAGTCACCCAGACTACACGCCTGCTCAGTTTTTCTTTTTTCCAATACTAAAAGATATGTACTAGTTTCTTTTAACCTGTGCATTATACAAAACTGAACATAAATCATACAGTTAAGAATTATAAATAATGATAATAATAGGAGATATACCAATTTCCTAGAACTGGAAGGGACCTTGAAGGGTCATTGAGTCCAGCCCCCTGCCTTCACTAGCAGGACCAATTTTTGCCCCAGATCCCTAAGTGGCCCCCCTCAAGGATTGAACTCACAACCCTGGGTTTAGCAGGTCAATGCTCAAACCACTGAGCTATCCCTCCATCCCTCCCTGCCATTAAGAGTTTCAAAAATAACATCCTAATGATAGACTTCTCAGTCCATATTTAAGCACCTACATAAGTGATCTGATTTTCAGAAAGTACTGAGCAGTCACTCTCTGAAAATGAGCCCTCTCTAAGGTGTCTCAAGCTGAGCACCCAAAAACTGACAAACACAAAATCTCCAGACACTTCGAAAATCTTGCCTCTAGAAGCTTAACTTTAGGCTTCTATTTCTGAAAACTCTTAGCTTCAGTGTTTGCTCTTGAAGTTCCCTGTTATTCCCACTTCCCATCTATTACTGAGGATCTACTGATTTCAAGGATAGTGGTTTCTGTCTACTACCTTAAGAAATATGTCTTTACTTCTTCTAAGTATATAATTCCAGTTCTGTAATTCTGCCCCAAATGTTCTACCAGGGTCTCATTTCTTAGTTTGTTTTTGTATTTATATTTTTAATTATTTTTTGTAAAGCATCTTAAGATGTCTTAGGCTTGGTCTACACTACAGAGTTATGCTAGCATAACTACTTCGGCTAGGAGCATGAAAAATTCACATCCCCTAGGTTGCATAGTTATGTTGGCAGAACTCCCACAATACATGCAACTAAGCTGATGGAAGAGTGTTTCTGCTGGCATAACTAATATGGTTTAGGGAGATGCTGTTATTATGTCAGCAGAACTCCTTCTGTTGGCACACAAAGCATCTACACTAGGGGTCTATTCTGGGACACCTATGCCAACACAGACTCTGTAGTGCAGACACGGCCTCATGTGAGAGCCAACCACATGAAGCGTATGCCAACAGAAGGAATTCTGACAAAAACAATTAGGCCCAAGTGTGTTGCCATTTCAACAGAGCTGAAGAACTCAAATTTCTTCAGCACGAAGATAATGTATAATCTCTTGACATTTTAATAAATGGGGCTCTTACAGTATGTCTACACTACACTGCAATTACACTGCAGGCTGATTCAGGTGCATGGGTCTCTTTAACTGCAGTGCAGATGTCCGGACTTGGGCTGGAGCCTGGACTCTAGGACCTTGTGAAGTGAAAGGGTCCCAGTGCTCGGGTTCCAGCCTGAGCTGGAATGTATACATTGCAATTAAACACCCCTCAGCTCAAGCCCCGTGAGCTCGAGTCAGCTGGCACGAGACAGTCAGAGATGTCTAGCCGCAGTGTAAGCATACTCTTAATCTCTGGGCTACTGAACCTTGAATTATCCATTCCTTCAGTATGGCGGCCAGTTAACTTAAAAATTCAGTTTCAATTTGTTCAGAAATAACATGATTATTTCAGAGCAAAATCCCCATCTATGATTAGGGTCCTACCAAATTCACGGTCCATTTCACGGTCACAGGATTTTTTAAATCGTACATTTCATGATTTCAGATATTTAAATCTGAAATTTCATGGTGTTGTAATTGTAGGGTCCTGACCCAAAAAGGAATTGAGAGGTTGTGGTACTGCTGCCCTTACTTCTACGCTGCTGCTGGTGGCAACGCTGCCTTCAGAACTGGGCAACCAGAGAGCAGTACCTGCTGGCCAGGAGCCCAGCACTGAAGACAGAGCTGCTGCCATTAGCAGCACAAAAGGAAGGATGGCATGGTATGGTATTGCCACTCTGACTTCTGTGCTGCTGCCTGCACAGCTGGGTCCTCAGTCAGCAGCCACCACTCTCCAGCCACCCAGCTCTGAAGGCAGTAGCACAGAAGTAAGGTTGGCATGGTATGGTATTTCCACCCTTACTTCTGCGCTGCTGCTGACGGGGTGCTGCCTTCAGAGCTGGGCGCCTGGCCAACAGCCACCACACTCTGGCCGCTCAGCTGTAAAGGCAGCAGCACAGAAGTAAGGGTGGCAATACCTTGACTCCCCCCCCCGAAATAAACTTGTGACACTCCCCCGCCACCCACTTTGGGTCAGGACCCCAGTTTGAGAAACGCTGCTCTCCCCATGAAATCTGTATAGTATAGGTTAAAAGCACACAAAAGACCAAATTTCATGGGGGAGACCAGATTTCATGGTCCGTGATGTTTTTTCATGGCCGTGAATTCTATCTATGATCCTTTGTAAGAATAACACTATCTCCTGACTCAAAGCTAGAACTTACTTTTCTGATTCTACTTCATGCTAAACACACACCTAAGTGTTTACCTGAGGCAAAATTCTCTCTTTAGATGCTCATGAGCATTTCCCACTGACTTTGATGGGTGCTGCAAAAGTGCATCTGACAGCAAAATGGGGCTATACTTTGTGTGCCTTTTTAGAGCAGGGGCGGGCAAACTTTTTGGCCTGAGGACCACATTGGGTTTTGTAAATTGTATGGAGGGTCGGTTAGGGGAGGCAGTCATGCCCCCCCGGGACTCCTGCCCCATCCAACCCCTCCTCTCCTTCCTGACGACACCTTTGGAACTCCTACTCCCTGTTCCCTGGCACCCCTGCCCCTGCTGCCCCATCCAACCCCCACTCCTTCCTGACTGCCCCCTGGGACCGCTGCCCCCATTCAACTCCCTCTTTCCTCCCCATCCACATCCCCACCCTCTGACCACCACCCCAAACTCCTCTGCCCTCTATCCAACCTCCCCTACTCCCTGCCCCCTTACCATGCTGCCTGGAGCACGAGTGGCTGGCAGCGCTACAGCCGCACCGCCCAGCTGGAGCCAGCCACGCTGCTGCCACCACCACGCAGCTCAGGGAACCGGATCAGGCCCAGGAGCTCACAGCCCTGACACCCAGAACATTGCACTGGCAGTGGAGTGAGTGAGCTGAGGCTGTGGGTGCGGATGAGTCTCCCAGACCAGGAGCTTGGGGGCCAGGCAGGACAGTCTCGCAGGCCAGATGTGGCCCGCGGGCCGTTATTTGCCCACCCCTGTTTTAGAGTAACCTTTGGCCATTGGAAGTTTTCTGCTTGCCGGTCTGACTGTAATGAAGTCAAGTGCAAAAGGAAAAGATATGAGTTAGAAATAAGTTTAGCTTTAGATCAGCGGTCCCAACCTCTTTGTCTGGCGGGCGCCAGACGAAGGACTGTGGAGGCGGTCGAGTATTCGCCGAAATGCCGCTGAATTTTGGGAGCATTTCAGCGGCGATGCCTCTCGATGACATCGCTTGTCGACCACCGGCCAGGACGCAGGCACACTTAGATGCCACCGCGGGCGCCACCGTGTTGGGGACTTCTGCTTTAGATCATTGTAAATACTAATAAAACATAATTCATAGCTCAAGAAACATTTGTGTAGATAAGGATGACAGAAGACACCTTGCAGATTTGTTTTCTGCACCAGCTTCATCTGTCTTCAATGTTTTCCTTCAAATAAATCAGAGAGTAACTTCACCATAGGTAAGCCATTGGGAAATCCTTTTATAGAGGGTGATGCAGCCCATCTTCCCATAGAGCAGACAAAAAACTGAAAAATCAGCTTTGTAATGGATTTGATTCTGAAATCAAGATCAGTTTTTGCATGCAGAAAGACTGTATGATTGGCTATCAAAGAAACCAAACAAGGAAACATAGCATACTGTAAACATTTAAACAAAACTCCCTATTAATGTGAAACACAAGTACTGCTATTTCAAAAACACATTCCAAAACTTATCCAAAGAGACACAAGTTTAGGGAAAAATATATTCTTCTCAGCCCTGCACACTCCAACAAATGGTTGAGGAACCTTTAGCTTTATTATTTTTAGAGCCCAATTCTGCCTCCCTTGCTCAGATTGACCAGCACCTTATTACTCAAGTAGCCCCATTGAAATAAAGGGGACTGCTTGCTCTGTAGAATGTGACTCAGTGTGAGTGAGGGGCGCAGAATCTGGTCTTTAATGAGCTTGTGTGGAAGCCAGAGAGATTTTATGCTCATTCAGGCCCTGAAATATATATCCACAGGGGACAGAGACAAGAAATAAGAAGAAAATGCAACAAGACTATTATCTAAGGCAAAGACTATTTAGTGCTTTCCACTAATAGCACATAAAAATTAGGCAAGCAAAGGCATGTTTTAATTTGCAGAGATACCTAATAAATTATAGGACTTGTGTAACTCTTTAATAGTTCCCTTGACAACTGTTTATAGTAACATGTTCAGCTACAGAAAACAAACTGTGAGCAAATCTGTTCCAAAACAGGCAATGACTCGGTAAATACCATGAAGAAAAACTCAGTACTGAGTTTCACTTTACAGTTGAAAAGCCTCTGGTGAGATATTTACAGAAGTCTGTTTACAGCATAGAAATAAATGGACTATATCTGACACTATTTTTATGTTTTAATGGATTTCACAGATTTTCATTCAACTTGCACACAGCCACAGACATTTGCCAAAAACTTACATGAAAAGTTACATGAAACTTGCATAACTTACCTTGCAGTGAAATATGAAGATCATCTATTTCGGTGGAAGATTGCTCCTCAGCTAATGGAGATGATTTCTTACATGCCATATTAAACTTCAGGACGATTATATCATTTCCACATTATTTCAGCTGACAAACTGAAATGAGAAAGAAAAAGAAAAGTTAAGAGATCAGCACCTCTGTGTTCTCATTAAGAACTGGTGCTCTTAAATGCTAGTCTGATAGGAGACATGCTTTATTTTTTTTTCCTGCTAAGGTGTTTCCTTAGCTTATGTAGAAAAAAGTGACTACGCCTACTTTTTGAATCATAAAGTTATTGTCCGTTGGCTCTATTCAGGTTATTTCTAACAGCTGGCTGAACTCCAGAATTCAAATAATGGCTTCAAATGTGTCTTGTCATGAAAAGGAACGCAATGCAATTAGAAAGATTCAAAACACGGTAGGCTTTTTGTAGGAAGTCAGGTTGACAAAGGCTCGTGTACATTTGTTACTGACTAACTCAAAAGTTTTTCTTTAAATCTTTATATTTTACAGACTTCTTTTCCTGCTTGGTAATTGTTAGAGCAGACTGGAAACAATAGCAGCTGAGCCTGCAAAGATTACACAATTAAAGTGTAACAAAAAAGGTGATGGTTGACATAACAGAACAATCATTCCTGCTGTTCCTATCTGTATCTTAGCTACTCCTCTTCTCCCACAAAGTCTATTTCTCACAAAGGAGTTTTATTTTCTAGCCCCTCATTTTTTCCCTTCTGTGGATGCCACCGTAGAGAACAATATGCAGTAACCTTTTTTTTAAAAAATAGTCTTATGTATTTGACTGTGGTAACTACATTGTTTAACTTTACAGTGGGAGAAAAACTGGACTTTCAAAAACAGACTCATGTTTTTTTCAAAAAGTTAAAAAATTAAATGAAGTCAAACAGATCTGACTTTAAACAAACTCTGTTCGCAAACAACAGAACATTTTCAGCACCAAGTATAACAAGTGGCATGCCCAACTCTTATTATTTATTAATATTTAGTGTTGTGTATCTAAACTCCTGATCACCTCATAAATTTTGGGCTAGATTGCAACCTTCTTATTCACATGAAGTAGCATCTGACTCCGAAAGTAGTACCTTTGACTTCAGTGGGACTTCACTCAAAGAAAGATACTATTCAGTGCGAGTAACTGTATTATATCGAGCCTTTAATAAATCTACTGCACCCACTAGGTTAATAAGATACATGCTATTGCTTTCATGTTCCTATTAAATATTTCCTATTTTATTTTACATTTACACTGATTTTTTTATTGGATAACTATCCGACACAATTATGTGTAGCTAAGCCAGTTCCTTATAACAGACTGTATTAATGGGTAATTATGAAAAAACAATGTTTTAAAAAAATTAAAAGCTTTTGAATGGCAGTGTGCCATTTCAGTATGGATAGAAACCTCAGCTGAAGAAATTACCTTTGCCTATTCATCTCTCTTGTAAGTTCAGGAAAGCATTTAAGCTTAGGTAAACATTACCAGACCCAGGCGCTCAAAAAATCATGAGTCAAACCCAGAAAAATCATGAGACTAACTTCAAAGTCATGAGAGGCAGCAACACTGTTTTAAGTCCCATGTCCCCAATGAGATTTAAGTTCACGCTTAACTTCAAGAGAGATGACCAAATAACGATGCTTTCCTGAATAGTCTTTATGACATTCTGGACTCCAAAGAAAGGAGAGTCGAAGACAGATTTAGAGGCTTCACCAGTGGAGATTTCAGAGCTGTAAGTGTATAATTTGGATCACTGCATTTTGTGAATGTATTTTTATTTACTCCAGTCATGATATTTAATTTTATGGGGAAAAAATGAAGTTACCAATTGTAGAATCCATATGATTTATAGTGGAAATGATGCTATTCTCAGCAATATCTGTGTAATTATCGCGTTATAATTACAAATTAACTTTGTTTAATAATGTGGGTGTGCGCAGTAATTACATAGGCTACATGCGTGAACATTGTGCACATCAACTGAGTCCTCCTAGTCCTCCTATGGGACCCAATCCTGAAAAATCCTGAGCTCACACAGGTGAGCTCAGAGGTGCACCCTTCAAAACCAAAAGTGAAATAAGGACCACAAACCCATGCAGCCAAGCTACAACCTCCAGGGTCTGAGTGTGGAGTGGATGACAAGCCCTCCGAGCCACAGCTGAATTGGTTCTCTCCTTTGTGAATCCATGTCCCCAACCTGCCCCCTTCCCCCTACCCTGCAGGGCCAAGATCTACAGCAGAGTTCTTCCCACGTGGAAGTGACCGTGATACCATCCAGCACACAGGGTTTCTACTGTGTTTGGTCCTAATGTGCATGTTTTGACCTCAGGATTAGCACCATGGTTATTAAATAAATGGAGAACAATCCTGCTTCAAGTGAGCCTGTGAACTTTCTGTTGGTGCTATTATAATTTGGAAATATTGCTTGAACCTGATATCTCTATACCCAGTAGGTGTGTGTTTCACTTTGTCATACGCTACATGCATATTTCCAAATCTGGGACTGATGTGGATTTAAAATCATTGGGATAATAGAAGTAAATGACCCAGCTCCTAAAAACTTAGGCCTTATCTACACAGGGAAATTTACCAGCATAACTGTACCAATATAATTACATTGCCAGTAAATTTCCCCATCTAGACAAGTTCTAATTAGATTAGAACTCATACGCAGAAGATTATATTGCAAAGTTGTAGGCAACAGTCTTACTCTCTGCTTGTTTATTTATAAGCAACTATTTCTAGGGTGCTATCCAACTAATACGTGGCGGCTGATAAACCAGTTTGGCTCCACAAGTGATGTTGCAATGGGAATGACAGTCATTCCTACTGTGGATCCTCATATTGCTTGTTCTTTTTTTCTCTTCTCTTCAGTGCCACTGATTATTTATGACCCACTCAGGAATTCTGAAAGTATTTCCCTCTGCAGAGGCCTCTACATATTAACTAAAGCCTGATCCTAGCAACAGATTATTAACCATGAGTCCAGTTGGAGCAGATGTCATGGATAGAAACAGCTGATTTTTGTCTTCAGTGTTTTTTTAATTGTAGTGTTCTATTTACTTCCTAATAATTAACAGAGATCTTGTATATTTTATTTTTTGCATACATTAGAAGAGAATCAGTAGTATCTGTGCCTATGAAGAGTTTTGAGCTTTTCTAGTTGCTAGTAAAGTTGTTTTTAGACTATTTTTTTAGCATTCTATCATCTTCTCAGTGGGAAATGGTCAAGGTCATGGTCATGCCATTATATATGACTGAGAGAATTCCACAGACATCAAAACAGTTAAGGTTCTATAGGTATTTACATTTTCATCCAAGTTCTGATGGGTTGATACCTCTTTTGTTTTAAAGTAATTTACAGCATGCTGAGATATGACATGCAAGTTTCTGCCTCAACATTATATTTACCATTTTTAAATAGGTTTACTTACATGAAAAATCATCAGGGGGTTAGGTATTTTTACATGCACTTCTCTGAGACCCTTGCAACAAAATACCTTCAGCAGGGTGGACTCCTGCTCTAAACGGAATGTAAAGGTACTTCATTTCCAGAGAAAAATGCTTGGAATGTACCCATGGGCTTCTGGGGGGATATTGTCTAGACAAATCTTTCCAGTTCTACAGCACCCAGCTGAAACATCTTCATCATAAATCCACAACTCCCTTTCCCCAAATGATACTGAGCCAGTTCCTCAGCTGGTGCAAATCAGCTAGTTCCACTGATTTACTCCAGCTGATGCTCTGACCCATTATCTCCTTGACTGGCTTCATTTTCCATGAAAAATAAAACATGTCACATACTTTCATCATTGAACAAGCAAGAATTCAACTTGTTCCAGGAAAGTTAAGGTATGATTTAAATCCATTAAAAGCAAGTTAGTTCTGAGTAACATAGTCCCCATGTTTTCCCAAGAGAAGTAACTGGTTCCCATCAGAACTCTAGTCACCCCAAAGTCGGTAGTGAGGAAGGTCATGACCGTGTCCCTACTCTGCACAAGTCCCTGCTGCAGAAGACAGCGTATCAAGCTCTCCACTAGAGTGTGCTCCACATGTGAGCTGGGAAGCTCTGAACCATCAGGAACAACTTTACATCTTCCCTAAGAGAAGTGAACATGGAAAAGTTTAGACATCCTAAATAGCTCTGCTCAGGCACAGTAGAGAACCAGTTGGGCTCTAACTATAGATCTAATCCTGTACCCCATACTCATATGAGTAATTATTTATGAGAACAGTCCCACTGAAGGTTAGCTGTATGTGTAAAACTACTAACAGGAGTCCGGGTTATAAGACTGTCCCTTCTATGATTATTTTATATATGACGGTACATTTTTTCTTGCCCAGAGGCTTCCCAACAATCTATTTATAATCCTGGCAAAATTCCAAGCAAAACATACGGCTATACAAAGGCTATGTCCCTTTTTAAGGCCAACAAATGTTACTTCTTTGTTTTGGTTTATATACAAATAGTGCTTCCTGTTAAACCAGCACAATTGATCTTCTCATTAAATTTATCAGATAACAATGTGTACTTTTTTTTTTTAAATATCTTTCCTGATAGTCCTTTTTGTTAAACATATTATCACCAATTTTAACAGGAGAATTACATACTTCAAATTGCACTATTGCTGCACTTTTAAAGCATATTCCTGTTTTCATTAAAAACACTTAACTTTCACATAGCATCTCTCTCTTACTTAAATGACTGTAATCGTTCCGGTTATCACTAGCTGCCGAGACTTTCAGTCGTAATTTTTTAGAGAGATTGTGAAATTTAATTATTTGAGGTCAATGCACTAGACCAAATTTTGTCCTAAAAATGCATGAACACAACTCCTAAATAAATCACTCTGAATTCTGTACATGTATCCAAGGCCAGAATGCGGCGCCAGAGAAATGTGTGTTCTATTTGGCTGTGTTCTATTTTTAGAGCTAGAGTTTACCTCAGATTTATTTCCTCATAACTAGAAATCCAGAAATGGAGTCTATATAGTAGTTTGATAAACCTGAATTTTCAAAACCGGCAGTTACCCTCATTCAGTTAGTTATCTCTTCTCATTAGGAAAGACCAGAGTGACTGTAACTGTCTACGCAGTAACTCAAAAAAGAGACTGATGCCGTGAGCAGTAGAGTGCAGGAAGTCTAGGAAACTGGGGCATATTCGTGGCCCCACCAAAGTCAGTTGGGATTTTGGATGGGATTTCACCTCTGGAAACTACCATTCATAGCTACAGACCCTATGCATTGTGCTGAAGCCTCTGGATACGCGAAAAATTTCCTTGCCTGACTCATTGCTGCCCTCCAGAGCAGCACATTCAAGACCAGAATGGAGATACTTTCTCTAGCGCATAGAAAGTCCAAAGGCTCCCTTGTATAGCTGCTGTGCCGGTGACCCTTTCCCACCGCATGGCATAATGCAGCCACAATGCAGGCCATCCCATTAAATAAAACATTCATAAAGGGCTGAGGGGAATAGACATCATTAAAAAAAACAAAAAACATGGACTGACATAAAATCAGTATTGGTCAGCTGAGAAAAAATGGGAAGCTCCAGGATACCTGATTTACTCTGACTCCTTATATCATGTTCCTACCATAACAACAGAAGTGTCCTCGATGTACAGCCACATGAGCAACTCTTTATACCATTCTCCCCGGTGTCCTAACCCTGCCTCATTTGTCAACATTCAGAAGGGAAGAGGCAGGAGACCTCTAGGACCCTTATGGTGACATTAACTCTCACTTGGCAGCTTGACAAACCAAGATAAACAGGAAAATCTAGCCTATTTTGATTGAGTGTATTTCAATAAATTGTTTTTTATTTAGAAACATTTCTATTCTGCCTTTGGGATTACCATTCAGATTGCTTGTTCATTGTCTTAACAGAGACCCAGGCCTGAGTCTCATTTACACAAGGCCATTTGATACCACTGATGGTGTAAAGGGCATTTAAAGTGGAAGAAAATTATAATTACTTCCACAGTACATTATCAGAGTGCTGTATCACAGTGCATTATCAGAGAATCAGGCACACAATCAAGGCGACCTTGAAAATGGTACAGATTTTTCCTTTTCACAGTGTTCCTATTTCCTGGGTTTTTTTACGATAAAGGAAGTAGTCTAATGGTTCAAATGCAGGTTATTCTGCTGGCGTGAACCAACACTAGCCAGGGCACTGGGTTTCCCTCTGAGATAACAGGTCTGTTCTTGGAAAGAAAGATCCTTCTGAATGTCAATAACCTGTTAGCAAAATCAAAAGAAACAAGCAGTGTGAGGTGGTGCTGGAGAAACTGGTGTGGATTCATAAACCAACTCCTGGGATTGTCTCTGGGACCCTGGGCCTGTTCTTGTAGAGAGCAAGATTCTTGTATACTGCAGCACACTGTTGTCTCCCAAGAACAGAGCAGACAAAGCAATCAAGGGTGACAAGGAAAGGGATGCACAATGTCATGCTCACACACAACCCAAAACAAAGCAGAGAGGTCTCATGTTAGGCCTATCTGCCTTGACAGTATTCCTTTAAAGATCAAGGATTGTTTAGATTGCTATCTAGAACAGAAAAGAGGCATCACCCTGCAAGTGGTTCTTAACAAAAAACTCTCTTTAGTCACGTTCGCTGCTCAGTATTAGCCAGAGAGCGAGAAATCGATCACAGGAGAGAGAGATTGGGAAAGTAAAACTCAAACCAAACTTCCTGAAACTTGATAGGAAAATTAAACTTTAACTGTAGTAGCAGGTGCAGAATTGACAGCCCTGGATTCATCCCTTATGGACAGACCTTGTCCAGTTTAGGCTACAGCAATGTAAACTTCCACCCACCATACCACCAACATACATGAACTCTGACCCGGAAGGATTACCCATAGGAGTAAGAAATCACTTAGTCTTCACTAGAATGCAATTCTTTCTGGTGAGAATTACACCAAGAGTGACAGTTAGTGCCTCATTTTCAAAAGGCTTCTGCTCTGTGAACATATAGTTTGCATACAGACCATCGCTTTCAGGCATATAATCTGCATGACCAAATGTCTGCACACAAAATAAGAGTCCCTTTGACAAAGATGACCTTAGTGTTTATGATGTGAGAAAAATCTGTGTTTCTACAACTTATCTAGGTAGATTTTCTCCACCAAATCCTTCAGCACTGTGAAACAAAACACTTTTGTTTAGATAACTGATTAAGACAAAGTAAAACAATGTATCTGTTACTGCTTTCAAGGAACTTGTTGCTTTTTAATTTTTTAAAACTTTAATTCACAGAATGGTTTCAAGCCAACACAATAACTTTTTTAGTACAACGAAAGCCTAGCGAGCCACTTTTGGTAACAATATTAAGACAACTAAGAGGTGACTAGTCAGCCCAACTGCCTACAAAAAAGGAACTTTATGCTGTACTAGAGCTGTTATGACAAGTTATTATTATACACAAAACACTCCTTTAAAAGAACAATAAGGTTACAAAGACAAACACTGAAAATGTAGGAAATGCCATATTTAAGATTCCCTGTGCAATCTTAATTTGCCCCCCTTCTGTATTTGCATTCTGATAGTCTTTAATTACATAATCACACGCTATCAGCCTTAACTCTGATATTTCCTAACTTTTGAATGTTTGACTTTGCAACCTTAATGTTCTTTTACTGTAGGTTTTTGCATGTCATTTCCTAGGTTTTTAAAAAAGCAAACTGAAAAAAGCAAAAGTCTACCACATGCAACCATACTGACCACCACACGGGTCTTCAGAAAGTTTGGAACCTTTAGATCCACAGCACTGACCTCTGCCACTTGAGCTAATGGAGTAACTGACAGCAGTATTAGATTGTCATCCTCTATACAGACCAGCCATTAGAGGAGAATGAGACACACTGATTGACAGTGGGTTTCACAGCTTTTTGCTACCAGCAGAGAACTGCTGAGGCTCAGGAATTCTGGATTCATTTCCAGGTTCTGGAGGGGAGTGTTCTTTCGTGGGCACAGACCCCTTCTGCTCCTATTCCCAGTCTTTACTTGTCCCAGTCTCTTTGCTTATACAGTCCTAGCCTCAACCCCCTGGGGCTCCTCATTCCATTTCCAGCGTCTTTGCCCAGCCCGTACCAGGCTACTCATCCAAGTCCCAGTCTCCCTCCCCTGGGCTCCACATCCCAGTCTCCCTGTAGGCTCCTTGCCCATCCTGTCCTTGTCTCCTCCATCCCAACTCCCAGTCTTCTGTCCTTGCTCCTTATCCCAATCTACTCCCTCTTTCTCTGCTCTCCCCTGTCCAACTCTGTCCCCACTGCATTTCAGTCACGCTGCTTCCTCCTCCTTCTCCACACTGCCTATTCACCAGCAGGGGTAGCGTTGAGAGTACAAGAGAGACAGATTCCCTCCTCTCATTTCCTGTATCTGATCCTGCTGCCACTGGGAGCAGCAATAGCTGGAAAAATACTGTGCTCAGCCCACTGCAGGCCTGGGCTCAAGCATAGCCAGTGCAGACAGATTTCCTGGAAAATTTCAATGTCAAAATCTAAGAAGTCTCTATGGAACAACTGTGAATGGAGATTTTTCAAAGGCTGATAACTTGGCCAAATTTGGACTTTTCATGGACTGATCAAAAGGCACGTGGCTGACACCAGCTAAATTTCAAATCCCTTCTCCAAAGCACAGAGGTGCAAGAACTTCTCCATTAGTTACCAGAACTTTTTTAAAATGGCAAAACAAGATATTTCCCCCTCCTTCCAATCTCATTCTGCAAGGTCTTTGAACCATTCTTGCTGAAATGTTCCAGGAAAAAAACATCTACTTGAGGCAGTCATCTGGTATGGAAAATTTCTGCCCAACAACTTCAATTTGGCTAAGCTGTAAGCAATTGAAAACAGGACAATCTTAATTACAGGTAATGCTACTAGCACTACCTATAATTAGGTAGTACAGTAGGGCCTGGACACCCCAAACGGGATCAGAGCCATAGGCACTGACTCCGTGGGTGCTCCGAGGCTGGAGCACCCATGGGGAAATATTAGTGGGCACTCTGCACACACTGGCAGCCAAAGCTCTCTTCACCCACACACCCTACCTCCTCCTCCACCTCCTCCCCTGAGCACATCACGTCCCTGCTCCTCCACCTACCTCCCAGCGCTTTCTGCCCAGCTGCAGCCAAACAGCTGTTTGGCGGCTGTTTGGCTCCGGGAGGGGAGTGGGAGGAGCAGGAACATGGTGCATTCAGGGGAGGAGATGGGGAAAAGGCAGGGCCGGGGCAGGGATTTGCGGAAGGAGTTGGAATAGGGGCAGGGAGGGAGCAGAGTTGGGGTGGGGATTTTGGGGAAGGAGTTGGAATAGGGGCAGGGTGGGGTGGGAAGAGGCAGGGGTGGGGCAGTGTCTCATGAAAGGAGTGGAGTGGGGGCACAGCTGGGGGGTCGAACACCCATGGGAAAGCGGGAAAATCAGCATCTATGATCAGAGCCCCACTGAACTAAGCAACATACACACAAAGACTTAGGGACAGTTCTGTCCTGAAGGGAGTAAAATCTATATTAACAAGACAATTATTGTTCCCGTTTTACAGATGGAACACTGAAGCATGGAGTGATTAAATGGCTTGCTCAATATCACATAGGAAGTCTGCAGCTGAGCCTGAAACTGAATCCACATCTTCTAAGTCTCAGGTCAGTGCCTTAATCACAGATCCAGCCTTCCTTTCTGCAAGTTGCTTTATTCCTAGAGCCAGTTCAGGATTTCTTCTGATGTTGCCAAAACAGGAAAATATCTACAGATCTTGTGTGTCTCTCTCACCAAAGCAGACTTTCAAGTGGTAATGTTATAAAGCATTAAGTTATTTGTCAACAAGTTCAGTCAAGCAATACAAAAAGTGTGCTGTAGAAACAGAGCTACTGTTCCATTCTTCACTGATACTGTTTGAAAGAATGATTCTAAGACTCAGAAGGCTGAGTGAACCATGACTGAGGGCTTGTCTACATCAGAAAGTTGCAGCGCTGGTGAGGGAGTTACAGCGCTGCAACTTTGAAGGTGTACACATCTGCAGGGCACCACCAGCGCTGCAACTCCCTGTTTGCAGCGCTGGCCGTACTCCCGTTTTGTCTCGGGTGTAGAGGATCCAGCGCTGGTGATCCAGCGCTGGTAATCCAATGTAGACAGTTACCAGCGCTTTTCTTGACCTCCGTGGAAGGAGGAATCCTCTGGTAATCAAGCTGGTTTCCTTTCCCGGTTTGCTCTCTCGGTCCCGGAGCCACCCAGCAAACCGCAGGGAAGGAGACCTGCTTGCTCGGGGTTCCGGGACCGAGAGAGCAAACCGGGAACGCCGCGGTTTGCTCTCTCGGTCCCGGAGCCACCCAGCAAACCGCAGGGAAGGAGACCTGCTTGCTCGGGGTTCCGGGACCGAGAGAGCAAACCGCGGCGAAGCTGGTTTCCTTTCCCGGTTTGCTCTCTCGTTCCCGGAGCCCTGAGCAAGCAGGTCTCCTTCCCTGCGGTTTGCTGGGTGGCTCCGGGACCGAGAGAGCAAACCGCGGCGTTCCCGGTGTGCTCTCTCGGTCCCGGAACCCCGAGCAAGCAGGTCTCCTTCCCTGCGGTTTGCTGGGTGGCTCCGGGACCAAGAGAGCAAACCGCGGCGAAGCTGGTTTCCTTTCCCGGTTTGCTCGGTCCCGGAACCCCCCTTGAAGCCGCCCAACAGCGCTGCAGTGTGGCCACATCTAACACCACTTGCAGCGCTGGTTGCTGTAAGTGTGGCCACTCTGCAGCGCTGGCCCTATACAGCTGTACTAATACAGCTGTAACAACCAGCGCTGCAAAATTTTAGATGTAGACATGGCCTGACTGTGGTACTGTAGGTGGACTCCAGTGTGGGAATTTTCAAAAGTATAATGTACATTTCTGCATGTTTCCAACTCATTTGTTTTGGGAAAGCTGGGCAGAACAAAGCTCTGGCAGCAATTTATCATGACAGTGCAGTAATCTGGCATGTGAACACAGTCTCACAAATCTTTAGTAATAGGATATGCCTCCAAACTTATTTGAAATCGTGCATTGCTTTCCCATTGAATAGACATATGGACTATCTTTACTGAGAAATATTTGAAAGGAGGAACATAGAGATGAAAGTGAGGGAATTGGGAGTCAGCTAATGTCATACATTTGAAATATGAATTTTAACAACTATATGAAATGGTAGCATCAAACCACAGGTGAGTTCTGTAAAGACATTCAAAGTCAACACAAGAGATAAGAGATGTAATTGCTCCTCAAGGAACAGCACTCTCCATGCACCAGCATTCACCAGAGACATCTGTGCTGCAAAAGTTTCTGGTTTCTCCAACTCAGAAGTGCTATTCAGTGTGTATTCTGGGAAGAAAATTCAGATTTCCCACAACTTCAAAATAGGGCCAGCTGTGCTGCCTTTTCCCACTGTTAGCCACTACATCTGGACCATAGAGGCTATTTGTTTCCATTGTCTTTTCCAACAGGAAACAGAATATCCCCTGTGACTGGTGTATTTCACCCCTAACACTCCCACTCGAATTTATGCAACAAATGGTACAAGTGACCTAGCCTACATTTCTTTAAAAAAATAAATAAAACGAATAGCCACCCCAAAACCTACCAGTCTGCTGACTTCTTTGGCACTGTGAGCTCTGTCTCAAGGGGTTGATTAAAATGAAAAACAATGTCTGGAAATAACTAGGATTGAACCTTTCTAGTTTTCATGGTTAGCTTTGTAGAGTGGCTTTCTTCCAGTTCTTTCTTTAATAGTTCATTCATTTTTATTTAATCCATTCATTTAAGGACTTGACTTCAACTCGTCATTCATTTTGCCTCTTGGTGAATAACCACTGACCCTCGGCACAAAGAAACTTTAGATCAAATCTTGACTCAGACAGTATTTTCCTTCTCCTTTTTACTTTCTATTACTTCTGTCAAGTTCTCGATCCTTCCCCAGAATGAGGTGGGAGAATGCACTTGTACTTGTCTGGAATTAGAACTGAACAGGATCTATTTAATACACAGTCTTATCTCAATAATATATCCTGAGGTATTGGCAATGTGTTCTGGGATAGAGGAGAGTGAAGGGAGAAAAGACAATGAATCACTGGCGTAGATAATTTAAAAACAGAGGTTTTTCTGAGATGGAAACAAGCACTGACATTAGGTTGTCCTCCAGCAAGCATTATTTTGATAGACAGTGTCTGTTTTATGAGGGCAGTAGTAGATAGCAGTGTTGTCTAGTGGTGGGGGCACTGGCCAGGGAGTTAGGAGACGTGAGTGCTATTTCTGGCTCTACCACTAATCTGCTGCGTGACCTTGAAAAAGTCACTTTGCCTTTGTTTACCTTCCCTATCCTTTGCCTCTCATTTAAAATGTCAGATCTTCAGGACAGGGATTGTCTCACACTAGCATCTAATCCAAAGCCTGTTAAAGTCAGTGGAAAGAGTCACATTGCATTCAGTGGGCTTTGAATCAGGCACTACATGCTTGCACAGTGCCTTGCACAGGGGTCCCTGTTCTCAGTTTGTGCCTTTTAGGCACTACCATACAACATAATAAACAATATATGATTAGTGAGATGGTCATAACTTGATTGTGTTACACAAGTTGGATTGCTGACCTATAGCACAAACAATAATGTGTATGTGAGAACCCGAGAACAGATCATTTTAGAAATTGGTTCAGATTGTTTATACATAGTACTAATTTGTTTGGATATTTTATTGTTGTATTTGTTATTTTTGTTAATAGCTATATAAATTATGTAATGAGAAACATGGGAGCGGCCCCTCTAGAAACAGGATGGGGACACTTGGGAGTGGGCCCTTGAAGGGGCCATGAGTAGTGCATGCTTCTGTGGTGGGGAGCTATAACAACAATAATACCTGGCTCTGATCTAGCGCTTTTCTGGACTTAGGCTCGAGGAAGCTCCCAAGGTAGGTTAGAATTCAAAGAATAAATAACGTTCTTCAAAAACTGAGTCTTGTCATTGAAGGTGTACCGTATATGCTAGCTGCTCTGTGCACTGGGCAGGTGGAAGTAATTTCTTCTCACACCTACATCATACATTGAGCCACCAAACTGGGAGGTGCACAGCGTCCTCTCTCACAAAGCATACTTCATACTTCTGTGCTGGGCTGTCTGCCGTAACGTTACGCCCAGACCAACAAGATTAGACACATCTGAAAGTACATTCCTCTTTTTTGTCTTTCCACTTTGTTACTGGTCATCCTCCTGTCCCTGTTCTGACAGCCAGTGTGCTTTAGGAAAAAAGCCTTTTCTCATATAAAACTTTTATCTGTCCCTCGCACACCTCCATAACAATAATTGTAAGGGTCCCATCCCCCCCTTTTTAAATAGTCTTTCCTTAAATAGACTTTACAACTGGTTTTAGAGCTTCTGAGAACTGATTTTGCTCTTACCCTACCCCACTCCACAAAGCGGATGAAATTGCCCTGACCACTACAGCTAGATTGTGGAGGTATTGCAAACCTCCATGTAAGGGGCAGTGTGTATTATGCTGCCCCAGAGCACACTAGGGATCAAAGTGTGACACAGAGAATCAAAACTCTATCGTTGGTTCCCTTTTGCTGTAGGGGTGAGATGTGATCTGTATCTGCCTTTTTTCCATCACAGCTTACTTGCCCCTCCATACAGACTTAGTTGAGTTTGCCTGCACCTGGGGGCAGAAGGGAAGACAAAACTTCACCCACTCTTGACCCCTGCCCTATGGCAGCACCAGAGAGGCTATTCTCCCTCATGCTGTGAGATCCACAATGCAGATGGTCCACACAGTGGATTTAGAGGTTGTCCTCCTTACACACCAACATGGATGCATACCCTGGGTCACAGTTTAGCCCATAACACAGTAAAACTCATCCCAATTTCAAGGACAACAATCACAGTCTGTACTAATGGGTCTTCACGTGGCTCCACAGACCCATTCAGGAAGAACAACATTTACCACACTGACCACAGAGCCATCTGCCTGATTGTGTTGATTGTTTCCATACCCGGTACTGTGCTTCCAATAGCACAACACGGTTCTTCTCAAAGTCATGGACACCCACGTTTTTGGGGTGGTGCCACGCAATGTGATCAGTTGCCAGTTGTCAAAGAACAAGTCATAGATATTTGTCTTGTGCAGATGTTGTTTCAGAGTATCTTTGAAACATTTCATATGCCCTCCACCCTTATGGTTACCAGAGCTCAATTTGGAATACAGAATTTGTTTTGATAGACAGGTCTTAGGCATATGAATTATATGACCAAGCCCTACAATTACCACCTACATTTCTAATGTTTCTAAAAGTTCATAGTTAAAGATGACACTTTTTCTCCACATCAAAAAGCCCCATAAGTAGGGACAGCATCATTTGCTTTGGGGCAAGTTGGGCAGTCACCTCCCAACCCCAGACCTTGGTTTATCCTCTCCACCCAGATTTTTCATAGGTCTGTATGCTCCATTATGTCTTCCACTCTCCAGCCCACCCCCCAACTTTGCAGGATAGAATTGCATATAATGTTCAGATGCTGAAACAACTTTGCTCCACCTAGGATTTTTCTGAAATGATACCCCTGCCCTTAAGAAAGCCCGTAAAGAAGGCAAGCAAGGAAAGCAAGTTGGCAAGACTAACTTTCACCCCATTCTTTAAACAAAAAAATTACACACTCAGTTACAGCCTGATACATATTATCCAAAATTATTGGGAATCTGTTCAGTTATTGTAATCAATACTGTACACAGACAGGCATTCCACATGCACAAGCAGGCACTTCTGCATCTATACTTTTTAAAAACAATACCTGTTGTACTGCAGAGAGAAAAAGAAATTGATTTAGCCTGCTCAGAAGACACAGTCAGGATCTTCAGCAGGAAGAGGTGTCATCGCTTTATATCTTTCTAAACAAAAACAATAACTGAGAATCCAGATCTAAAACAGAGCCACAGTTGCTAAGAAAACACCATCACAAACAGATGCAATAAGACGACTCATGGAGTAAGGCCATATCTCCCCACTTCAGAAATAAATCATGAGAAAAATGACTACTGTTCTTTATGCCTGATCTTTCAAACCATGTTTCTTGGCTGTTTCTTTATTTAGATTGGGGGCTAGGTTGGAAACAGTACTTAGAACTTGTCTATACATGGAGTTATTCCGGAACAGTTATTCCAGAAAAAGTCCACATGTAGACACCCTTATTCTGGAATAAAGATCCCCTGTTCCTGTTTAACTTAACATACTTGGAAAATGAGCTAACTGCTGAGCTAAACTCTGTTTATGGAATTCATTATCAGTAAAGGGGTTTTATCATTCTTACAGTGAACTCAATGCAAAGACTAAACAAGGGCCCATTTTTCTTTGAAACAAGGGCTTCTCAACAAAAGAGAGAACTTGACCTAGAAATCATATCAAGTCTGTAAAGTTTAAAACTGTAGCGTGTGAAATATTAGTATTTTTCTTTTGTTGCTATCAATTAAAACACAAAACTGAAACCATTGTCACAGAGAGAAAGCATTTTAATCCTATTAGATCATTATCCAGCAATGTTTGCTGCTTCTTGAATTGGTTCATTGTGTCTATTCTTAAAACTTTGCTTCACAAATGAAAAAAAAATCTAGATCCCTATGGGCCTGATCTAGTTCCCACCAAAGCCAACTGAAAGACTTCTATTGATTTCAGTGGACTTTGGATCATACCCTATGGGTGGGGGGGCAAGAGGGAGGAAAAATCCTTCTTTTATTTATTTTTTCATGTTCAGTTCTTAACCAGGTATGAAGGGTATAGCACTTTTTAACACCTTGTTCCTAAAGGTGACCTGTAAATGCTTTTTTTTTTAAATCCAGGAATTGAAGTAAGATGTTCTAAGTGCCCTAAATCAGTAGCTCTCAACCCTTCCAGACTACTGCACCCCTTTCAGGAGCCTGATTTGTCTTGCATACCCCAAGTTTCACCTCACTTAAAAACTACTTGCTTACAAAATCAGACATAAAAATACAAAACTGTCACAGCACACTATTACTGAAAAACTGCTTACTTTCTCATTTTTACCATATAATTCTAAAATAAATCAATTGGAGTATAAATACTGTACTTACATTTCAGTGTACTATATAGAGAAGTATAAACAAGTCACTGTATGAGATTTTAGTTTGCACCGACTTCACCAGTGCTTTTTATGTAGCCTGTTGTAAAACTAGACAACTATCTAGATGAGTTGATGTATCCTCTGGAAGACCTCTGCGTACCCCCAGCGGTACGTGTACCCTGGGTTGAGAACCACTTCCCTAAATAACTATGGTAAGAGGCTCATCCACAACTCTACTAATGCAGGGACTGATGCTGCAAATTGTTCCACACAGGCAAACCTCTGCACCCACGCAGAGCCCCAGGGAAGGTCTTAGGGCCTAACCTTACAAGGTCATCAGCATCTCTGCCAATGTGTTACACAATCTCAACTCCTGTTGATTTCAGTGGAAAATGAGGTCACTCAGCACCCAGCAGGAGGTGCTCAGCATCTTGAAGGACTAAGCCCTTACTATTTAGCAAAGTATTTATTACTATGAGAAGCTCTATTCAATGGGACTACTCATAGTGGTAAGCACTATGCTGGGTAGTAACTGTTTGCAGGATTGGGTCTTTATAAATTATCTTTTCTCACAGCTAATTAGATCTTGATATCATATCTCACTAGCTTCCATTCAGGGGCGGCTCCAGGCACCAGCACACCAAGCGCGTGCCTGGGGCGGCAAGCCACCAGGGGGACTCTGCCAGTCGTCCGCGAGGGCAGCAGGCAGGCTGCCTTTGGCGGCATGCCTGCGGAGGGTCCCTGGTCTCGCGGCTTCAGCGGACCTCCCGCAGGCGTGCTGCTGAATCCGCAGGACCGGGGACTTCCCACAGGGAAGCCGCCGAAGGCAGCCTGCCTGCCGTGCTTGGGGCGGCAAAATACCTAGAGCCACCCCTGCTTCCATTCCATGTGATTGAAACCCCAGAATGCATTTATCAGGTGTTGTCAGACTGCTACAGAAAGAGCCAGCCTAGAGGGCTTGGGTAAATGATTTTATTTTTAACATAATGCACTGTTTTTCCTAGGGCTTTAAGAAATCTAATGTTACCACCTACTGTATATGTTAGTTTAAAAAACTAAGGGAGCTCATGTACAAATAACAAAAACAAATGTCCTTGTTCCCCAGAGGTCAGCTCCAGTTCCTTGCAAGGTTCACTGCTAGGCCTCACTCCAGCATGCGCTGTGCTGGCAATATATCCCACATATAGCAAGAACCAGCTACAGTAGAGACATGGAACCTTTCACACTGAAATCCACAGTAAGTCTCAACTCCTCCGACATAAAGCGTCAGTGCAAACCAGACCTCTCACATGTCCTCCTTTCAAGGGATATCACTCATGTTAGTCTCAAAGTTATTGCCTTTCCACACAAATTTGGTCTCCCCTCAATTTTATAGTTAAAAATTATTTACATCAGAAATAAAGATACATGAAGATGAAGTTATAGAGTCATTTACGCTAAATGAATTACTTCCACAGCATTTTAAGGTTCCTGCACAGACAACACCTGCATACCCATGACCACAATCTTTGTCACACTGTGTCTGATAGTAAGGCGTTGGCACGTTAAGATGTATGATGCAAACATACATCTCTGGAAAGACTGGGATCAACCTAGAGCTCCCCTTGCTCCATGTCACAGGCTGGCTGCTGGCCCTTTAAGGCATCCAGGCTCAGCCTTGCCTGTGGTCTACCAGCTAGCCCCCAGTTGATGATTAGTGACCCCAGCTGCAAGGAATCAGAAAGGACTACTGAAACTGAGCAGGGAAGTCAGTGTAGGAGAGATGCAGAGGAGGCAGGACTTATCTGCAAGTGGAAGCCTAGCAGTCTGGGGCTGGCTGTGACTAAAAAGCTGAGCCGTAAGAGTAGAGCTAACTCCTGTGATAAGCCCTTGGAGCAAGGGGCCAGCTGTCCAGGGAGACAGTCCTTGGGCTGATGTTCTGGAATGGAAACAGGGAATAGAAGAGACCCACAGAGAGCAGTACGTTCCTGTGGGAGAGCTCTTACATAGGGCCTACCTGGAAGCAGGGAGACCAGTAAATGGAGCTGCCAGTGTCCCCGGAGAAAGGAGGCAGTGGGGGAATCCTGTAAGAGGAATTAGAGAAGCTCCTCAGGGGCCAGGAGAAGGGGCCAAGAAGCAGAGGACTTCAGAGCAGCCCCAGAAGAACAGTAAGCTTGGGCATCTGTTTTGGACTTTTTGTTACCCCAGAAAGGGAGTGAACTTTTACGTGACATGGCCAGACAGCCATGATGCCAAAGACCGGGGGGAGGAGCTGTTGCAGAGCTGAGGAAGTGACCATCGGGAGTCCAGAAATAAGGTCCTTTGCCAACAGTGCACCAATCCACAAAGCCTGAGTCAGGTGCCTGGGCTGCTATACGAGGAGGAGAGATAGGCACCTAAGACTGCAATCCACAAAAGCCAGCATGCTAGGCGGCTCCCTGCCTAAGCTAACCAATGTGCGATGCTGACAACAGGGATGTGTGCTAAGCTCTGCCCCTCTCACTGGGGTAGGGACCTAAGTCTTATTGAAGGAATGAGTTAGGTGCCTGCTTTGCGCCACACAAAACAGGGGTGGAGGCGATTCCCACCTTCAACTTTTAATCCAGTGGTTAGAGAACTCAGCTAGGATGTGAGAGACTCAAGTTCAATCCCCTCCTCTCTGCCAGAAGGGGAGATAGGATTTGAACAGCAGTTTCCCACCTTTCAGGAGTGTTCTAAACACTGGGCTATGGGATATACTCATGTGGGGAACCCTCATTCTCTCCTGTTGAAGCTGATCCATTGTGAATAAATAATGAAAGAGTTATCTGAAGGAGGGGGACTGGATCCAGGGTCTCCCACCTACTAGGCAGGTGTCCTAACACTGGACTGAATCATTGTCACCTGCTTCCCCTGCCTTGAGGCTGTATTGCAGGGTTGTCAGGAGTGGGCTCTGTCCAGGAAAGGGCTAGTACTCACAGGGTGCACCCTTCTACTCCCTGAGGGCCTGCTGCTGCAGTGGTTGGGTGGTCTTGGATGACAGGACTCAGCTCCCTGCCCATCTCGCTTTTCCATGGCACAGAGGAAGTGGACAGGGCTGCGCTGAATTCTGGCAGGAACTGTGCAAAGGGGGAGCAAAGTTCAGAAAAGCTAAAATCTGGGTGGAAAGCGATAAAAACCATTATTGGCTTTTTTGAAACCTGGATATTTTTTAGAGACAATGGATAAACACCAAAAATGAAGGGCCCTATCTAGAGACGATTATGGAAATTGTTGAAACTGATGAGTTTGCTAACCAGATGCATGCGGCTTTGTGCATCCCCCATTTCCTGTTTCTGGTTTTCTGATTTTAACCAAAATCTGTAGGGTTTTTCTCACTGATATCTAGAACATTACCTGAATTTTTACAATTGATCAGTTGGGGCATTTCAAAAGTTTTCACATTACAGACAGAGAAATGCCACTGAATTGAGTGTAAGGCCTCATATGTTTAACCAATAATCATAATACCTGGCTGGGCGAAGCAAAGTCTTACACTCAACTCAATGACAGTCTCTGTTTGGCTTATAATGAGCCCTAGTGTTGAAGGAAAGAGAGGGGGCACAGAGGGGGGGAGAAGAATGAGGGGGAGAACATGGGGCACAGAGGGGGGGAGAAGAATGAGGGGGAGAATGGAATAGGGGGAGAACATGGTCACACAGAGTCTCTGCCATATGGACAGAGGGAGGACGGGGGGGCACACAGAGCCCCTGCTGTGTGGTGAGGAATGGGGAGTACAAAAAGCTGCCGCCACGAGGGTGGGGAGAATGGAGGAAAATGGAGGACAATGATATGGGGGGAGGAGGAGAGACAGAACCCCTGGCATAGGGGAAAGGGTATCTGAAGGGCTGCAGCAGGTTGTGCCTTTTTTTTTTTTTTTAAATACTCCCCCTGTTCCCTCCACCTGGCTATGCCACTGACACAGAGCCCCTAGCATGTAGTGGAGGGAGAATGGGGAACAGAGTCCTTGGCATGCAGGGAAGAGGGGAATATGGGGTATATAAAGCTGTGGCATGTGAGGAGGAATAGAGGACCCTAGTATTCTGGAGGGAGAAATAGAGGGCACAGAGCCCTTGGCACTTGCAGGAGTTCGGGGAGTCACAGGGAGTCCCTGAAATAGAGGGGGACAGGAAAGTAGCCCACAGGGAGCTTGTGGGGTGAAATGGAGGGATGCAAGGAGCCCTGACACGTGCAATGAGCTTGGCCTACAGAAGCTACAGTGTGCAACCTCTGCTATGTAGCATTTTGTCCATCATGGCTGTATAAGCACACACTGGTAATAAAGTTAACACCTCGAATAACTCCTATAGTCCTTATTCAGCCAAGACGCGCATGCGCTTCAGTGGAATTTTGCCTTAATAAGGATTCAGGCTCAGAATCCAAGTACCTAACCGACTATGTAACAATCTTAAAAGATAACATATGTTACATAAGCAAGAGAGCATCAAGTTAGGAAGAAATATTAGTCTTTTGGTTTGTGGACTCTTCCACCTATAAGTTTACATGTTCTCCAGCATCGTGGTGTCTCCAAAAACACATCACTCAGACTAATACTCAAGAAACTAATATTTCAAAGCTGGAAAACATGGATTTCAAAAGGGTGTTAGTTTGGCTCAATGACAGAGAAGGTGATTTCACACAAAAAAAGTGGCCTATGTTTCTTGAACTATCTTATTAGAGGGTTTGTACCTTAAGTCTCACTAGTTTTTCCCTACTCCTTCCCCCTTCCTGCAATTTGATTTATCTCACAAAGATCCTGTAAGTGGTTACGCCTGTGCACAACCGGTAGTTTTTTTCTGTCAGGAAAATGAAATAAATGGTAAACTGAAGCCATTTGAAATATATGTTAAAAATACCAACACCCGCGAACTGCATTGCTTGATTAAATAAGGCGCCTGATTATTCCTTTAAAGCGTCTGGTTACAAGTCACAGGGGGCCAGGGAAGGTGAAGCTGACACCTAAGGAACAAAGGCAGCTTCAGCCAACAAAGGCTGCCAGGTACGGTAACCAAAGCCTAGACAATGAAGGCGCAGGGGGGCTCTCCAGCATCCCACCCAGCGAGGGGCGCAGGGTCAGGGGGCTGGCCTGGCAGGCGGCCCCCGGGGGCTGCGGGAAGAAGGGGTCGCTGCGGTGCTGTCGGCAGGGGCAGGCGCTTGGTACTTTCCAGGCGTCTTGTCACCCACACAAAGGGCTTCTCTCGGCAGCGCTCGGCTCCCTTCCCGCCCGGGCGTGCGGCTCGCTCGCTGACATCCCCGCTAGCGCGCAGCCTGCCTCCCCCAGCCGGGGCGGCAGCGCCGCTAGGAGCCCCCAGGCGGCGGCGGCGGCAGCAGCAGCAGCCCCTGCCCCGCCTGGCCGCAGGGGCCACACGCCGGCCAGTCAACCCCGCAGCGCCGCCAACTCTCCTGCGCGCTCCCCCAGCAGACGCTCCGCGGGCGGCGGGCTGAGCCCCCAGGACCGCCGCACCGCGCTGCCCCTGCTGCCCGGCCGGACGCGGACACCCGCGGCTCCAGGGGGCGCTGGGAGATACTCACTTTCCGCGCGGTCCGGGGGCGGCAGGGGGCACCCGCCTGCGCTGGGGGATGGGGAGCCGGGACCCTGGCGTTGCCTCGGGAGGGGACTGGGCGCAGTGGCGCGGCCCCTTGCTCCGCTCCTCGGCTGCAAACCACGCCCCAGGCCGGTGCAAGCCCGGACTCTCCCGACTCCCGCCGCCGCTCGCGGCCCCTAGTGCAGGAAGTCGGAGCGCCCTTGACCCACACGCCCCTGAGAGGAGCCCAGCCTAGCGCCCACCTTCCAAACAAACAGCACGTGGCTGACGGCCACAGGTCGGGCGGTCCTAGCCACAGGAGGAGGAAATGCGCCTGCAACACCTGGGTTTGTCTAAGGCGGCTGGTAGCTGGAGCAGGCAATGGTAGCCTGGAGTACTGGGTCCTATTCTCACCCTGCCACTGACCAGCTCTGTGACCTTGGGCAAATCGCTCCCACTACTAGTAGGAGTATTCTCACTTAGAACCCATTCAGCCTGCTATATCCCTTCACTGCACTGGGGCCTATGGAGTAATGAGAGCAGAGAGCCAGGGCCCCTACACAGGAGTTCTCCTCCCCTCTGCCATTCTCTGGCTATGTGGTAGTGAGGAAGGGACAATCTTTGCAAGTTATTTTACCCATTCCTAAAAATGGGAGGATCGATGCCTACCTTCAGGAGTTCTTGTAACACTGAGTTATACTGAGTTAAACTTCTGATCCTTGGATGAAAGGAGCTCCGGAAGTGCTAAATATTTTTAAACCTCACAGTATCTGTCAAAAATGTAGCAATTTCCCACTCTAGCCGTGCAAAAAGCTCTTCTAATTCAGCTGGGTTGCAGTCACCAGCAGTATGGCCACCCTTAATACAGCATATATCACACTGAAGAGTAGTAGTTAATCCAATTTAATTTCTTTTGGGCAGAGCATGGTTAAACAATATTAACTCAATCTGCACATAAGGTAACTGTCTAATCTAAGAGATACATAATAGTAATCAATAGTTTTAGAGCTATGTATTACAAAGTAGTACAGTAAAATATCAGAATGGGAGATGGTTTTAACAGTCTGTGCTGGTAGTGATCACTTGGCTATACGGATTAAAAAAAAAATTCCAAAAGCCAGTTCCTATCCATGCTGATAAAGTAGGTTTATCCTTCATTTATTCTGCTAGATGGGTATTTGGTGTTAAGGATCAAAGGCCCAATCCTGGTTCCTTTAGAGCAGGGGTAGGCAACCTATGGCACGCGTGCCAAAGGCGGCACGCGAGCTGATTTTCAGTGGCACTCACACTGCAAAGGCCCTGGCCACCACTCCAGGGGGCTCTGCATTTTAATTTTAAATGAAGCTTCTTAAACATTTTAAAAGCCTTATTTACTTTACATACAACAATAGTTTAGTTATAATATATACACTTATAAAGAGACCTTCTAAAAATGTTAAAATCTGTTACTGGTATGTGAAACCTTAAATTAGAGTGAATAAATGAAGACCCGGTGCACCACTTCTGAAAGGTTGCCAACGTCTGCTTTAGAGTAACTGGTAAAAACAAATCAAGCCCTGATTGATTTAAATAAATGGAAGTAGAACAAGGCCCCATATTTGAAGCCATTTCTCAAGGCCAAATCTAGCAGCCTTTACTTCTTATTACCACTTCAAAAGTTATTTTTCCTCCCTGAGCCCACGTCCAGACTAACCCACGGCATCGGCGGGTTAAAATCGATTGCTCGGGGATCGATATATCGATATATCTAGTCTGGACGCGATGTATCGATCCCCGAGCGCACTTACATCGATTCCGGAACTCCATCAACCCGAACGGAGTTCCGGAATCGACATGGAGAGCTGCGGACATCGATGCCGCGCCGTCTGGACGGGTGAGTACCTTGATTTTAGAAATTCGACTTCAGCTACGTTATTCACGTAGCTGAAGTTGCGTATCTAAAATCGATTTTAATACCCTAGTCTGGACATGGCCTGAGTATCCTGCTGTTAATATCCTGCTGGGAAGGCAACCCCTGTCCTTTCATGTATTTATATCTGTATTTTCCACTCCGTGCATATGATGAAGTGGGTTCTAGCTCACGAAAGATTATGCCCAAATAAATGTTAGTCTCTAAAGTGCTACAGGGACTCATTGTTTTTGCTGATACAGACTAACACGGCTACCACTCTGAAACTTCTTACTCAAGGTAACCGTCATAGGTTTCCATAGTTTATCTGAGTAAGTACTGCTAGATTTAGTCTCTTGTATTTTAAGACAAGTGAATTCCAGACCTTTTTTGAGTGCCACTTTAGCTAAAGAATGTTCCAGCTTCTGGGAGTGCCAGCTACAGCCAGTTGTAACTAGACAGCCCTGCCTTTGGTAAACACAATATAATTCACTTTGCTCTTGTAACATTATCTCTATCTATGGATAACTATTTATTTATTTGTACAGTGGCACTGCTGTACTCGACATTTTTAGAGTCAGAGATGAAGACCAGGTCCCTGCCCCAAAGAGCTTTACAGTCTAAACTGATCACTCACTACATCCAGATCTTTTGACTAGGAAGATTAATATAGTGTTTGCCCAAACCAATCCTTTGTTAAAAGCTGGGTGAAATCGTGTTACGGGTTGAATTAAAACACCATTGAGATTTATAGGTATGAACTCACCCTTCAGTTAATATAACTGTAAGCCTAAACCCCCACCTAAGACAAAAAGTATGCATGCATCTGCCTGGGAAACTTTGGCTGAGTATTGTTTTGGGTTGGTGGGTGGGTGAGGGAACAGAAATCTCCCAAGCTGAGAAGAGAGTGGGAGAGGCAAGAAAGCCAAGCAGGAGCCTGCATACAATGGAAATTAGAAGCCAGTACCTTTGGGGATCTGGGCTGGTATGACCCTGGAAAAAGCCAGAGAAAGCTTTTGGGTCTGGTATTGGCTAACGAGGCTTGGAGCTGTAAGTTAAGAAACTGCTGCCCCTTATGTTCTTGGTTCCTTCTGCATGCAAAGAAATACAGGACTGTATGTATGTTCCTTGCAAATACACAAAATTGCATCAAAGAAAATAATTTCAACTTCAAACTGGAACATCTATAGTCCTGAACTTTGACTAGCCACTTAGGTGTTGCCCCTTTTTAACCCTAGAGAAGGGGTAGTCAATAAGTGGACTGGGCCCAAATCCTGACCACCAGATGCTTTTGAATGGACCCTGAAATCTTTTTATTTACTTATTTAGTATCACCATAATTGTTGTTGGGCTTTCTGAATTAATATTTTTCACTGGAGTTTGGCCCTTGACTATACCTTGACCAAGAAATTTGGACATTGACAAAAAATAATCAATTACCCTGCTTTAGAGCAATCTTGGGGTGGTGCTATGTGTCTCTCTTTCTCTCGCTCTCACACACACACACACATTCTTCAACTAGCTGCTTTTAATCATATTATTCTAGGAATCAAAATGGCATCTCCAAATATATCTAAATGGTCATTTAGCTGATTAGTAATGTTTTCTTAAAGCATTTAGGTCACTGTCTTTGCAATAAACAGAGTACTGTCCCAAACATGTTATACCAAGCTTGATCTTTCTTGTGTGGAGAGTACCAAACTGCATTACAGCCATCCTAAGGAACAACATCTATCCCAGAGTTAAACCTTGCTCCCTTAACTTGGCTATAACATGATTTGGACTGCTCTAAACCAGCAGTACCAAACTGTGTTATATGGCCTTGTCTAAACTTGTAAATGTTATATCCATAACTCATCAGTAGGACTCATCAGAGCTCAGTGAAGCTCCATCACTGGTAACCCACATCTCGAATACTGCATACAGATGTGGTCTCCTCACCTCAAAAAAAGATATACTGGCACTAGAAAAGGTTCAGAAAAGGGCAACTAAAATGATTAGGGGTTTGGAGAGGGTCCCATATGAGGAAAGATTAAAGAGGCTAGGACTCTTCAGCTTGGAAAAGAGGAGACTAAGGGGGGATATGATAGAGGTATATAAAATCATGAGTGATGTGGAGAAAGTGGATAAGGAAAAGTTATTTACTTATTCCCATAATACAAGAACTAGGGGTCACCAAATGAAATTAATAGGCAGCAGGTTTAAAACAAATAAAAGGAAGTTCTTCATGCAGCACACTGTCATCTTGTGGAACTCCTTACCTGAGGAGGTTGTGAAGGCTAGGACTATAACAGCGTTTAAAAGAGAACCACCATGAATTTATCCAGTTAAGTGCACAAATGGCTGTTAGCCAGGGGATGGGTAAGGAATGGTGTCCCTAGCCTCTGTTTGTCAGAGGATGGAGATGGATGGCAGGAGAGAGATCACTTGATCATTGCCCGTTAGCTTCACTCCCTCTGGGGCACCTGGCATTGGCCACTGTCGGTAGACAGATACTGGGCTAGATGGACCTTTGGTCTGACTTGGTACGGCTGTTCTTATGTTCTTAGTAGGAGCAGTAGTGTACACAGAGCTCAAGCATTTTTACCACTTTGCTGTCCAGCCCTTAGAGCCATCAGCTTCTTGTCTACACTAGAACTCCCACTGTTGATACCAAAATGGCAGTCCACTGACTCTACTGGCCCCAATTACTTATCTAAAATATAATTATTTCAGGCACTCTCTTACTTGCTTTGGGTCTGATCCAACTCACCCTGAAGTCAATAGGACTTTTTCCATTGACTTCTATGGGAGTGGGATCAGGTCTTTCATTATTATAAATCATACAGTTCCATAAGTATACACGGCACTTTGTAAAGCACAAAGACAGGTCCCTGCCCAGGATGTTTACAATCTAAATTAGTTAACGCACTTAATTAGTTTCTACAGTACTTAGAAGATATAAAATGCTAGGTATTATTAGACAGACACAATGCAAACAATTAAAGATGAGACATGATGGTGAAACAAATAACCACAGATAATCAGCTTTGTATCCACAGCTATGGCCATCAGCTGAATTCTAGGTATTTAATATGTCATGGACTTTCTCTTAATAGGCGGGTATCTTTCTTTCCTTATGCAGCCCTTGAGCTACAAGTACTATACTATACTAGTTAGGAGTATTTAAGATCCATGTAATCCTGGGAAGTGCTGCTTTGACAACTGCATAGCTACTGCCAAATAGGCTAACAACAAGCCATTCTCATAGGGCAATCTTCTGCAGTCTGAAAGGCGAACTATAGCTGTAAGTGGCAACTCAGTACACAGCCCAATCATGTCCAAGAAGTGTGCTGAGGGTTTCACAGGGAATGGGGAAAGAATCTTCACATGTGGACCCCAGGCTGTAAACCAGCAATGGTCCAACTCTACCACTGCTTCTGTAGCTCTGGGCCCACCTACAGGTCCTGCACAGCAGAACAGCACAAGTTTCTCTAGACACACACCCTTCCATGCCTGTGCAATTTGAGATGGTGAGATTAGAACCAGGCAGGGGTGAAAGTGAGCCAGTACGGGCCAGTACTCCGTACCAGTAAGAACCCACACTGGCCCATACCCAGCCCACATTAAAGTGTTGCCATGGCAGCGCTTTAATGTCCCCGCCCCTTTTGCCTCCCCTGTTGGGGGCCCTGCTGGTAGGCTCCGTACCAGCAGGGCTGCCGCCGAAGGTGGGGAGAGGGGCAGGGATATTAAAGTGCTGCCGTGGCAGCGGTTTAAGGATGATCCTTTGCCACGGCAGCGCTTTAATGTTGCAGCGCCCCCCATGTTGGTGGGGCTGCCAACCGGGGCAGCGGGGGCGCGCAGCAATGTTAAAGTGCTGCTGCAGCAAAGGACCCTGCAGCGCTTTAACGTCCTGCCCCTTTTGCGCCCCCCCCCAAGCTGCTGACAGGTGGGGGGGACAAAAGGAGCAGCTGCCCTGGGGCTGGTGATTTAAAAGGGCCCGGGGCTCCGTACCCTTTAAATCAACACGGGAGCCCTGGGTGGTGTGGGCCAAGGGCTGGCTGAGGGATGCTGACCCCCAGCTCCACCCCTTCTGCTGAGGCCCCAGCCCTTCCGGGGCCAGAGCCACCCCCTGTACCGATAAGTGTCCTCAGTTACTTTCACCCTTGGACCCAGGATAGTGTGGAATTGCCCCAGTCTACTCTGAAGGCTGTTGATAGCAATGTAAATGTGCAATGAGTGGTGGAGGACTTCAGTGCTGTCCTTTAATCTCAGTGGTTGGGTCTGTTCTCTAATGCAGAGGTTCTCAACTTTTTTCTTAGGCCCCTCCCCCAACATACTATAAAAACTCCATTGCCCACCTGTGCCACAACAATTGGTTTTCTGCATCTAAAAGTAGGGTGACCAGACATCCCGTAAAATTGGGACCATCCTGATATTTAGGTGTTTGTCCCATGTCCTGACCGATCTTTGTCTCAATATTTTGCTCTGCCGGCAGCAGTCGGCTTTTTTTTTTTTCTCTTTTTTGCTCCCTCCCCCCTCCCCCGCATGTCTCGATATTTTCTTCCTCTCATCTGGTCACCCTACATAAAAGCCAGAGCTGGCGTTAGGGGGTAGCAAGCAGGGCAATGTTTAATGTTGCTGCGGGCCTCCCCACACACACACCAAGGCACAGGGGCCCCCGTGAAGCTAAATTCAGCTTCAGCCTCAGGTGGGGCTTAGGACCCCAGACTTCAGCCCTATGTGATAGGGCTTCAGCTTTCTGCCCTGGGTCCCAGTGAGTCTAACACTGGCCCTGTTTGGCAAACCCCCTGAGACCTGCTTGCAATCCCCTAGGGGGCCCTGGACCCTTGATTCTCTGTCCAGGAGGAAGGATGTGGAAGGGAGGAGGAATAGGTGAGAAATTATCCACCTTTGGGCTTCTCTACCCACTCTCTGGGTGTGCAGGAACACACAGGGAATGAGGAGCATTAGAGATGACTGCTGGGGGGGGCGGGGAATTAAGTCCACTTATTTTTTTTAAAGAAAATGTCTCTTTCACCCCCAACCTCTCCTCCCAAAAATGTGTGGGCTTTTCCAACCAGCTATGTCCTCCTGTGAAATGCTGTCTTCTGGCCTTTAGAATGAGCAGCAGATGATCCACATGCCATCCCTCACCCCTTTCACTACCTCCCAACTCAGCATAGCACAGAGCCAAAGAGGAGCAAGGGAGAGGCAGAAAAAGATATGCAGACTGAGATCCCAGAGTCTTGACTATGCTCTGGGCACTGAGGTAAGGGTGGGAACTTGGGGAAGTGTTTGGGAAAGAAACCAAGAGGGCAGAAAATCAGGAAGTGCTGGGAAGTGAAAAAGATGGCTCTGCCCCTGGATTCTTCTCCTCCTCTTGTGTTTAAACAGTAGTTGGCTTCTGGAGTTAACCAAACCTTGAATAATGGAGGCATTGATGGTCCACCCTTCCCCTATACCTCCTGTATTCCAGCTGTGACACCCTGGACAATCTTCTCCATTCAGCAAGTCACCTCCAGTCATTTATTTAGACTCAATGAACATTGGTTTTAAACAAAAAAATGAGGGGTCAGATACTGTACGAAAGTGCTGCTGCTCCCTTCCTCTCAAAGAAAGGCTGTGTTAAAACAGCAGAATATGTGGTAATTTCTTAAATCTTGGGACCCTCAACTGGAAAGGAAATTGCAACATTCATGAATGTGTGATGAAAAGATTTGTATTAATCTCTCTGCAGATGATAACTCCTTTCAAAATGATTTGCATTTAGCTGTGAAATAGAATCCTATAAAACAGGTCTTTGTATCAAAAGCCAATTAAAACAGTGGTCATGAACCTGCAGGCTGATCTACATTTGTTCCAATGCACATCTCCATTCCCCACTGACTTCAGTATAACGGAGAATATAAATGTCTGTCTGTGTGGATTAGTTTGCAGGATGGGGACCTAAATCACTACAATGTCAATGGAGTCAACAGCTCTCCATATATCTAGAGGTAATAGTTCTTCTTGTTCTCAGCTCTGGATGCTGGGGGAAGCATGGTTCTGAAATTCTGGAATGCTATAACATTAAAGGAAAATGGAAATGTTCTATGACATCTAACTCTCCTGAGTCATACATGACAAATTGCTGTTATTAGGAGACGCTATTAAAAGAATGTTAGGTCAATGTAAATAAAGTCCGTTCCCCTTTTCATCATTTCTGAGGCCAGTCCCCAACTTAATGCAATCTCCCTTATCCAGAAGATTTTCTGTCGATAAATCTTGCACAACAGCCCACAATATTACAGGATAAAAGACAGCAGGTTCAGGGACTTATTCCAGAAACACTCTTTTAGGTCTCAGTCCATGAGGTCAATGAGAGTCTTTCCATTGACTTTAGCGGGCTTTGCCATAAGCCTTTATACACCAATGGACAGCCTGTTTACCAAAGTTAGGGAGCCCAAATGTAGAGAGAGAGAATTTTAATCCATATAGGTGTGTACATAATTTTACAGATTTTTTTTTTCTTCAACCATGCATGTGAGAGAGCTTGAAGCTAGTCATTTTAACAACAATCCCTTGTCCCACCACATTTAGTGGAACCATTTGTATGATTTTTAATAGGGTCTTCAGAATACAAGACATTGATCCAGCAAAACATTTTGCATAGGTGTACCTTTAAACACCCGAGTAGTCCCATTGAAGTCAGTGGAACTAATCACATGCTTGCACACATGCTGTGCTTTGCTGTATCAGGGTGTAACTGCAGAATTCTCATGCACTGCTCCAGAGGAAAAAATAAGTCAATGCCTTCATCTCTGACAGATATTCCAAAGCTCTGATTGAACAGGTTCATAAGTAGTAGCTCCAAACTCCCTAAAGTTTTTATCTTAAACTTCAATTCCTACTCTCCCCACCAAATTGAAGTCTATTGTATTCTGCAGGGTCTGATTTGTGGTTAATCTCATTAATGCTAACATATTATAGTTCAAGGCAAGGGAAAAAGGCCTAGATCCATAAAGATATTTAGCTCCTAACTTCCCACTGATATTGCGCTGTCTACACAGAGAGGTAGGTCAGTATAACTACATCACTCAAGGTATGTACACACTGCTCACCGGATCGGTGGGTAGCGATCGATCTATCGGGGATTGATTTATCACATCTTGTCTAGACGTGATAAATCAATCTGCGAACGTGCTCCCCATCGACTCCGGAACTCCACCAGGGCGAGAGACAGGGGAGCCACGGCCATCGATCCCACGCTGTGAGGACGGGAGGTAAGTCAAAATAAGATATGTTGACTTCAGCTATGCTATTCTCGCAGCTGAAGTTGCATAGCTTACATCGACAACCCCACCACCAAGTGCAGACCAGGCCTCAGAAGTGTGGCTTGCCACACCTCTGAGCAATGTAATTATACCAGTATAGATCTGTAGTGTAGACCAGACCTAAGTCACCATTGGAAATGGGACTTAGCCATCTTGGGGCAGGTCTACATTACAGAATTACTTCAGCATAACTTCATTGCTCAGAGGTGTGAAAAATCCACACCCCTGAAAGACAGTTATACTGACCTAGTGCTGTTTACACCAGCACTATGTCGGTGGGAGAGCTTCTCTCGCTGACACAGCTACCGCCTCTCGTGGAGATGGATTAATTATGCTGAGGGGTGAGCGCTCTCCCATTTGCATAGAGCGGCTTCATCAAAACAGTACAGCGGCGCAGCTGCATTGGTGAAGCTGTGCCAATGAAGCATTTTAAGTGCAGACCTGTCCTGAGTCACTTAGGTCTGACAATGCTGAGCAGAACACACCTAAATATCCATATTTTTAAAGGTCCTTGTGCCTGACTCTATCCTCATTTACATCATCATCTCCACTGAAATGAATGGAGTCACACAAATGTAAACCTGGCGTCAGAACAGAATCAGGCCCCTTATCTTTATATTGTCCGTACCGTGCCTAGCACAATGTTGGTTCTATACAACGGTAAATAGCAGAGACAAAGAAATCAAGCTGATATTGCCTCTGCTTCCTCAACTTTTTTTAAGCTGTATAAATCATAAAATATCAGGGTTGGAAGGGACCTCAGGAGGTCATCTAGTCCAACCCCCTGCTCAAAGCAGGACCAATCTCCAGACAGATTTTTGCCCCAGATCCCTAAATGGCCTGCTCAAGGATTGAACTCACAATCCTGGGTTTAGCAGGCCAATGCTCAAACCATTGACAAACTCAGAAACTACTAAGATATATGCATACAATGCACATATACAATTCATTTTTTAATCTAGAAACTCAAGTCATCCATCTTGTTAGATGTGAGTTGAAGTATATTCATTTTCTTCTGCAAAGTAAGATTAGCAACTTGTCATAGCTTCAGTTTTGAAACTTTATCCACAAAGGGATTCAAACTTAGGCAAAAGGGATATACATAGTAGTACAGAATCTAGGCATGTTGCTCCTTATGTACAAAGAAAAGTTTGGCATCAGTGAACTGTAAACTGAGATGTAAGTTGACCTAGGCGTGATGTTGCACTCCATATGTTTTATGAAAATATGCTTATAAATGTGAATATGATGTAACTAGAATATGCTTTATGCAAAAGGTCTCTTGTAAGGTATCATTACAAAGCTTATAATCTACTGAGTGTGGTCATCCTACTTGTTTGCATTTATTATATCTATATCTAGAGTTAGGAGAAGAAGATATAAACTTGTATTACTGATGTAAACATATTAAGTGGAAGCCATTAAGGGTGCTTCAGAATCAATGAACTGTAAATGACTCTGTTTACTTGCAAACCTTCCTGTGTACATGTGGGCCAGCCCAGGAAGAATAGAGGCGGGGGTCTCACAGGACATGTGACCAAGTCACCTGATGGTAAAATCCATCTTAAATCTGGTACTTTTTCCATTTAGAAGGTGAGGTGACCAGAGAGACAAAAAATTTCCACCTTGTGCCAAAGCTATAAAAGGGGGTGGAGGAGGACAAAGAGAGGCTAGTCGTGAGAAAACCCTTAGTTACCACCTGAGATGGCTGCTAACAAGGACTGTACTAGGGGAAAGGATTGGGCCCAGACTAAGAAAGAATGTAATCTATGGAAGAAGTTTATTGGAACATCTGAGGGTAAAATATTACCTGTAATCAGTTTTTTAATGTATTAGGCTTAGACTTGTGTGTTTTTGCTTTATTTTACTTGGTGACTTACTTTTGTTCTGTCTGTTATTACTTGAAACCACTTAAATCCTACTTTTTATACTTAATCAAATCACTACTGTTTATTAATAAATCCAGGGTAAGTGATTAATACCTGGGGGAGCAAACAGCCGTGCATATCTCTCTATCAGAGTTATAGAGGATGGACAATTTATGAGTTTATTCTGTATAAGCTTTATACAGAGTAAAAAGGATTTATTTGGGTTTGGATCCCATTGGGAATTGGGTGTCTGGGTGCTGGAGTCAGGTAACCTGGAGAGCTGTTTTCCCTTAAAGTCTGCAGCTTTGGGGGCATGGCCCAGACACTGGATCTGTGTTGCAGCAGGCTAGCATGTCTGGCTCAACAAGGCAGGGTTCTGGAGTCCCAAGCTGGCAGGTAAAATGGGATCATAGGTAATCTAAGCATATCAGGTAGCAGTCCCAAGGGGGTCTCTGTGATCGAACCCGTCACACTAGGAATAAAAATTTGCATGAATAAACATTCAATGTTTACAGTACATTAATTATTTTCCAGATGTTTATTTTGTTTGTTTGAAGTTTTCAAAGCTGACTAAGGGAATTATGTACGCAGCTCCCATGGAATTTCAATGGGATTTGGACAACTGACTTCTTTGAAAATCTCATCCCAAAGCTCCATATTAAATACATATCACTTCTCTTGTACTTGGATTGTAATCTTTTGTTCTGTGTTTGTAGAGTTCCTAGCACAATGGGTTCCTGGTATATGACTGAAGTGCTTAAGTGCTAGCACAATATAAATAAATACTGCTGCTACTACTTTATTATAATTATTATTATTAACACAAAGCCTCAAAGAAGAATCAGTGGGAAAATAGCTGAACTAAGCATATGTTTCAATTAGAAATGTTGGATTATGAGGATTTACATAAAAATTTGAAAAGAGGATATTTAAAATGTGCTTCTGGACAGTCAGGTATAATTAACATTTCACTAGAATTCTACTTTTCCAATTAATCATTTTCATTCAGTCCTTACTTATGCAAAATTGTCACTGTCTTTAATGTAACAATTTCAGGATTAGTCTGTGTTCCTATATAGTAATCACAGTAATTTTCATAAATGAAGTGAAGTTGGGAATGTTATGTGATTTTATTGGGAAAATGATGTGATATCTTATTGTCAAACTGAGATGTATTAAATGATATAATATCAGTAATATGAAAAAACATGACTATGGTTGACATTCAAATATGCTCTACTACTTTGCTTCATTCTTCAGGCCTTTACATTCAAAATTTCTTGTAGGCAAGAAAAGTAAGATTGGCACTCAGAAGACAGCCTGCTGGGACCTCTTGTTCTGGCATTTAGGCTGTTGTTTGTATTGGCATCATGGATATATTTAGAAAATAGTCATCTGTTATATTTTGCATAGGAACAGCTCTGATATTTTAAGAAACATCTGATGTTCTGCATCATACGGTCTCATATTTACTCATTCAAATTCTCATCATGTTACATGGCTTCCTATTTCAATAGCTATTTAGGGCCAGATTCTGCCACCCTTAATCACGTTGGGGCAGATTCTCAACTGGCATTGATTTCAATGGTATATGGTCATTTATACCAGCTGAGGATCTGCCTCATTGACCAGTATGACTCTGTGAACGACACAGTTGATTTCAGTGGAACTTTCTGCAGAGTACAGTACTATTAAACATGACTGAAGCTAACAGAATCTGGCCCTGAAGAATATAGTGCTGTACTTTAGGGAATATTATACTCTGTATAGGTTCTTCTATGGCACTTATCACTGTAGTATTTGCACCTTCCACTAGTTCATTAAGTGATATGACTAATGTGTCACACGTTTGTTTTCTCATCCTCTCCTCAGCAGGAGCAGCACGGGCAATGGAGTGTTTTGTTTTGGAATTTTTTTTAATTAGTATTATACACATGCACACACAGGTTGCTATGTTTATATTAGAGAAGGCAAGGTCATGGAAATACAGCTTGCACTTACAGCAGAAGGTGGTGAAGTTTGTTACAGTCCTTAGCTCCTGGGGGAGTTCATTCCACAGTCTTGGGGTCTGGGCCCAAAGAAAACTTTGTCCTGCACAGCTGAGTTTTATCCATAGCAAGTTTCATTACTGCCATGGACTGAAATAAAATGCAAATATATCAAAGTCAAAGTATTATCACATACTAGTTCACTACAAATAAAGTTCACCACATAGTTTGGCACTGTGCTTCTGTATTTACTCAGGTGCAGTCCAGAAATGAAATCAGAATGCTGTAGCAGGTCAGAGTTAAGATGTGTAAGAAAGCTGTGGGAAACCTAAGCATATTACATCCAGCTTCTACCAGTGCTGTTAGTCCTTCATTTTCATGAAAATGAAGAAGATCCCTTACAGTTGTGACTTAAAGCAAACACTGAACCCAGATCTACAGAAGCACACTGCACTTTGCCATTGACCCCTATGTGGACAGGAGAAGAATTTTTATTTAGCTTAGACTGTTTATTTGGCTTTAGACAGAGTTTTGTGGGTTTTTAGGCTCTCTGAAGGATGATGCAGCATTTGGATATCATAGGGAATCTATCATAGGGGCTGGGTGGATGCACAAAAGCATTGTGATGTTGTGCAGTCTATATGGTTTTATAAAAATTTAATAAGTGAATATAATGTAACTGAGATAAGCTTCATGCAAAAGGTCTCTTGTAAGGTATCATTATAAAGCTTATAATCTACTGAGTGTAATCATCCTATTTGTATAAATGTATCACTCTTGTATCTGAAACTAGAATTATGAAATATAACTCTGAGGGCCTATTGTAATTATGCAAAATGTGGGCCATTAATGGTGGTTTGGAATCTTGATGACTCCCATTAACTAGGACCATTGTCTGCAAATGGCTGTGTTTTACCTGTAAGTCTTCCTGTATAAGTGTGTGCTGCCAAGTGGGTAATGAAGTCTTGCAGTGACATGTGATCATGTCAGTCACCTGAACTGGAATCCATCTTTAACCTGGTGTCTTTCCATGGGCGGGGGGAAGGGAAAGAGACTCAGAGAGGGACAAAAGGATTCCTGCCTTATGCAAAAGATATATAAAAGGGTGGAACAGAAGAAAGAGGGGAGGAACCATCATGAAGAATCCCGTAGCTACCACCTAAGCTGAGACAAGAGCGGTACCAGGGGAAAGAATTGTGCCCAGGTCTGGAAGGTGTCTAGTCTGAGAAAAAAACTTACTGAAGCATCTGTGAGGGTAAGATTATTTGTATTCAGTTTGATTAGACATAAATTTGCTCATTTGATTTTATTTTGTTTGGTGACTTACTTTGTTCTGTCTGTTACTGCTTGGAACCACTTAAATCCTACTTTCTGTATTTAATAAAAATCACTTTTTACTTATCAATTAACTCTGAATATGTATTAATACCTGGGGGAGCAAACAAATGTGCATATCTCTCTATCAGTGTTATAGAAGGCGAACAATTTATGAGTTTACCCTGCATAAGCTTTATACAGGGTAAAACGGATTTATTTGGGTTTAGACCCCATTGGGAGTTGGGCATCTGAGTGCTAAAGACAAGCACACTTCTGTGAACTTTTTCAGGTTAACCTGCAGCTTTGGGGCAAGTAATTTAGACCCTGGATCTTTGTTGGAGCAGACAGGAGTGTCTGGCTCAGCAAGACAGAGTGCTGGAGTCCTGAGCTGGCAGAGAAAACAGGAACAGAGATAGTCTTGGCACATCAGGAGACAGCTCATAGGGTTTCTGTGATCCAACCCATCACAGACTTTACAAATCTTTGTGAAATTGAAGATTGGAAGTAGGAAAACATTTGGAACAAATGTAATGTTAAAAGTATTTTCCAGAGGGTACTGGTGGGAGGAGGTTCTCACACTCTTACTACTTTAAGGCCTATCTAATAATTGGATTGTAGCTTCATTTTTCTCAAGCTCTGCAAATGCTGTAAGCAATATTGACATCTAGTGGGAAAATGTATTATTCAAGCTCTTCAGGACATTTATAAAACTTACAAGTTTCCAAATCAACTCACAGCATTTCCTGGCAGTGAATGAGCTCCTGGGAGGAGTTATGCTTAGTAGGAAATGCCATGTGACAACATTGTAACTGTTGTTGTAAAGGGAACATAGTAAAGAACACTCTCAGAACATTTTGTCTCTTTGTGAATTTGTGTGCAACATGGATTAGCATGAGTTTCTTTGCATAGTAAGCCAGGTACTTCTAAAGTATTTCAGGGCTGGCTCCAGGGTTTTGCCGCCCCAAGCAGCAAAAAGGGGTGAGGGGAAAAGCTGTGATCGCGATCAGCTCTACGGCTGCCGCTTCAGTCTTTGGCGGCAATTCAGCGGCAGGTCCTCCGCTCCAAGAGGGAGTGAGGGACCCGCCGCCGAATTGCTGCTGAAAAGCTGGACCTGCTGCCCCTCTCTGTTGACCGCCCCAAGCACCTGCTTGCTGGGCTGGTGCCTAGAGCCAGCCCTGAATATTTACATCTGGTATATTGACCAGTCAGATTACTGGAATAGTTCTATCGGTTGTTATTGTATTTTAGACACAGGAGTCCAACTTCACGGTTGCAATATTCAAATTGAAATGCTAAACCTAAAAAGACAAGAAGATTGTCGTTTGGCTTCACTCTGTGCATTGATAGCTATGTACTATGATGGTTCTTTTATTATGTTATAGTATGTCACATTTCCTAATGTGGCATACACTATGAAACATATCCTCAGTAATTATATCTGAAAAAGTTGTATTTTTTTAGTCTTGAAATTTAATAGTTTTGCAATGATTTGTTTCAAATGGAAACATTTACCAATCATTTACCTAGGAGTAATGTAGATGAAGGTTGACTGGCATCAGAAGCTTTAATTTGCTTAATTTCTTTTCTGCCTAATCAAAGACTTTTTAAAAAATATATCAGTCAATTCCTTTTAAGAGTTTACAAAACCTAACCTACTGGAATCCGTTCAGTTTTTAACAAAGCAATAATTTACCTCCATTTATCACTTTTCTTTTTACAGAGATGAAAACAGAGATTGTTGTATTTTATTGATTCATTGGATGACAAAATCAGTTACTTTCAAGTCCAAGTTTATGAATGTATCCTTTTGGATTTACTGACTAATTCCTGATCCTAATTCAATACCAAATGATTGTTCAGGACTAACAACTATGCAAGATATAGATATAGATGTATGAGAGAAATATACACACTGTGATGTTACAGTCTATATGACTTTATAAAAATCTGCTAATGAGTGAATATAATGTAACTGGAATATGCTTCATGCAAAAGGTCTCTTGTAAGGTATCATTACAAAGTTTATAATCTACTGAGTGTGATGATCCTATTTGTATAAAGGTAACACTCTTGTATCTGAAACTAGAAATATGAAATATAACTCTGAGGGCCTATTAATGGTAGTTTGGAATCTTGATGACTCCCATTAACTAGGGCAATTGACTGGATGGCTCTGTTTGCAGGCAGGCCTTCCTTTGAGTCAGGCTGGGAGGATTGAAGGTTTGAAGTCTTGGTATGATCATGTCAGCTGAACTGGAATCCATCTTTAACCTGGTGTCTTTCCATTGAGAAGGAGGAGGTGGGAACCCAGAGAGGGACAAAAGGATTCCTGCCTTATGCAAAAGATATATATATATATATATATATATATATATAAGGGATGGAACAGAACAAAGCGAGGAGAGGAGCCATATAGACTGTAACGTCACACACGCACATGACTCATGTTTTCTAGGCTGGCAGGGACTGAGTGTTCCAACTAGGTAATACAGCCTTTACCTGTGTGAAGGAGTCTTGTATTTCGCAATGTTCTTTTCAGCTGATGAAGCAAAAGTATGGACTCTGAAAAGATTCCTAGCCAACCCTCCTCAGTTGAAAAGGCTGTGACTGTATTGCTGGGAATGAATGTGATCAACATATAGAGAGAAAGGGGAGACGTGAAGAGGATCCACAGAAATGCATAAAGCAGATTTCCACCAGGATGTCTTCTTTCAGGAGCAAATTATTTGATTATATTCATCAGCAGTTCCCCAACTGTCACAGGTTCTTGCACTGGGTACAGGAGTGATATAGTGATTTTGCTAATTATATTTTTGTCTTATTTTCACCTTCCTGTATTTGTAGACTGATATAGCTCTATCTAGACAAATAACTCGAATCACACTGCAGAAAAGCAAGGGTCGGGTGGTAGAAAAGGACAAGGAAAGACCTTTTAGAGGAACTAGTGCTATTTCCTTGTTGTGCAGTACAGAGGCAGCGCTAATAAGGGGGCAAACCTGAATGGTGTTGAAAGTAATGCCACTCTGCAGACACACCCCACCTGAGTGGTATGCATTTTCATGCCTTGTTATGTGCTCCTTTAGCTCCCTACATATCAGGTTGTCATGGATCCTCAGGATCGGTGCTATGGCCCCAGCTTTGGAATGGTCTTTAGAAGGAACTCTTACAGTGTGCCAGACCCAAAGGGTCTTGCTCTTCCTCCAGGGTAAGCCATGTAGACCTCTGGGCTTGCAGGCATCCTGCTAACAGTGCAGCATATTGAGGAAACTGAGGCACACATCAGCCTCACATAAATATTACAAAAAATTGGCACTTTGTCACACAGCTGTATCTCGCTGAAATGACATTCACTGAACTGCCTCCTTTAGGAAGGGATGCTTTGCAATAGAAATCAGCTAGTGAAATGAATAATGGGAACTCAGAAGAGTTTGCCAACTGGCTATAGGCAGTGAAGGTGATCCCAGCTGTGACACAGAACAATAGAAGATCTGACATTCCAGACACACTGTCTGCTCATCCATTCATTCCCTGTTTTCAAATAAGCTTCAATAGGCATGCTGGGACTTGTCTTACTGTTAATGTACAGCAACAAATCTATTTATAATGATATTGTACTCTTATTCACATGAAAACAAAGCTGTAAGATGCTGCCACATAATTTTTGTGTGTGCAGACCATGTCTTCATGCTCAGGGAAGCCTGCAGGCAGATAATCCACAGAAATACTGATTTTAAAAGTCTCTTTCTCTAATCTAGTCTCTCTCCTCTTTTCCAGTAATGTCATGGCTCAGTTGACATACTCAGGCATTCCCCTTGCTTCCCACATACTGTGACCTGCATACACAGATAACAGAATGCATTACTGAGATTAAAAAAATATGTCCAATTCCATATTCTGGGGTCATGTTATAGTTGCTTTCCAACACTATATTATGCGTGCCTGCTTAGGGTGGCTTCCAAGCACAGATCTCAATGAATATAATAACATGAATCACAATAAATATAATATCCAGCAAAATCTAAACTGTTAATTTGAGTGCCAGTAGTGTGCTCACTGCTATACAGATCATCATTGTACAGAACAGAGAGGGCGATCTGAGGCTTGTCTGGAGGAGCTTCCAACATAAAGGCCAGATTATGCATGCCACCTTTATTCATGACTTGTAGTAATTTACTATGAGTCAGACTCTGATACCCTTATGTTGGCTTAGTAGCATGTTACTCCATAAGTAAATGAATTGATTTTAGACAACTTGCTTTTGACTTTTTAAAAACATATACTGTACCGTAGTCCAACCAGAAATTATGGGCCCGATGCAGTGATTACTGAGTGAAATTATATGGCCTGTGTTTAGGGTTGCCAATTTTGGTTGGACATATTCCTGTAGGTTTAATCACATGACAATCTTTAATTAAAGATTAATCTTTAATTCCTGGAGACTCCAGGACAATCCTGGAGGCAGGGCCAGCTCCAGCCAACAGCTTATCAAGCAGGTGCTTGGGGTGGCAACTCTGGAGCAGGGTGGCACTTTCAGGTATTCTCGGCAATTCTGTGGAGGGTCCCTCACTCAGGCTCGGAGCGAAGGACCTCCCACTGAATTGCCGCAGATCGCGATCGTGGCTTTTTTTTTTTTTTTTTTTTTTGGCTGCTTGGGCGGCAAAACCCCCGGAGCTGGCCCTGCCAGGCGGCAATCGGGGAGTAAGCAGAGCTTAGCCCAGGAACAGGAAGGCAGGAGTAGATTTAAAAACCTGCACACCCAGCCACAAATCAGCCACTGGCCCACAGGGGACATGTGTGGGAGGTGAGGGGCAACGCGTCTGTTTGGTTCCATTCGGTTCCTCTGTGGGCAGCACCAGCAGCTTACGGGACCCCTGTAACCATCTCTTCTAGGCGATCAGCCAGTTCAACCCACTGCGTGAGCAAAGCGCCTTTACCCCCCTGGGCCTGTGGAGATGTGGCAGCCTCTGCGAAATTTGCAATGTTTTATACAAATCAAATATTATATTGGTGAATAACATTTGTTTCTTGCCATCTCAGCTCACAAGGAGGGAGCAGGCAGGGAGCGTGGGCATGTGCATGATGAGCATCCCTGTGAGCGCCCATGTTAAGTCCAGTGGGCTGGGCGCTTCAGTGTAGGTAGGAAGGTTGGCTGGGGTTTTAGATGGCTGCAGGCTGCAGCCTCTATGGAAGGGATGAGTTTCTCACTTACGGGAGGGAGGTTTGGGGAGCTGGGTTGGGTTGTTTTAATGCTATTGGGGGTCGGTGAACTATGGGCTCTGTAACTTTCCATAATGTTACTGCAGATGGCTGCAAGACAATTTTCGACTGAATAAACTCCCTCTGCAAGAAGGAAAATGCTACCATGGAGATGCACTTACATACAAAAGAAAGATGATTAATTCATTGGTCTCTGAACTATTTCCTTTTTCTTGCATGAGATTAAGTTTTTGTTAATGTTTTGTTGAGAGCATCCATTCGCACTGTGCTCCATGTCTCCTGCTCAGATTTAGCCATCAATAGTGTTTAACCATATGTACCAGCTCTGTTTCATTCTACAGAAAGCTCACGGCAAACTTTTAGTTTAAGTACAATCTGGCAGGGGCATCATTTTCTCAGTTCTGGTTAATAACGTGCCAGGTTTGGAGAAAGAAGCAGTAATGACAATAGAAATTAAATACGCACAGGAAATGATCAGTCAGGGTGCGCTAATGACAAGCTATGAAATCATACAGCTAAAACCAAAATAACCTAATGTTTTTAGTAGGATTCATCAGTACTAAGACCTGAACAAATCGCAGTTCTAAGAATAAGGGAGTCTGTTTCCCTCTTCCTCCAAACCAGAATTTAATTAAGATGGATTTTGAAATTATTGGAATGAAGCCCCTCAGAGCCATGTTTTATAATAATATTTCCTGTTAATTTCATTCCTTTGAAGCTGTATTTTGATTGATAGGTTCCCAGCAAAAAGCTTGTGCCTAGAGGTCTTAAACTTTGCTCTTTAATATGTTGTGTGCGATGCACTAAAGCAGCGGAGGTGATTATTATTAATGATTTCGCTTGTGTTATAGCATTTGTTAATAGGACGGGGTTGGGAGCAGGGCTGGCTCCAGGCCCCAGCACACCAAGCGCGTGCTTGGAGCAGCATGCCGCGGGGGGCGCTCTGCCGGTTGCCAGGAGGGTGGCAGGTGGCTCTGGTGGACCTCCCGCAGGCGTGCCTGCAGAGGGTCCGCTGGTCCCGTGGCTCTGATAGACCTCCCGCAGGTGTCCCTGCAGAGGGTCTGCTGGTCCTGCAGCTGCGGTGGAGCATCCGCAGGCACGCCTGTGGGAGGTCCACCGGAGCCATGGGACCAGCGGACCCTCCTCAGCCACATCTGCAGGAGGTCCACCGGAGTCGCAGGACTGGCGAGCAGCAGAGTGCCCCCCGCAGCGTGCCACCATGCTTGAGGCGGCAAAATGGCTAGAGCCGGCCCTGCCTGGAGGCTTGGCAACCCAGGGCCGCCCGGGGGGGCAAGTGGGGCAATTTGCCCCAGGCCCCGGGCCCTGCAGGGGCCCCCACAAGAATAAAGTATTCTATAGTATTGCAACTTTTTTTTTTATGGAAGGAGCCCCCAAAATTGCTTTGCCCCAGGCCCCCTGAATCTTCTGGGTGGCAACCCTACGCAGGAAATCAATTTAGATTAACATAATAGTCCCATGTGGCCTTAACATCTTAACATCTATTACTTCAATATGAGTATTTGTGGAATGAGGTACTACTCAGCATGAGTGAGTATATCAGAATCTTGCCCGGTATTAAACAATGAAAAGTAGACCAAATGCACAGGGTGACCAAAGAATGGATTTAACAGAGTAGTATAGGGTTTTCTGCCTTAAATAAATAGGAATATGGAAAATCTTTTCTGGGTGAATAAAAGGGAATATTTGTGGAAAAAGTGTGTTATAAGGAGGAATCTGAAAGAGGAGGATGCTTAGTGCACCATGGGAGGGGGAAAATTCAGGCATAGAGGGCTTCCTTAGACTTGTGCTGACCAAGGTTGGACATTCTATAAGAATGTTTTCTTGTGAGATTTCCAGTATGTCAGTTTACAGTCACAGAGGAAAAGAAGGAATGCAAAGCAGTGTAAAGTCATCTGAGCACTGCAAAGGTTTTGTATTCACATCTGGATTTGGCTGAAGGGTCAGGGGGCTGCTCTTATTTTCTAAACTATTTTACCCATTCCTTCTGTACAGCATAGGGCTTTGACAGATGTAAACAGGGTCTAAATGAATGCTTCCCTGACAGCTAGCTGGGAGGGGAAGAGACTATGGGTGTGTTTAAGTAAATACAGTTTGTTCCTGCTCTGTTTACATATTCATCATTTACAGCTGTGTCAAAGGATCAACTTTGGCTGGTGTTGGGTACAAATGACCTTAGTACTGAATGCAGGGGTAGTGAAATATGGTTACCAATGTTATAATTATTGTAGCAATACAAGAAAGCAGGACTGTGCGTAACCTGTTCCAAACGAGGGGGAGGGCACCCTCAGTTGCAAGAAAGTCATTAAGCAGGGGCTTAAATGTCAGCGGCCTATGAAAGGGAAGGGGGCAAGATTTGATTCCTGTTCAGGAGAATAATTACCCCCCCCCCTGTTTTCCAGGTGTTTAAAGAATAGAGCTAAATAGGCTTTACTAAGGACCTCTTTTGTTAATTTAATTGCTTAATACAGGCCTGCACAGCATGCAGCCTGTGGGGGCTCACTGTGTGGCCCGTAGGGGGTGAGTAGGTGGGCTCACTGTGTGGCCTGTGGGAGGTGAGTAGGCAAGTGGCAGGAGAGGGAGTGGGGCTGAAGGGGCAGGTGGGCAGTGGCAGGGGCTGAGGAGGTGAGCTGGGGTGTGGTGTGGTATGGGGTGGGGACTGAGGAGGTGAGTGAGGAGTCAGTGGCTGACCTGTTCTACTGATCTGGTCTGGCTCCCATCTCCTTTCCAAGGGTTGCAGGGGTGCTTGGGCAGGGAGTATTTCAGGGGGGCTGAGCGGTGCTGGGGGGAGGTGTTGTGTTTCCGGGGGGCTGCGCGGCGCTGGAGGGGTATTTGGTGGGGCTGGGGGGGTTTCAGCCCTCAGCTGTTTTCTTTGGAGTAATGTGGCTCTCGCCACTTTACAAGTTGTGCAGGCCTGGATTAATGGGAGCTGAAACCAGTTGTGGTAGGATTGTATTTCTACCCTGCCTGCTAAAAGCTAAGAACACCAAGAGACTGATGTGCATAAGTCACAGCAGAGGCAGAAGATGATGAGCAGCCAGCAGGGAGGTATGATGAATGGCCAGTAGGGTGGCTGGTGGAGGGGCACAGTGAGAGCAGTAAGTAGGTGGCTGGTGAGTGGTCAGAGGTGAACTCTGCAGATGCACCTCTGAACTCTGGGTCTGCACTGGCCAAGGACAGCAACTGTGAGTGGGGTGCAGAGAAGGGTCGGGCATGTGAAAGGGACTTTTGGTTGTTGGACTTAAGAACCTGAGAGGAAAAGGGAACTGCCCAACTTACATGGAGGTGGGTCTTTTACTCATGGGTTGTTTATGAATCCTGTTTGTGGTGTTTTCCCAAATTAACTCCGAGTTACTTCCCTCCTTTTATTAAGTTTCGTTTCTACACTCGGACTCTGTGCTTGGGAGTGAGGAAGTATTGCCCGGGGTAGTGTGTAATTTCCACAGGTTACTGTGTGGGAGCTCAAACTGGTTCTGAGTTGTATCAATGGGAAGGAATCCCCTAGATATTGAACCTGGCCCTGGTTGCTGCTGGCTCCGCCTGGCAGAAAGGTTACACATGCATTCCCCTACCCCCAAACGTGCCTCTCAAAAACTCCAATAAACATGGAGTGCCAAATAATGCCTGCTCCATGTGGGTGCACTAGGGGAGACCTGTGTATGCCTCTTCCCACCCACCGAATGGGGAGAGGTGTATAATTTGCATTCAACAGTGGGTTCCATAGGGGAAGAAGGAGTGCTAAAGCGGTTGCTGACAGCATTAGAGGGTCATGGCCATGCTTATATGTGGTTATATGATGGTCCCTACCACCTACCATGATGTAGTACCAGGGTTCTCAATCTTTTTCTTTCTGAAGCCCCACAAAGATGCTATAAAAACTGCATGGCTCACCTGTGCCACAATAACTGGTTTTCTGCATATAAAAGCCAGGGCCAGTGTTAAGGGGTAGCAAGCAAGGAAATTGCCCAGTGCCCCAAGCCACAAAGGGCACCGTGAAGCTAAGTTGTTTAGGCTTTTGTTTAAGCCTCAAGTGGCAGGGCTCAGGGCCCTAGGCTTCAACCCTATGCAGTGGGACTTAGATTTGCTGGGGCCCAGGGCAGAAAGCCAAACACTGGTCCTGCTTAGTGGACCCCCTGAAACCTGCTCATGGCCCTTGAGGGAGCCCCGGAACCCTGGTTGAGAACGACTGATGTAGTATACCTCCTCCTCCCCCCTAGCATGCCTCAGCTTCCCAAGAGGCATAATTAAGCCTTAGGGCTCACAATAAAATGTTCAAAAGCACATAACTGACTTAGAAGCCTAAGTCCTATTTTTAAAAGTGATGTAGGGAGTGGTGTAGTTGCATTGGTCCCAGTATATAGCACAGACTAGGTGGGTGAGATAGTATCTTTTATTGGACAATTTCAGTTGGTGGAAGGTAGATGCTTTCAAGCTTCACAGAGCTCTCCACAGGTGCATCAGAGCAGGTAAAAGGCAGGTCACTCTCATCTGCCAGGTGCCTATGAAGGATGGCACTCAGTCTGTGCTAAACAAGAGAATGCAAAGAAAGCGGCAGGTCCCCTGCTCCCCCTCTATGGCACATTGAGGCCAGCACATAAATGGAGTGATGGCTAGGGAGAGTCATGACAATTGGGTCGGGGTGGGCATTGCAGGAGTTACAAAAGTGCCTACAGCCCTGTTTATGGATCAGAGCAGAAGAGGTACCAGTCCAAGCTGGCTGGCTTGCCCGGGGCCTCCAGGATCCCAGGACACTGGGAAGGGGAGCAATAAACTCACCTGGAAGAAGCAGAGCACTCAGGGGTGCAACTCAGGATGGAGCTGGCCCCAGTTCCTAGCTGCCCAAAGGAGAAACCAGGCCACAGTGACCTGCCTCTCCAGCCCCACCCAATGACTGTGACTCTCTCCCCAGGCATCAACCCTTTTATGTGCTGTTCTGCTGCAGCATTTTAAATGTAAACAAACTCTTAGGCCCTTAAGTCTCTTAGGCACTTCTGAAACTGTCACTCCTACATGCTACAACTCTAGCGCTGTACCATCCCTCCATGAGCCCCCCAAACCTGCAGTTCTGAAATGCCAATTCTGAAATGTCAATTCTAACAAAACAAGTAAAAATCAGACTCTTGCACTTTCAACTAAATATCCTGGCGCATCCCTGTCATGATTTATGCACAGGGATGGGTAAGCTGCAGGTTGTGAGGAACTGTTGCTATCTCTAAACTGCTCAGTCACTGTTCTCAACATTAGCTTAAGAGGAACCAAAGTAACAGACCAGTGGTTTACAACTTATTTTCATTTGCAGGCCCCTAAAAAAATTCAAATAGAGGTTTGGACCCTTTTGGAAATTCAGCCTGTGTTCTGTGGACACCCTACCATGGAAATCTTAGACTGAAAACTGTCTGAACAGTATTCAACTATAAATGTTGCACATGCTCCGCATGGCATTTGATGCAGCATGAGAAATGGTGCTAAACTGTGGGCTTCTATGGTAACAATAACACTTCCAGGTTTTGACCTCTAGGTGGGGGTATTCACGTACTTTTGATTGATCAGAAAAATGGAATACCTTTTCTGGGATCTGAAACTATTTTCACAGTCACCTTCTGCGGACCCCTTAAACATAGTCTGCAGACCCTCAAGGGTCTGCGGAGCACAGGTTGAAAACCACTGTAATAGACAACAGAAGAAATTAATGAACTCACTGTTTCCAATAATGAATGGCCTCTTCTTTTTTTTTCACTCCTTTTCTGAAGGCCTTTGCATTAAGAGTAAAAATGGTTAAACAAAGAAATGTCTTATCTCAGAGCACATAGACTGGGGAAAGAGCTCCGCACAATCCTGTGTACAACCTTCAACTGCTGCACAATTCTGGAATCTTCTTCCCAAGTCCCTATGACATCTGTGCCAGACTTCTCACAGCCCATTCTGAGCTTCTCCTAGTAGACAATGGTGATTGTGTATCTGTCTTCTTAGGTGTTTATAAGCACCTATTACCATGGTAGCTAAGTGCTGCACAACAATGAAAAATAGCAATGAGCCCAAAGGGCAACAGTCTCGCAGCTTCCCTTTGATCACAGTGTGCATGGGCAGGGTGGTTTTTTGGGGTTGGGTTTGGTTTGGGTGGGGGCAGGTTGTTTAGCTGTTTGTTCTTTTCTTCTTGCTTTCTATTCCCTCACCCTGACTGCCAAAACTCCCCACTTCTGTGTTGGCCCTGGGGTGATGCCACTACTTCTCAAAGACGTGGATCTTGTACAGTATTCAGATGTGAATACAGCAAGTTTACTTTTACCTTCTCTGGCAAAGTTCCATAATGGAGTAGTTACACAGGTGTAAATGAAGGCAGAAATCTGGCCCAAGATTCCCATTACTTGATTTTTGCTGCAATTTAGCTGTGCCTTAGATTCACAAGGTTGTCATAAATATTTATCAGCTCAGGCATAGAGTGTGCTCACCAGCTTTGTAACACGATAATAAATTATGATGATGCAGAAACAAATAATTTACTCTCCAGTCAAAAATATGACTCACCTTAAGCACACAGGATTTTGAAAGCCTTTGGGTATACGTGCATTGTCACATCCTACTCCAGTCCCGTTCACACAATGGACCCCAATCTGTTGTGACTGGATCCAAGCACTGAATCCACCTTCCTGCCAAGCTCTTGGGTTGGGTAGCGGCTGATCATTGTACCTAGTTCTGAGTTTCTCTCATGCACTCCCCAAGTACTGTGCAGTCCCCATGTCTGCACCCTTCTTGAGCACTGGAACCCCAAGTCTGGATGCCTCCATCTTCCAGAGCCCCCCAGGTTCTTAGACACATTCTTCCTAAAGATCACCCTGCTCTGGGAGCTCTGGTTTCTATTTAATCCCTTCAGGGACAATGTGGTGGTAAAGCAAAGAAACACAGGCTTAGCAAAGGGATTTCTTACACACACACTCTACTCTTATAAAAACACAAGGGAATTACAGATCTAGGGGAAATAAACTCCTGAAGAAACCCCCCTCACTCTGCTCTCGCTCTTGGGGTTCGCCTGTGTCTTTAGATAAGGCAAAGTCCCTTCTACATCCACTACTCCCCCTGGGTCCTGTGCCAGTGATGGAATGGTCTCTGTCTGGGGGTTAGGAAGCACTACCTTTTAAAACAGACTCTATCCCTCTTTGGCCAGGGGAGAAACTGCAGCTGGCTCAGCCATGTGCTTAACCTGGGGAAGGAGGGGAATTCTAGCCACCTCCTTTCTCCCCAGACAGGTTACTGAGTACAGAATCTGTTCAAAGTCAATAGCCCTGCTGGTGGTTAACCCCATTGTTTCACCAGGGGAAAGCGATTCAGTGCAGTTGGCTCTTGGTGGCTGTATCACAGCTTTCCAGACTATGTGTCAGGTTCCTGCTACAAAACAGATGAATTAATCCATAGTGATGGTTACAATTAGAAATAGTGTTCACAAACCCAAATGAAATTCATACCTGTACACAGACATAACCTCAAACTGTCACATCTCTCCCCCATCGAAGATGAACTGATCCACTCCCCCCATACCAGGGTCCCCCAATCTCCTACCCACTGGGGGTCTTGTTTGCCCCCATTACCCTCTTGCCATTCTTTCCCCCAAGCCAGGGGTTCTCAGTGCAGCCCCTTCCCATCATGCCATGGTCTCTGTCAGCCTCTCTTCTCCTCATTTCCCCCCTCACTGAGAGTGACTAGATGTTCTAGTTTTATAGGGGCAGTCCCAATATTTGAGGCTTTTTCTTATATAGATGTCTATTTACCCCACACCCTCTGTCCTGAGTTTTCACACTTCCTCTCTGGTCCCCCTACCCTCACCCCTATGCTAGGGGCTCTGTGTAAACCCTTTCCCAGTTCCGGGATATCCCATTTCCACCCTTCCATGCCAGGGGCTATGTGTACCTCTATTTCCTCCTTTCCCCCATATTTCCCCTTCTCTCCCAAATACTATATTTTGTCTAGGAGATAAGCCATTCAGAGTGCCAATATTATACCTGCTCATCTTCTGATTGAGTTTATTGTCATGCTGCAAGATGTTAACCTATGTCATCAACCAGTAATTTGATCTGTAGACAATTGCAGAGATTCATGAATCTGTGACTGTGCTAAACAGATGCAAGGGGCTCTGTGTCTCCTTCATTTTCCCTCTTTTGGGTTTTCAATTTCTCCCTAATCAATAGGATTCTGGCCACTGTTACCTAGAACATTCCTTGAAATTTTGGAATTAATCAGATGCAACATTCAAAAATTATCATGTTTATATAGAAACTGACAGAGAAATACAATATTTGTATAGAGACTGACCACTCAATACAAGAAAAATACACCTACTTTACAGAACTGCAGACTGGGAACTTTCTACTTTATTTAACTACATCACAACAGAGTAGGGTAGAAACTCCCTTTAACTAAAACAGAAAATAAGAGAGGGGTGGAGCATACTCTGAATAACCCTATCATTACCACTTTACTACAGACATCAAATGAGTGGATGGCTTTGCAAAGGGACAATAAGTAGACAAGAAAAGCATACTCCAGATGCTCTTCAAGCATTGCCAAGTGTCAGGTACCAAAAAACAGGACTGTCCCTTTAAAAACAGGCTATCTAGTCATTCTACTAATGACTCATCTCTGTTGTGATGCCTTTCAGGAGAGACTTGAAAGCGAAGAGGGAAAGGGCCTTAAAGGGAAGCTCAGGGATTTCTGCTGATTTTCTGAATTCCATCTCTCACTTTCTTGATTTCATTTTTGCACACTTTACCCTTTCTTTTTTTTTTTCTGTTATAAAGTCAGCACATTTTCACTAGATTGAACAAGTGGAGTGCTCTCCTTTCATGCACATTTAGGGGAGCAGAGAAATTACAAATTCAATTCTTACTCCTGAAAAGCAGAATGCAGTGATATGTAGGATTTTAATTTAGGCCCCAATCCTGCAGACACTTATCATGCACCTACCTTCATGCATGTTAAGCAAGGCTTCAGATGAAGGGGAAGGTCAGTCAGCTGTGAGAAGATTGGAAGATTCCAACCCTGGCAAATAGTGAAGAGAATGTTAGCTGGTCTTGATCAGCTGTTTAATGGCTATGTATTTAAAGAGTGTACTCTCTCAGAGCCAGATCCTCAGATGATATAAATTAGCATAGTTCTATTGGACCCCAATGGACCTACGCAGATTTACACCAACTAAAGACCTGAACTTGAGTCTCTATCCTTGAGAATGTCAGTCAGCTTTTCTCGCTGGCTCATTTTTAATGGGCCAGTCTCTCAGAGTTCGTGGGATATCAGCTGAATCCAGTGTTTGTGTGTAGGTATTGTAAAATTGTGCTGTACTAACTATATTATAATAAATAGCAAAGCAATCAGTAATGGTTAAGTCATCTTAAAACCAGACTAGCTTTCTTTTACTTAAACAAGTATCTTTCAGTTTACACAAGTATCCTCCAGTTTACACACCCCAGAAAAGCTGTTCCTACTGTTATCATCATTTTAGCCAACTTTTATTGTATTTGTTGTTCTTGATTCATTTTCCAAGAGTTTAGGTCTAAACTTCCACTGAGATGCTCCTGACATAGTTATTTACATCTGCCAAACAAGTGTTAACATGCTACCACTCCATGCTAGTGGTGTTTAACACCTACTTTGCATTTCAGTAGTTCACTGCACAAGGTGCAAGGCAATGGACAATCAAGACAGTCCAGAGCAACCTCTGATCTTTTGGCTGTTACTCAAACTATACTATCTTCACAAACATGCACTTCCCTTAATCTCTGGATAATCCTCACCTAAGAGTAATTAAAAACATGTTCCATGCCATTTCATTGGTATCATTTAGCTAAACATTTTCTAATCTGCCTTCTCATTCCACTCTCAAGGTCTGTAAATCTTTTGCGTGTTGATTTCTTTTTAAATCAACCTTTGTACTTTTCTTTTGACTCTGCACATTATGTGGAATGTTTTCTTTTTCAGACAGACTACCACCTTTCTCTCCCTCTCCATCACCCTCAGCCTTAGGCCATGTCTACACTAGCGTGTTTACAGTGAAACAGCTGTCCCGATGCAGCTATGCCACTGTAAGATCACTTGTGTAGCTGCTCTATGCCGACAGAAGAGAGTTCTCCCGTTGATATAATAAAACAACCTAAATGAGCAGCAGTAGCTATGTCAGCGGGAGAAGCTCTCTCACCGACATAGCGCTGTGCACACTACCACTTATACCGGTAAAACTTATGTCTGTCAAGAGGGTGTTTTTTCACAGCCCTGAGTGACACAAGTTTTGCCAGCTTAAGTGGTACTATAGAGATAGCCTTACTCACCTGCCCACAATGCCCTATTGAAAGCAACTCTGCCCACATCTACACTACAGACCTATATAGGTATAACTACATCACTGAGGGTATATCTTCACTACTGGCCGGATTGGTGGGCAGCGATCGATCCAGCGGGGACCGATTTATCGCATCTAGTCTAGACACGATAAATCAATCCCCGAGCGCTCTCCCGTTGACTTCTGTACTCCAGTGCTGCGAGAGGCTCAAGCAGAGTTGACGGGGAAGCAGCAGCAGTCGACTCCCTGCGGTAAAGACGCCATGGTAAGTCAATCATAGTACGTTGACTTCAGCTACGTTATTCATGTTGCTGAAGTTGTGTAATTTAGATTGATTTCCTGCCCCCCCCCCAGTGTAGACCAGGCCTTAGGGATGTGGAAAATTCACCCCCTCGCGTGATGTAGTTATATTGACCTAACCCCTCCATGCAGACAGTGCTACATCAATGGGAAGACTTCTCCCTTTGACATGGTTACTGTTTCTCGGGGAGGTGGATTAACTACACTGATGGGAAAAGCTCTCCCGCCAGTGTAGGTGTTTCTGCACTAAAGGACTCTAGTGAAGCAGGCTGATGCAGTATTTTAAGTGTAAACCTGCTCTCTGCTAGGTGTTTTAATATCTCAGTAATTTTCTTCAGTGAGACGATAGTTATCTCCCTCCCTTCCTTATTATACCCTACAGCAGTGGTGCACAAACAGAGGAATTTCAGGGGGACAGGTGGAGACACCAAGCGGCTTGTGCCAGCCCCACATGGCGGGGTCTGGGCCAGACTCTCTAGAGGGCAGGGAGAGAATGCCACCCACTCTCTGACTTACCTCAGTGGGCCACCCAGCCCATAGGCCAGTGTGCCACGTCAATTTCTGCTCCTGGCAGCCTCTGTGCCCAGCGCTGGCACCACCCCCAGAGACCATCGCATGCACCTTCCCCCACCCTGAGATCCTCAGAGGGGAGGGCAGAGGGACAGGTCTGGGCCCTGCCCTAGCAGTGCAGCCTGGCTGCCAGGTAGAAGCAGCCCACCACTGAGGAAGCCTTGGCTGTGCAGTAATGTAGGGAGGTGCAGGCAGATTCCCTTAATGGAAAGAGGTGAGGAGGCATGGTTGGAAAAGTTTGTGCACCACTGTCCTACAGTGTTTCTGTTTTAACACTATTTTTTTTTTTAGAAACAGTCTTATATGAATCTCCTGTGATGATCCTCTTCTTTATTTGTATGCCTTTGTGAAATAATCACATGATAAACAGAATATATAAATACTCTGGTATTAATGACTTTTACTGTACTAACATGGCTAACAAGGCAAGCATTTGAGTTTGATGTAGCATTTCTCATTACAGACAACAAATGTTTCTGTAGTTGTGTTGTTCATCGACCATTTCTTTTGAACTTTATTAGTTTGTGGCAGTGAGGGAGATTCAAAGCTGCTGTTACTAAATTCAAACAATTAGACATGAAGGGGCCTGCAGCAGGTAAATTTCAACATCTCAGAAATTTTAACGTAATATTGTTTTTACAGCGAGCAAAGGTTTTCATGCTTGAATTACTACATAATAATTATTCAAATGGGGAGTTTATTAGGATTTATCCCTGCTAGTACTAAAACACAATGGGTTTCAAAAATGCTGAATGATCATAACTCCTGTTGGCTTCATTTGGAACTGTGAGTGTGTGACAGATCTGAAAACTTGGAAGCCTGGAAACTTCAAAAATACTTTTATATTGAAATGTACTAAATGCTGACAGCATGAGGATTAGTCATAAGCTTTTGTATTTAAAAGTGTCATATATATTTTTTGAGCTAGAAATTACATGTTAACTCCATGGGGGAGTTACTGAGCTTCCTCCAAGAACTAAAATCATTGGGGGTGGAGAGGGATAAACTACTGCCGATCTTAGGACAGGTAAAGAACTCCAGAGAAGTATGCAGGGGAGGGGGGGGAGGGGCGGGAGAATTGCATCTACTGGTTCTAAAACTGACATGAGATTGTAACCAAGATAGCAATATCCTACTGGAAGGGAAACTTACTAGGGTCTCCATGTGGAAGATGGGTGACACTTTGTATGCTACCTTGCATGTAGACTGTTTATTGTTTTGTTTTCTCTGTAATGCTTTTGTCCTAAAATAAATGTAGTGTGCTCTATGAAAGCTGTCTGGTCACTGGTAACCCTGGCATTGTCCCAGCGAGAGAGCAAACTGCAGGTGCGCATCTAGACTGAGCTCAGACCTACTGGGATAATCACAGTGAATTGCCGGGGGACTAGAAGCCTAAATACCTGGTCTAGGGAGAGAGGGATGCAGGTCCCCAGCCTCCCAGGTGTTTCCATTAAAATCCATCCTTGAAGCAACACAGTTAGCTACAGCTAAAATGTGTTTTCCTTGCTCCCTCTGCCATTCTGTTTGACTTGATATAGATATATTAGAAGGTATTGTAAACCCTAATACCTACTGGCTGAGAGCTCCCCATTTAGGGGAGAAGGTGAAAAGCCAGCTTTGGCTAGCTTCATTTACATAAAATTATAATATTGCTTACCCATAGTTCCATCTAGGGAGTTTTGTTGCTTAAGTTGGAATTTGTTGAGTTATTTTGATTGTACAAATTTAAAATATGTTTTTGTACTCATGAAAGGGCAAAAAATTGTGAAGAGCATCCCCTGAAGCAATTGGGTCATCCTGATTTAGTGAGCAGTAGACTTGGGTTTTGTAAAAAATCCAAGCCAAGTACAGGAAAGGGAAAAAGAGCTCTGTCCTAGGTATCAGGAGCTCAGTATTCTAAAAAGCAAGGAGCGTATTAAAGAGCAGTGTTTTGGATTCCTCATCTGGAAATTCTATGCATGTGGAATAAGTTTGTGGGACCAGAATCTGAGTGGAACAGCAATAGTGCAGAACTGACTTTACAGCTCTGCTACTAAGCAGAATGGCACAAAGTTGACTTTGTAGCAACCTAACAGATGGTGACAGCATTGAATTGACTTCAGAATGCCCTGTTAGGTACGGTATTGCAGAGCTGACTTTGTATCCCTGGCCACCAGAAGCAGACCTGATATTGCAAAACTGGACCAAGTAGCAGCATGCAGAGTGGGAAGGATGGGGCAGGTTTGTTAGTCTCTAAGGTGCCACCAGTACTCCCGTTCTTCTTACAAAATTATGTCAACCTAACTTACATCAGCATACAGCCACCATAGTTATTAAATTGCTCGTGTGGGCGCACATTTGGCTCCTTGTGTTGGCGGTGTGTGTCCTCACCAGGAGCACTTGTACCAATTGTATTGTCACTGTGGGGCATTGTGGGACAGCTTCTGAAAGCTGGTAACAGTCAACGCAAGCAATGCAGTGCCTACTTTGATGCTGTATCTACCTAATCACATCAGCCATGACTATATGCCGTTCAGGGAGGTGATGCTACTAAATCGGTGTAGAGAGGCCTGTTCATCGGTAGGAACCACATTTAAGTGAAGACACTGTGATGATGTATCCCATAATGCTTTATGGGAATATGACATAGCTGGAATATGTTTTATGCTACATGTGCCATGTAACATATCTCTGTAAAGGTTATAATCTACTGAATCTATTCTTCCTATTTGTACACATATCTTTTGTGTACTTGAAGTTATGAATATTGGCTGTACACTTACTTGATTTCTAAGTAAGCTTTGTAAGGCATTTAGTCAGCTTCTTTAAAAAGGAATTTGCAAAGTTAATTGCCCACGCAAGAAGCACTTAAGGAACAATGGATCTTGGAATGCTCCAATCCAAATAAGAAGTCAACTTGAGAACGTTCAAGTTAGCATGTGAACAATGGCTTCTGCCTGTAAAAACTGTGAGTCATGCATGGACATGTGACTTGCCCAGGTTACTCCAGAACTCCATCTTGGAGCTGGACTTTGCATAGGAAAGAGGAGGGGGTCTCCACCCACAACATAAAGTCTATTTAAGCCCAGGGGAGACCCCTCCATTTTGTCTTCAGCTGGCTAAAGAGAAAGCCTCTCCACCCTCAAGGATACCTGAAAGGAACTGGGACGAAAGACAGTAACTACAAAAGGAGACTAATCTGTAAAAGGAAGCTTACTGGTGAGGTTTTTATCTGTACTCAGTTATATTACTGTATTAGATTTAGATTTGCGTGTTTTATTTTATTTTACTTGGTAATTCACTTTGTTCTGTCTGTTACTGCTTGAAACCACTTTAATGTGCTAGCTATAAAGCCTAAGAGGAAGAACCCATCTAATACTGTCTGTGCACTTGGATTCATTTTCCATAGACCATGGGGTGGAGGAGACAAAGCGAACAAAATAAGATAAGTAGAAAGAAGAAATATATTACAAAGAGTTACAAGAGGTCAGCAGTTAGACAAAACCACATCAGACAGAACAAGCTCCTTCAGCCTACATGGAAACAAGTGTGAAAAGAATGACGGTAGCCAGGAAAATGGAACTTAAGATGGATTTCTTCCCACAGCTCCAACTCGTCTATAAGATTGTACTGTCTTTTTTGTTGTTGAATGTAGTTGGTTTAAAAAGTCCCTTCAGCAGTGGCAGTTAACTGCTAAAATGAAATCAAGCACTAACAGGTTGAACCCTTTAATAGCCATAAGGTTCTTATGTATACTGAGCCTCAAATCTACCTCAGATATGAATGGGCCCGACATGAAAATTGCAATGCTAGTTGATGCAAGCATGTAGAAGAATAGGACAATCAAGATTTGTGGTAATGCATTTGTGTACCAAGGAGAACAATCAGGACCTTACCTTATAACCAACTTTCTCTAGAACATTACAATCCTTGCTATACACCTAAGAGACTTCCAAAAATTTAATATGACTGTTCCTTCAATAGACACTTTTTAAACAAGGTCCTCTACTATATTCTAATAATCATTTACTATTTGTATTTCATTAGCCTCGAGTGGCCTCATTGTGCTAGGTGCTGTATGAACACAACATAAGGGAGATTCCCTGCCCCAGAGATCTTACAATCTAAGAACTAAGCATATTTGTTTAATAGTGAGAGCAGGGAGCTGTGAATCAGAAATCCTGAGTCATAGTCCTGGCTCTGCTACTTACACAAAGTGATCCCTGAATGGAAGCCCGTGCTTACTTTTAGTACATGAGTAGTCTGATTGAAGTCAATAGGACTATTCATATACTTCAACACCTACTTAAGTACTTGGATGAATTGAGGCCTACGTACCCTGCGGCAAGTTATTTAATTGTGTGCCTCAATTTGCCCATCCCTAAACTCTTTATAATAACCAGCTACCTCACAGTGGTGCTTTCAGGCTTAATTCATGTTTGTAAAGAGATTTTAAGATGTGAATGTTATCAATTTGAAAGTAGCACTTTTTATGGTAAACGTCATGTTCTGGTTACACTTTTCCAATAAGTTTTATCATTGTAACACTGAAATCACATATTTTGTTGGCACATTTTCTATCCATAGTCTTAAAATGTTAACACAAGCTTTAGAAAAGTGTTTCTCAAACATACCTCAATATGAATGTCTTTTTAACTGAAGACTCCCCATAAGTCTTCCATTCCCAATTAAGAATGTGTATTTTGAAGAAGTTGTACATATATCTTTCTTTCTCTAGATCTTGCTTTTTGTTTTTCTGAGTACCTCATATGGTAAAACAAAGATATCCAGCATGCTGATCAGAAACATCAATTGTGATTGTCCACAAATCATTAAAACTCACTCTACTTTTGTGCTGCAATAATATAATAATAAAACTTTCAGCAGAGGAATAGGATGCAAAATAATTTTACACAAGATACTTATTATACTGGGAGCTGGGAATCACATCCCTAGCTTCAAGTGTAGTCATCATAGCAGACATAACCTTAGGTCTGGTCTACGCTAAAAAGTTAGGTCAGTCCAGCTACATTGCTCAGGAGTGTGAAAAATCCGTCCCCTGAGCAACATAGGTAAGCTGTCATAAGCCTTGATGTAGACAATGTTAGGTCAACAGAAGACTTCTTCCCTCAACCTAGCTACCACCTCTTGAGGAGGTGGACTACCTATGCCAGTGGGAGAATCCCTCCCATCAGCATAGGTAGTGTCTATATTTGAAACGCTACTGCAGCTGTGCACTCTAGCGTTTCAAGTGTAGAGAAGCCTTTAATTTCAAGGATCAGAGTTAAGGATGTCTGTGCACTTCTCAAGATCCATCATGGGAGAGGGAGCAATAGCTTGACCACCACCCTGAACAAAGAAGAGCAGGGCAACTCCAGAAGACTCAAGGGAGAAGGCCACCAGCTATTTAAAAATATTTTTAGAAAATTCCCAAAATTTAGTTGATTCTTCTCCCCTCTCTCCAAAACTTGTATATTTGGACTCATTGAACTAAAACAGCATAGGCTTACAGGAGGAGGGATTAAAAAAACAACACTACACACACACACGATCAACTATCTAAAACACTAGAGAACTGTTGATCCTGGGAAAAAGAAAAGGAAAAAAAAGGAATGTGTGTGGGGTGCAATCAAGATTTTATCAGCATGTGAGTAGGTCACTGTCCCCTCATGGAGAGAAATAGCACTGCAGGAACTCTGCCTCAGTTTCCCCAACCATATTTCTAGCCTTTCCAGTGGACCTACATGACTCAACCCTCCAGCCAGAGCACTATACAAGTTAAATCACCTTCCAGGGTAACAGAGACCAAAATCATAGTCTAAAACAAACACCAGATAAAGGAGTCTTTGCCCCAGCTAGACTTAATTCACAGTCTCTGTGGCACTATTCATCCGTCTTCCCTCTGGGTTTAGTGCTTAGTGCTTCTGTCTCTTCAGGTAGGATACCTTCTGCTTTGGCTTGGTTTAAGCCCATCAGCAGGTCCCACGTACACTTAGGCCTGGTCTACACTACGCGTTTAAATAGATTTTAGCAGCGTTAAACCGATTTTACGCTGCCCTCGTCCACACAACGAGGACCTTTGTATCAATATAAAGGGCTCTTTAAACCGGTTTCTGTACTGCTCCCCGACGAGAGGAGTAGTGCTGAAATCGGGATTACCGTATCGGATTAGGGTTAGTGTGGCCTCAAATTGACGGTATTGGCCTCCGGGCGGTATCCCACAGTGCACCATTGTGGCCGCTCTGGACAGCAATCCGAACTCGGATGCACTGGCCAGGTAAACAGGAAAAGCCCCGTGAACTTTTGAATTTCATTTCCTGTTTGCCCAGCATGGAGCTCTGATCAGCACGGGTTGCAATGCAGTCCCAAATCCAAAAAGAGCTCCAGCATGGACCATATGGGAAATACTGGATCTGATCGCTGTGTGGGGAGACAAATCTGTTCTATCACAGCTCCGTTACAGAAGACGAAATGAGAAAGCATTTGAAAAAATCTCCAGGCTATGATTCAGAGTCCACAGCACAGTGCTGTGTGACAAGCGTAATGGAAAGCCAAAGAATCAAATGGACGCTCATGGAGGAAGGGAGGGGGTACTGAGGACTCCAGCTATCCCACAGTCCCTGCAATCTCCAAAAAGCATTTGCATTCTTGGCTGAGCTCCCAATGCCTGTAGGGTCAAACACATTGTCCGGGGTGTTTCAGGGTATATGTCATCAATTTACCACCTCTTCCTCCCTGTGAAAGAAAAGGGAAAAAAATCGTTTATTGACTTTTTTATATGTCACCCTATGTCTATTGCATGCTGCTGGTAGACGCGGTGCTGCGTCAATGAATAGCAGCATCTTCTCCCCTCCTCTCCCCTCCCCGGTGGCAGATGGTACCGTACAAAAGGACTGATAGCTGTCCTTATCATCCTGTGAGTGCTCCTGGCTGGCCTCAGGTGAAGTCAGCTAGGGGTGCCTGGGTAAAAATAGGAGTGACTCCCGGTCATTCCCGGTAGATGGTACAGAACGGCTGGTAACCATCCTCATCATAGCAACTAGGGGCTGAGTTCCATCAGCCCCTCTCCTTTCATGTCTAAAGAAAAGATTCTGTACTGCCTGGACTATCATAGCAGCAGGATGCTGGGCTCCTCTCCCCCCCACCATTTAATGTCCTGCCTGGACTATCATAGCAGCTGGAGGCTGCCTCCCCCTCATTTTATCTCACTAAAAACTCAGTATTTCTTATTCCTGCATTCTTTATTACTTCATCACACAAATGGGGGGACACTGCCACGGTAGCCCAGGAAGGTTGAGGGAGGAGGGAAGCAACAGGTGGGGTTGTTGCAGGGGCACCTCCTAGAATGGCATGCAGCTCATCACTTCTGCGGGATCTGACACGGAGCAGCTGTGCTCTCTGGTTCTCTGATACACTGGTTCTCTAGTACACTTGCCCCATAGTCTAGGCAGGACCGACTATTTTTAGATAAACCATAAAGGAGGGATTGACTCAGGGAGTCATTCCCATTTTTGTCTTTGCGCCCCCGTCCGACCTCAGCTAAGGCCAGCCAGGAGCACCCATGACAGCAGCAGACAGTACAGAATGACTGATAAGCATCATCTCATCGCCAATTTACAATTGCACAGCAGACAGTATAGAACAACTGCTAACCATCTCTGCTACCTTGCAGTGGTAAATGAATGCTGCTGTGTAGCACTGCAGTGCCGCCTCCATCAGCGGCATCCAGTACACATACGGTGACAGTGACAAAAGGCAAAACGGTCTCCATGGTTGCCATGCTATGGCGTCTGCCAGGGCAATCCAGGGAAAAAGGGCGCAAAATGATTGTCTGCCGTTGCTTTCACGGAGGAAGGAATGAATGACGACATTTACCCAGAAGCACCCACGACACTGTTTTTGCACCATCATGCATTGGGATCTCAACCCAGAATTCCAGTGGGGCAGGAGACTGCAGGAACTATGGGATAGCTACTCACAGTGCAATGCTCTGGAAATCGACGCTAGCCTCGGTACGTGGACGCACACTGCTGAATTAATGTGCTTAGTGTGGCCGCGTGCACTCAATTTTATACAATCTGTTTTACAAAACCGGTTTATGTACAATCGGAATAATCCCGTAGTGTAGACATACCCATAGATGTCTATCAGGAAGCTATCTGGCTCCACTCTGGACTCCCACTCAGCTTCTTTCTCAACAGGAGGGCTATTGCTCTATCTGCACTCCTTCCCAGCTAACTAGCCCCTTAACTAAGTGGCCTCTTCACTTTTTAGCTCTGCCCTTCTGGCCTACCACCCATTACAGGTCTGGCACATGGCACTGATTAAGCTCATAGCAAAACAAGGAAGGTGAGGTAATATCTTTTATTGGATCAACTGCTGTTGGTAGGTCCAAGCTTTTGAACTACATAGAATTCTTCAGATCTGTGGAAAGAAATCAGAAACAGGAAAAACATACCAACACTCCAATAAGCTCATGTCACTCCCTTAACCCTTTCCAGGTCAGTCTGGGTTTTGCAAACCCCATCACACAGTACCTGTTTGGGCAGAGCTGCAGAACATACCTGTGACTTTGCTGCTTGTAAGTTAAACTTCTGTCAATAACACCTTTTTTACTCTAGCATGAGTGTATATTAAACTAATGCATGTACCCAAAATAATTAACTCAGAATGTCCCAGTTTTAATTGAGATTGGCATGGTGTCCGCACCTTTTGATAAAAAGCACTGGAGTTCCAATGTAGCAGTTAGGCAAACAGTGTTTATGAATGAATATGCCCCTGAAGGTATTGTGAGAGAGGCTGATCCAGCACACACTGCAGTCAATGGAGGGACTCCCTTTGTCTTCAGTGGGTGCTGGAGCAGGCTTCAGGCACAGTTGTTTCCCTGTCCCTCCCCCCATTCTCAGTGGGAAATAATTTGCTATAGCTCTTTGCCAGGTACACGTTATTTCCCTTTTCACTGGCTCAGCTCTGTTTGCTGACCCACTGCAGAGTAGGAGTGAAGGCTTCCCCCAGTCCCCTCTCCCCACTCTCTACCCCATCTCTGGCCATTTATTCATGGCTGTGGGTAGCTGCAGTTTTATAGCGCTCCCTTTTCCACAACATACCTAGAGCAGAGATCCTGGGTGTGGGTCTTAATCCCTTGCCTGGCTGTGCAAGGTATCACAACCTGGTCCAGTCCAGCTCTCTCTCAATGGCCACCAGTCTATTGTGATGAGATCCAACCACTGACTCCCATGTGCTGCTAAAAAGCTCCCTGGGTCATGGTGGAGAAGCGAGTGGCGACCACCGTGCGGAAGCTGGCAGCTCCAGGCTGCTACTGATCAGTCGTGAATCAGTTTGGAGTTGGGAAGTCCACCTGGGGGTTGCAGTGATGTAAGTGTGCAGGGCCATTAATCATGTCCTGCTACGAAGGACTGTGAGTCTGGGCAATGCGAGGGGAAATGGTGGTTGGCTTTATGTCAATGAGATTCCCAAACTGTGGCAGAGCAATAGATGACACACGTAACCCCATTTTGGCTCCAGGTACATCAACAGAAAGGCCTCCTTCTCTATGGTATTGCAGGGGTTGTTTCACTGACATTAATGGGGGATGGTCAGGGAAAGTGTATGGTGCACGAATCTGCAGGAAAACTGACTTGTATAGAAAGTTGCAAACTATGACTTTCTTTCCAGACCAGAAGATTCCAACTGGGGATATGGAAATGGCAGTTGTGATCCTGGGAGACCCAGTTTCCCCTTGATCCCCTGGCTCACAAAGCCTTACCCTGGAAACCTTGACTGCAGCAAGAAGTGCTTCAACAACAGGTTCAGCAGGTGCGGAACCACCACTGAATGTGCCTTTGGCAGATTAAAGGGTCACTGCCACTGCCTTTTTGGCAGGTTAGACCTCAATGAGGAAAATATTCCCATGGCCTTAGCAGCCTGCCATGCTCTGCATAACATTTGTGAAGCTAAGGTGGGAAAAGTTTCTGCAAGGGTGGGGCATTAAGGTGGATCAACAGGCAGCTGCTTTTGAGCAGCCAGATATCAGATCTGTTATAGAGGCTCAACAGGGGGCTAGGAATCAGGGAGACTTTGAACAACATTTTGACAATAAGCCCCAGTAATGTGTCTTTCTGTAATCCATTGCGCCAAGCATTGTTTTCTAGCACCGTTGAATGACCCTTGTAATATGATTGCTGTGTGCGCATTAATTGTAGTCTGCAAATGTATTGATTGCCACTGTGTATGAATTTCAGCAGCAACCATGATGTCTAGGACACAAAGATTCTTTTTTCCCTATAAGTAAATTTTTATTAAAACAGGCTTATAAACATTACTATTTCCTACAAGAGACATATCCATGAATAGCACTTTTTGAAATGAGACTCTCGCAACTAGATGTATGTCCAGCTGTCATTGGGAAACATGTCCCGAGGGGTTGAGTGCATGAGGTATTGTGACAGCCTGGGAACACGTGAGGAATGTGTGTGCGGAGTTTGGGAAGGGAATGAAAGGTAGTTCTGTGTGGGCTGCAGGGGGAGGCAAGCATAGATGTGTTCTACCTGCAGCACAATCAGGGACTTCAGCATGTCAGTTTGGTCCTCAAGCAACTGTATCATACACTCCTGCCCCCTTTTCCCCTCCTGGCTATCCATTTTCAGTTTTTCATTGAATATCTCCCTCCATGCTCTCTGCCCACAATCAACGTCATCAGATGATTGCAGCACCTCTGTGCCATTCTATACCTTGGGGGAGCATATTGTAACCCCCATATTCCTCATTTTCATGTAATCGTGATCTTACATATAAAGCGTGCCTTGTAAGGTATCACAGGAAAAGTTATGACCTGCTGAAAGTCGTTTCTCTACCCATGTATGTGTATCATTAATGCATATGAAGTCATGAGAATTGTGTTGTATGGTGGTCACTAAAGCATGCTGTAAGTTCGGGAATCAGCCAGATATTAGCTCCCCAGAGGCAACAGCGAGGAAAGTAACCAACACCTGGGTGGGGTGTCAAACAACCCATCAACAGCCATTGTCTGGCAAGGGAGCTACAATGCAATGACTCACCTGCATGAGGCCACACCAGGGGAATTCCTCAGCCTTGCTTGGAGAGACTTCCAGGCATGCCTTGTACTTGTACGCACATGGACTGAAAGTATAAGACAGAGTGAACACATCTTAGGCCCTTCTCCTGCCCCCACCTATGCTGCAAGCAACCAAAATGCTGAGCAGAAGACAAGACTCCAACACAGAAGATTGGCCCAGATTTAAAGAACAAACCTGTATATTAAGGACTGCAATATCCAGTGGGGTGAGAAAAACTGCTTAATCTAATTGCTGCCCAGTCTAATAGGGTTGAAATTTAAACTGCGTGTTTATATTTTCTTTTGATAACCACTCTGACTTGTTATGCCTTGACTTATAATCACTTAATATCTATCTTTATATTTTAAATCTGTTTATTTATTCTGCCTGAAGCAATGCATTTGGTTTGAAGCATGTCAGAGATCCCCTTTGGGATCACAGGCCTCATACATATCAATTTCTTTGTTAAATTGATGAACTCATATAAGCTTGCAGTGTCCAGCGGGCATAACTGGACACTGCAAGATGGAGGTTCCTAGGGTTGTGTCTGAGCCCAGAGATATTGGCTAGTGTCATTTGGTTGCACAATCCAAGGAGCAGCTTACATGCCAGAGGCTGTGTGTGGACAGCCCAGGAGCTGCGGTTCTCACAGCACAGCAGGGTAAGGCTGGCTCCCAGAGTCAAGGATTGGAGTGACCTAGCAGATCATTGGTCCAGATAACACCAGAGGGGAACATCACAACCTCCCTAAACAGGTCTTTCTTACTCCTCCTGGTTCATCTCCTTATCAGACGGAGCCAGTGTGCAGGAGGAGACCCTCAAGGGCACATCTGCAGAAGCTAGAGAAACAATAGAGAGAGTGCACTCACAGCCTTGATTCATAGATATTATGCACATCACTTTCTCCTTTTCCCTTTGCAGACACACAGCATGATGAGAGTCCTAAGCATGGTGAGTTTCACCAGGGGAGAAGGGACAAGATGGGACAAATGGTGGGGTGGTTTCCAAGGAGGATCACTACAAATGCCTAGAGACACTATTCTGAATACTGGGACTGTTTTCCACAGGCAGCAGTGATAGAAGCTGATACCTTGCACCTGAGGGTAAGCGAGGATGCAAGGGTGCAGCTCCTGCATGATGATTTTGGTGAAGCTTTTGATACTGTCTCGCATGACCTTTTCATAAACAAACTAGGGAAATGCAACCTAGATGGAGCAACTATAAGGTGGGTGCAAAACTGGTGGGAAAATCGTTCCCACAGAGTAGTTATCAGTGGTTCACAGTCAAGCTGGAAAGGCATAACAAGTGGAGTCCCGCAGGGATCAGTTCTGGGACCAGTTGTGTTCAACATCTTCATCAAGTATTTAGATAATGACATAGAGAGGATACTTATGAAGTTTGTGGACAATACCAAGGTGGGAGGGGTTGCAAGTGCTTTGGAGGACAGGATTAAAAGCCAAAATGATCTGGACAAACTGGAGAAATGGTCTGAAGTAAATAGGATGAAATTCAATAAGAACAAATGCAAAGTACTTCATTTAGGAAAGAACAAATTAGTTGTACACATACAAAATGAGAAATGACTGCCTAGGAAGGAGAACTGGGGGTCATAGCGGATCACAAGTTAGTATGAGTCAGCAGTGTAACATTGTTGCAAAAAAAGCAATCATCATCCTGGGATGTATTAGCAGGAGTGTTGTAAACAAGACATGAGAAGTAATTCTTCTGCTATACTCCGCACTGATTAGGCCTCAACTGGAGTATTGTGACCAGTTCTGGGTGCCATATTTCAGGAAGGATGTGGACAAATTGGAGAAAGTCCAGAGAAGAGCAACAAATATGATTAAAGGTCTAGAAAACATGACCTATGAGGGAAGATTGAAAAAACTAGGGTGGCTTATTCTGAAAAAGAGAAGACTGAGAGGGCACGTGATAACAGTTTTCAAGTACATAAAAGTTTGTTATAAGGAGGAGGGATAGGAGGATAGGTCAAGAAGCAATGGGCTTAAATTGCAGAAAAGGAGGTTTAGGTTGAACATTAGGAAAAACTTCCTAACTGCCAGGGTGATTTAAGTACTGAAATAAATTGCCTAGGGAGATTCTTAAAAATCTCCAATGATGGAGATTTCACAGAAGGTAAGAAACACCTGTCAGGAACGGTCCAGATAATACTTAGTCCTGGCATGAGTGTAGGGGACTGGACTAGATGACCTCTGGAGGTCCCTTTCAGTCCTATGGTTCTATGTGGCTTCAGACTGGGTCCATATGCTGTTTGCCAGAAGTAATTGCTGATTGGCACAGCAAAGTTTCCTACCATGGGAAGAAACAATGCATGATCTCTCAAGGAACTTGTGGCAGAGGATTGCAGAATACCGTCAGGAAAATTCCCCAGAGATCTCTATGGAGGAGTCCCAGGACATTAACAAACTTTTCTGCTGCACCCCTTCTGCCTAGTTGCACAGGGGAACGAGAAGCAGATGGAAATAGTGCTAGTGTTGGTTATTTTTATCCCTCTGCTACCCTTTTTTTTCCTCTCTTTCCTTTTTTTTTAAATAAAGAAAAAGCAGTATCATGTTCTCCTGCAGTATCAAAGCACAATGAGTACTCCCCCTCTCCTGCATCAAGAGCACCCGAGCTGGAGTGCTTGGACTGTTTAGACCCGCTCTGGAGTTGAAAAGAGGTGTTGGCTCGCCACACCACCAGATGACCCTCATCCTCCTCAAAGTCCATTTTCTTGTCCACCACTTTGTCCTCGGTGTTCACGCTGCTGAAGTATCCATGGAGGTGTTGGTGGTGGAGGTGGGGTCACCGCCAAGGATGGTGTACAGCGCCTTGTAGAAGTGGCATGTCTTTGGCACCACACCAGAGCAACAGTTGGCCTCCCTTGCTTTCTGGTGTGCTTGCCTCAGCTCCCTGATCTTAGCACGGCACTGCTGCATGTCCCTTTTGTGCCCCTTCTCCTCCATGCCATGAGCAATCTACCCTTAGGTATTAAAGTTCCTATGGCTGGAGCAGAGCTGTGCCTATACAGCCTCCTCTCCCCACAGACCCAACAATTTCAGTGTACTCCAGGTGGGAGTGTGTTTGCTGCAGGAAGCCAGCATGGTCAGCTGGGAAGATGCAATGTGAGCTGTCCATGCTGAGCAAACAGGAAGAGGAATTTCAAAAATTCCTGGGGCTTTAAAGAGGGAGGGGTGTATGCCTGTGTACATGGCTGCAGGGCATCAGCGTGGTCATGGTGAGTATTGTGGGATATCTCCTGGAGACCACTTAGTGCACCATAAGCAACGCTCTGTCTACACAGTGCATCGCTCCAACTTGGTCCTCAAAAGCTCTATACCTGGTCAAGGTGGTTTTATTATGTCAGCATAGCAGAAGGGTTAAATCAGCGGGAGGAGCATTGCAGTGCATACACCTCTGTTTGTCTTGTCAACAAAAGCTGCTTTTTGTTGATAAAACTGTGTAGTGTAGACATGACCTTAGAAAACACTACCTTTTAAAACAGACTCTGTCCCTCTTTGGGCAGGGGAGAAACTTCAGCTTGCTCAGCCATGTGCTTAGCCTGGGGAAGGTGAGGAATTCCAACCATCTCCCTTATCCCCAGACAGGTTTCTGAGTACAGAGTCCATTCAAAGTCAATGGCCCTGCTGGTGGAAACCCCATTGTTTCACCAGGAGAAAGCCATTCAGTGCAGATGGCTGGGTCACAGTTTTCCAGACACAGCTTCTGACACCACGTCAACATTCTTGCTATAAAACAGATGAATTAATCCACAGTGATGGTTACAATTATAACTAGTGTTCATAAACCCAAATGGAATTCATACCTGGACACAGACATGAACCCAAACTGTCACATCTTTCCCCCATCGAAGATGAGCTGAGCCAGGGTGGTCTACAAGTAGCCTAAAGATGTGAGACTTCTCATGAGAGAACACCAGCTACCACACTGACATGCCCTTTTACATGAATCACCTCCCTATCATAATCCTGGCATGTCAAACTGCTAAAATGGAGTCTGTCATCAGACTCTCTCTCTACCCAAGAAACATGCTTTTCCAGGTCTTCCTGAATATCCATTTATTACATCCATACATGTCAAGGCAAATTTCATCATCCCAGATATTCATACAATTAAATACCCTGTGGTGTTGGGTAGCATCTCTCTAAGTTGTTTAGCTTGTCAGACAGAAAGTCTGGGGGAGGGGTGCTGCAGAAGCCCATGTTTTGTTATAAAGAGGTATGTGAGGAACTGCATAACTACACTACATGGTACCAGGGGTAAATACAAATTTAAGAAAACAATCTGAGCGGAAGAATGGAGAAGTTAAAAGCTCCACCAGACCTGAAACTCTGGAAATATGGAAGACAAATGGAAGATATTTAAACTGCACTTTACTTTCTTTTTGCTGGCACCCAGTGCTTGCAGATAGAAAGACAATCAGGAAGTAGCCTTAATTTTGACAACAGCAGGTTCTGATGCACTTGATGCATTTAACAGCTTTCAGTTAACTCAGGAATAGGAAGCTACCTATGAAACTCTACCGGATTAACTTTAGGATTGTGATGATTTGGGGGTTCTCTCTCTACCACTTCTGAATTGTTGATTTAATGAAATTATATAATGAAATTACTGTGTAAGGGAGAGTCTGTATGTATGTAGATCACGCCATGAGTTAGCAGGATTGTCAGAGACAATGGTGAGCGATCTAGTCAAAGTAAAACACTTTGGACAATTGGACAACAGGTTTGCTCTAGGTGGGAGAGGATGCTTCCTCTGCTTGTCTGAAGGGAGTGGAGAGTTGCGAGTAATGGAAAGTTACCAGGAGGTGAACAAAAGAGACCAGGAAGGGTTTACAATACAGGAACACACAGGAACAGGGGGTCAGAAAGAAGATGCATGGGGGAGGAAGAAGCAAGGTCACAGAAACAGGGACGAGACTTCATGACGGAGAGAACCCAACTAGCATGCGACATACAGCCTGCATGAGGTGAGAACAGCTTGCTTGCTTGCCTGCCTTCCTGGACCCAGATGGTTCCCCAAGGACTCAGAAGAAAAGGGGGAGACAGAAAGTGAGGGACAATGCAGTTTCAGATGTTTGTTTTGTGTGGTCGCTACTCTCCTGTGCATAACATGATTAAGTATAAAAGAGCATAAAGGTATTAGACTGGGCAAAGTGTGTGTCCCTGAAAGAGTTAAACTGTAAATCTTTGGAGTGGAGTTTGGGGGATGGGTTTGTTTTAGGAGCATGACAAGTCCCTGCTGTACCCAGAGGCATTAGGCAGTTGGACAGCAGGTTCCAACACTCACAGACTGACATCAGATAGGTCTGCACCCTGAAAGTGTGGTAGGGAACCTGAGATTGGGACAGTGGCTGGACTTTGTTCAGGATCCAGGAACTTGAAACACCCTGGAGAACTAGAGCACCGAGGCTTGCATTACCCTAACAGCAGTTCTAGCGGAAGACCAGGAGAAGTCCTCATAGGGTCTCTGATAGGAGTACAAAGGGAAAGTAAAACAATAAAAGAATTTGTGACTGATTTAATACTGAAGAGCCAATCTTACCACTTTGGGAGAACTAATTGAGCCCCTAATAAAAGATCAGATTGTGACTGGAATCTAGACCACCATCACTCAGCTAGAGACTACAGAAGACCCAGAATTAACCCTTGACAAAGCAATTAGAATTGCCACGCAAGAGAACTCAGCTAGTCCAGAATGAAGCTCATGGACGGTGTACAGTGCTCTGGTGCTGTAAACATGATAGAGAATCCAAAATACAACAATAAAAACCAGAAGCAGAAAGGAATGGATCTGAAAGCCAGATTTAATCAAGGAGCTAAAAAACAGATTTAATTAAGAACAGCTCATGGAGCTGCATATGCTGTGACAATCAGCACAAGTCAGGATAGTGCCTGGTTTATGGGAAGAAATGTAATGGATTACCTGACTTTACAAGAGACTGCAAGCTCCAGCAGAGTATGCAGTGTGTACAAAAAGCATGACAGCAGCACTAGCTCATGTGAATTTTTCATAGGGGCAATGGACACTATTAGAAGCAGATGAATGGACTGTCAACCTGAAAATAAATGGAACATTTATTAATTTGAATTTGGACTGTAGTGCAAAAGCTCATGTGTTGTCAGAAACTAAAAGAAAAGCCACAGGTAGTGAATGGTAAATAGGTAAAACCCAGGGCTTCCAGAGGTGAGCTTATCCCACTGAAGGATTAGAGCTGAAAAAGCCCAACCACCACACAATTCATGCCTCTATGAAAGTTCTGCTCACCCAAAAGAAGAGACTAAAAGTGGAGCTGGAAGGCTCATTGCTCTGTGAACCACAGAGAGAGCAGAAGAACCTATAGTTGGGACAGTTGGTCATTATAGAAATAAAAACTGAACCCTTCACTTGCATATAGAGTCAAAAGAATAAAATATATATATAAAAAAGGAAACATTTCCCACTACCTACAAGAGGGGACATTTTGGGGGATATGGCTGATGCCAAGTATTTTTCTACACTGAGGCCTTGTTTACACTAGACAGTTTTGTCAACAAAAATCAGCTTTGGTTGATAAAACAGTGGAGATGGACACACTGCAGTGCTCCTCTCACCAATGTAACTGCCCTGCTGTGCCAACATAATAAAATGACAAGCACCATAGAGTTTTTAGCGACACAGTTAGAGCAACAGAGTTAATGTAGACACCTTCTTTTGGTTATGTCCACGAGGTGTCCCACAATGCCCATCATGACTGCTGTAGTCACCAGACTGAACTCTGCAGCCCTGAAGGTACCTAGGCAGGGCTGGCTATAGGTTTTTTGCTGCCCCCAGCAAAAAATAAACCAACCTCTGAGAGCGTAACTGCTGAAGGGAAACAGAAAACACAACAACCCGGAGTGCTGCCCCTGGAATTGTGCCACCACAACCACCTGGAATGCTACCCCTGGAATTCTGCAATCCCAAGCATGTGCTTGGTTTGCTGGTGTCTAGAGCCAGCCCTGTACACAGGAATGCACCCCTGTGGCACTCTGTACCTCAAAGCAGCCCTGGAATCCCCATATTCACCACTGTCATATAATTAGGATCTGTTTTGTACAAAGTATGCCTTGCAAGGAATCATTTTGAAAGTCTTGATCTGTTTAACATTAATATTCTGTGGGCTTGGGTAGTGAGTTGAGACTCACTGATGCACTACTACCTGCTGGTCATCTTGGGAATTGGCTCAACTCCAGCTTCAGAGGGCCCTCTGCTGGCCAGTGGTTCACCTACCTCAGGCCCCTGTATCCCCCCAGCCCCTGGTGCCCTTTATCTCAGGATTCTGCCCCAGCAGTATCCCCACATTCTGGGTCTCCCCTCCCAGGGGAACCCCCAACCCTCTAAACCTACTTTGCTTCAGTAGCCACTGCCCATCATTATCTAGCCCCCACTTACTGAGGCAGACTGCAGTGGCCCTCATCATTGATAAGGAGTTAGGACCAGCTACCTCTGCCTGTTCCCAGGCTGTATCTCTGCAGCCCCAGTATCTCTGTAGGCCTTCAACAAAATCTGCAGCCTGGGGTTTTACCAGGCTGGAACTCCCCAGCTCCCTTGCCCTATTTCCTAGCACTGCTCTACTTCAAGTACCTTACTCCCAGACAACTAGCCCTCCCCTCTCCAGGACTAGAGTGAGACTCCTGGCCCCTAATCCTCTTATAAGGGCCAGCTGGGCCCTGATTGAGCTGGCCACAGCTGTGGCTGCTTCCCCAATCAGTCTAGTTTGGCTGCTTTCAACCCATTCTCCAGGAGTGGGGCAGTTGCTCCATTCAGGAAAATCCACTATCCCAGGAACTGTATACAATGGAGACTTTTCAGGGAGAGCATGTATACATGGAGGCTGCTTGACCAATAGGGGTAGACCCCATGTCACAGGCAAAGAGCTTTCCAGCAAGCTGGAAGAAACTATAAAAGAGGGAAGTGACATCATCACTTGTTCTCATTTCCCCCATAACCCAATACCTGGATGCACATCTAGTGGACAAAGACTGAACTGAGGAGGGTAGCCCTGGGCTGGAGGAGAGTTCCAGCCTGTGTACTGAAGATCTGTGAGTTGTTTGTACCATCTATCTGGGTGAGACAGTGCTTCAGTCAAATCCTGTTTAGTTTATAGAACTCAGATTGTGAATTTACTTTTATTTCTTAGAAGCAGCAAAGAATCCTGTGGCACCTTATAGACTAACAGACTTTTTGGAGCATGAGCTTTCGTGGGTGAATACCCACTTCTTCAGATGCATGTGGTGGAAATTTCCAGGGGCAGGTATATATATGCTAGCAAGCAAGCTAGAGATAATGAGGTCAGTTCAATCAGGGAGGATGAGGCCCTGTTCTAGCAGTTGAGGTGTGAAAACCAAGAGAGGAGAAACTGGTTCTGTAGTTGGCAAGCCATTCACAGTCTTTGTTCAATTCTGAGCTGATGGTGTCAAATTTGCAGATGAACTGAAGCTCAGCAGTTTCTCTTTGAACTCTGGTCCTGAAGTTTTTTTGCCGCAGGATGGCCACCTTAAGGTCTGCAATAGTGTGGCCAGGGAGGTTGAAGTGCTCTCCTACAGGTTTTTGTATATTGCCATTCCTAATGTCTGATTTGTGTCCATTTATCCTTTTCTGTAGAGACTGTCCAGTTTGGCCGATGTACATAGTAGAGGGGCATTGCTGGCATATGATGGTATAACCAACTTTGAGCTCTATGCTCACTACTTATAATCACTTAAAATCTATCTTTCTGTAGTTAATAAATCTGTTTTATATTTTACCTAAAACTGTGTGTTTTGGTTGAAGTTTTTCAAAAATCTCAGTTCAGGTTACAAAGGCTTAGTGTGTGAGCTTTCCACTTTGAGGGAGAGACAGACTTGGTAATAACCTTACACTGGTCAGGCTTCTGACCAGGGCAAGATGCTATATTCCAGGGGTGCAAGGCTGGGGAGCTGGAGGGAATTGGCTGGAGCCTCTCTGCTGTTGGTTTGTGAGTGGCTGGCAACCCTTGTCCAAGAATACAGAGATTTTTTTTTTAGTAATGAACATATGATTTGCAAATCAAATACAAACCTGGGTGAGATTTGGTGGTTGCAAACTGTCCTGCATCCACAGAGTGTGCTTTGCCTCTGACCATTATGCAGTCTCTGAGAGCATACCCCTTTAGAGACTGGTCATATGCAATGTTCCCTCTAAGTTTTTCCACCCTTGTGCGAAATAAATTTTGTTATGTGAACCAAAGTATGTGTGGATGTGCGCCACCAGTAGAAACCAAAAACCTAGATATAATAAATGTTACCAATAGGAATAATTACTCCAGCCAGGACAGGTTAGGCATTTTAGAACTCACTACTCAAAGAATTAAATTTAAGTGTAAGAGAGAAATAAAAATTATGGAATACATTGACCAGTCAAAAAACGAAAATAACACACTTTGAAATAATAAAATTACAGAGAATATATGTGCGTTGCGGGAAGCACCAAGAAGTAACAACAACAGTGTTGGGAGGTATGTGACACAGAGACTGTGTGTGTGTGTGTGTGTGTGTGTGTGTGTGTGTGTGTGTGTGTGTGTGTGTGTGTGTGTGTGTGAGAGAGAGAGAGAGACCCAAACACACATGCACACAGAGACTGCGTTGTGTATGACACACAGAGACTGTGTGTGTGTGAGACACAGAGACTCTGGGTGTGCTGGCTCGCTGGGGAAGTTTCTGAGGGATGCCCATCTGCTGTCTCTTTAAGGCACTCACTGTAAGCTGTCCTCCTCTTGAACCATGTCCCCCCTCCCCTGCTCTGCAGAGCTGCGGTACGTGGGCAAAGGGGAGGGGAAGAGACAGATTGTGTGAGAGAGAGAGACAGACAGAGAGAGATTGTATGTGCTGGCTGCTGCCTGCTGAGGAAGTCTCTGAGAGACCGTACACTGTCTGTTTAAGGCACTCACTCACCTGAAGGCTTGTTCAGACCTCGGAGCTGCTGTCAGTTCTAAGCCCTGTCCCCTCTACCCTGCTCTGTGGAGATGGGGTACAGGTGCTGGGCTGGGGGACTGAAAGGGGGACACCCTGACATCAGCATCCTCTTTCCCCCCACCCCCTGTTCTGCATAGCCAGCAGGAAGATCCCAGGAGCAACCTGGCTGCAAAACAGCGGGGTAGAGGAGGGGCACCTGAACACATGCTGCTGGCTGGATGTGTGTGGCTCTGTTAATCAACTGCATGGCACTTGAATCTCTCCTGGGCAGCCGCCCAACCGTGCAGCTTACAGGGAACACGGGCCCTATGCCTCTACTTTTTGCCAGGGAGAATCCCACGGCTTCATAACTCTGAGACTGAGACTTTGGCTTCAGCATCTCTGTTCTCACAGTGGTGCCTCCAAATGAATTCAGACCTGTGTTGGAGACTTACCTTCTTGGGAGCCACATGACCAGCAGATGTTTGCAGTGACCCAGGACAGCCTTTTTAAAACAATCCAGCATTTATTAGTCAGCCGGAATATAGTACATAAGGGTCCCTACATGAGAATGGAAAAACAAAGTTTGTATACATGTCCATGTTGGCAGCATTATCTGCCTCTGTCATCCTAAGAGTCCAGGATTCCATCTACCCCTGCACTGGGCTGCAGTCTACTGAATCCCGGCTGCTCTTTGTTTCACATTGCTGTTTTCACATATTTTATCTCCCTTTGCTGGCAGTCTTTAAAATTAATGAGACAAGGTGGGTGAGGTAATATCTTTTATTGGACCAACTTCTGTTGGTGTGACTGAGAAGCATATATTGACCTCTTCTTATATTGATCTCTTCTTCAGGTCTAGGAAACTTACTCAGAGTATCACAGCTAAATGCAAGATGGAACAGCATTTCTCAGATGTGGCCACCATGGCCACAAGTGGCCACAGGGGGCTTTTCTTGTGGCCACAGCCTCCTGGGCAGTGATGGGGGGGCACGGGGCAAAGCAGCAGCCCCTCCCCTGGGACCATCAGCAGGGGCTGGTCCATGTTCCCTTCAGGAGCCACAAACACTGTAGGAGTCTGCAGCCAGCATGAGTTCCCTACCTTCCTGGGGGCAATGGGGCTTGGGCTTCAGGCTTCAGCCCTGGGGTGGTGGGCAGCAGGCTCTGGCCGTGTGACAGCAGGGTCCATCCCCCAGCCGCAGGGCTTTAGATCCAGCTCTGGGCTCACCCCCAACATGTTGCCCCTGGCCCCAGCTGCCTCTTCCAGTCCCCAGCCATGCAGCACTCCCCATCCAGGGCTTAATTTGGTCTCCAACTTGCCCGGGCTGAGTAAGTCTGCTGTGAAAAGTGATATTGTTAATATCATTCACGGCCTCCCAGCAACTAGCAAGTCTGTTGTGAAAATTGATATGAACAAATATACAAATGTCACTTTTCACAGTAGCAGATTTACTAGCTAGCAAGTCTAAAAAAAAAAAAAAAAGCAATTCAAAAAGCAAAACATGCAAATCACCTTATTTGTGTTTCTATTCTGTTTAGAGCCAGTAAAGAAGAGAAACAACTGTAAATTATTTTTAATTATTGAGTCTGCAAAAAAAAAAAAAGCAAGCAACCTACATAAATAAATTACAATGATTTGGACATGTATATGTGCATTTCCCCCCCTAAAGTTAATTAAGTATTTTAAGGAGAATTGTTAGAGTGGCCACCAGCAAGAGGTGGTGGCCTCAATCTGAGACAACCCAAAAATTTGTTGTGAGAACCTCTAGCATAAGTAGTTAACACATCTCAAGAAACCATTAGCTGTGACACTCTGAGTAAGTTTCCCAGACCTGAAGAACAGGTTGAAGCTTGAAAACTTGTCTCTCTCATCAACAGAAGTTGGTCCAATAAAAATTATTACCTCACCCACTTTGTCTCTCTAATTTTCTCGGACCCACATGACAACACCAACATTGCATACATCTTTAAAACTTAATGTTCAGTCATTTATCTTCCATTCTATCTCCAAGTATCTATACACATATGTTGGCAGTTCTTGATAATCTATTCATGCCAAATGATATGCCCACTGCCTATCTGACTCCTACCAAGTCCCCTGCCTCAGGAAAGAAATTAACTCCTTCAATCCCAAGAGCTAACAACTCCAAAGTGAGCAGGGAAACTGTGTTATGTATATTTTTTATACAAATAATGCAGAAATTTCTCACATCCTCCACACAGACACACTTTCTAGAGCATTTGACAAACATGCAGTGGAGCAAAGTCCAAAGCTATACATTGTACACGCCAATTTGATTTAAAAAACCCTTTGCAGTCTCAGACAAAATGTAGACTTGTGATTTCCAGAGCAACAGCTCAGGATGAGAACTTCCAGTAAGTGCTTAAGGATATTAGCACAGGGAGGTCCAGACAGCATGTTCCCAGTCCCTAATACAAATTTAGAGGGGCGCTCTCAGTCCTATATAGGGTTTTGTTTAAAGATACCTGAATAGTGATGCATAAGGTGTTACAGGAAAATATGTTTAAAAGGATACATGAAGGTCATTTAGAAACTGAAAAATCTGAGAGACAGGCAAGACACTGTTAATTTGAAAGAGTCACCTTGAAGAAGCTGTCATTGCTTGCTGCATAGGCCAAAAATACAGGCCAAGTCAAGCAAAGAGCCTATGTTGGTGGCACACAAAAAATTTGCTTCCTGGAGCAAAGTAGGCGTAGATTGTTTACATTGGCTGGAAAAACCTATGTACTTGTCCTACACTAGTATTCTCATTTCCCTGAGAAAGCTTTACTAGATAGCTTTATGTCAAATCTAGCTTTGCTAGACATGGCATACCTGACATAGTGTTGGGTCTAAACTTTTGGTGAACTTTGGGGAGCCAAAACACACCCAGACTGGCTGTCTCTGCATAATCCTTCCTGAACCCTTTTGAACAAAACACTGACCTGCAAACTACTCATGACACCCCCTTTCTCAAGTAGTCATTAGCCTTTATCTCTATGCATTTACTTGTTAACTTGCTTTTCCTGTAAAATCTTGATTGATTATGCATGACCATTATCTTTTGTTAATCACTTTGTTTACTTCTGTGTATAAATATTGATGTTCACCCCTAATAAAGGGGCCACACTTAATCTAAAGCTTTTAGAGCTAAGGATAGTGTAAGCCCGTTAATCAACGCATTGGTGTCTGGTCTCTGACAGAATTGTGTGCCCCATACCAACTCCGCACGAACTCGGGTGCTGGAGAGGTGAGTGAGGACTTGCTTTATTTACCTAATAATAGTAATGTCTAACAATGGGCCACAGTGTAGAGGCATGAGTTTAAGCAATTCACAGTAAAGTTAGGGTTTAGAGATTTAATTGCTGGTCCCCACGATCCCTAATCCAATGGGTTGAGTGAATGCTCTAACCAATGGTCTGTAGGATATATGGGGAGAACCCCTCTGCCCCACCTATTTTACTTGTGGGGCCTAATCCAGTAGGCATGCTCAGAGCACATCTACCTGACCAGGCCCTGCAGGCAAGATAGGTGGAGGACTATCTAGTTTGAGAAGCTCACTAAGCCCTCGTCCAGACTACCCCGCCGTATCGGCGGGTTAAAATCGATTGCTCGGGGATCGATATATCGTGTCTAATTTAGACGCGATATATCGATCCCCGAGCGCGCTTATATCGATTCCGGAACTCCATCAACCCCAACGGAGTTCCGGAATCGACACGGAGAGCCGTGGACATTGATCCCGCGCCGTCTGGACGGGTGAGTAATTCGATCTTAGATATTTGACTTCAGCTGCGTATCTAATATCGATTTCCCCCCCCCTAGTCTGGACGAGCCCTAAGCGTTAGCTGTGAGCTAGAGATCAAGTAGTTCCTTGGCATGAGGATTTAAGTCGTTTAATGCATGCCCACTGGAAGAAATATAGGCACCAGGATGGGGAAGCAAGATTACTGATATGACAGAGAGAACTTCTCCAATATCGGCCTATTCATTATTCGTCTTCATTTCTTTTGTGTTTGTTATACCGACAATAACAATTTGTGCCTCACATCTGTATGTAAATGGCTGGTCATTAAAGTTCTTTGCATTCCCAAACCAGGTGCATGTGAAAACTTCTGAAAAATAAGAGGAGGCCTTGACAATGATCTTCTGATTCTGAAGTAAAGTATTCATTGTTTTAACAAGTTTTGTGCTTTTGGTTTTGCTGCTACTTAGAGCTCATCAAATTCATGTTATTTGGAACATCAGTTTTTGGCCTATCTGGTTTAGCCAGCAAAGTCAGATTTTTTACATAGCCAGTGAACTTATCATACTACAGCATTTTAATAGTGTGCAAACAGTGATGCCTTGACTAAAAAGTTTTGCAATTCTGTAGCACACCAATCATTTAGGAAAAATTTAATAAAAGCAAACACTGTGTGAAAGACAAATGTGAAACTGTAAATAGAGTTGTGCAAATAACTAATTTTTTGGTTCGTTGGCAGCAGTGAAAAATTGAAAAAAACAGTTTCAGGTCAACCTGAAATGAAATATTTTTGGTGAACTGAAAAGTAAAACAAAAATTTGTTTGGGGCTGAAATAAATGTTTCATTTGACCCAAAATAAAACATTTTGTTTCTATTTTGAACTTAAAACGTTTTTACAAATAAAATGGAAGGAATGTTTGAAATAAAAAGTCATTTTGAAAATGTCAAAACAAAACATTTCTATTTTGTCAGAATTTTCTTTTTGTTTGGCTTTCTTTTTTTCCAGCTGAAACAATTTGGCAAATTCAGCAGAAATTAGTGAAATATTAATCTGCATTTTTCACCAAAAAAAAGTTTCCATAGAAACTTGTGTTTCAAGAATAATTGCATCATTCAGGCCACAGTCAGTATCTGGGGATTTTAGCAGTTAGTGTCATCCCTCTTTATTGCAGTGTGTAAAGTTCACAGCATAGTGATAAGGAGATGGACAAAACTGCCTATTCTTTTTTCTCATTTGCATTCTCTTCTCATTCTTTCAAAACTGCCTATTCTCTTTACTTCCTGCAGAGTAAGATAATAGTTGGACCTTATCTAAATAAAGTGCTACATTGGTTCATTATGTATTTTGCTAAAGATAGTTGGATTCCTATAAGTTTCGAATGCAGAAGTAATCACTGGAATTCATGAGTGATGACTTTCTTGTAGAGAGATGGTTAATTTTAATACTTCAGATTGCTTACTAAGAAAGTAATGTACAAGGTTCAGTACTGGAGAGCAATGGACAGCCAGGGCAGATCCCAGAGCACCCAGAATTATATGGTCCTAGCAAGATACCCTGCTCAAGAAAGCAGATGCTGTATTCTGCACAAGCTTCAGTCTCCAAATAGTTTTAAGGCATAGCCCCATGTAGCATACATTGCAGTAGTCTAATCTTAACACTACAAAAGATGAACAACAGTGGAAAGATCTACTCCTGAAAGAAAAGGTTGCAACCTTTTAAACCTATTTAAATAAAGTAGCAATAATTTAACTCAATCTTATATCAGCTCTTCTGTTGTTTTGCCCAGGATTGATGTCAGAGTAATTGTCCTATAGATACTTATAGTGATAGGGTAGCTGGCCCCTTAAATGAGACTGAACTCAGTTCTCCTGTTCCAGTCCAGGTTTGTCCTAATTTGGTGTACTGAGGAGGGCAGAGCTGCCCCTGGGAGTTGTAAATGAGAGTTCAGACAGCTGAGAGAGGAGTCCAAAACTGGAGCTCTGAAGCAGAGCTAGGCTGTGACCTTCAGAGAGGTAATCTCTCTGAAGTGGGGAGCAGTTAGAATTCCCTAGAGAGCAATGGAGTCAGAGCAAGTGAAAGCTGAAGGCAGGAAGGTCACCTACAAATTTCTCCAGGCCAGAGAGAGGGCTGGGGAGGGCTGAAGGATGGGAGTAGCAGAGGTAGATACTTGGTCACTCTTTGAGCTGGAGGGCCAGAGAGGACTGAAGGCTGGGGAAAAATGAAGGGGTGAGCTTAGTGGTGTATCTGGGCAAGAACTGGAACCATATCTGGGAAGGAAATAGGGCAGAGAAGCACCCTAGGTAGAAGGGCTGGGATGAGGCATAGTGAAAGACCCCAGAGCCACACTTGAGAGCTGGGTTATGCATGGTGAGACACCCCAGAGCCATAGTTGGTGTTGGACTGTTGAGACTAATATACTGTTTGCACTGCACTGGGAGAATTCTGCTTTATGGTAGTGGGACTTTTGGTAATAAATTAACTCCACAAAAGGGCTTTTTAGGTACTCCAAATGCTGTACAGTACTGAGTTTATCTGATGAACCAAGAGGGAAACTGATGCAAGGGGGCATTTACAGGGCTGTCCTGAGGCCACCAGGGGACACATGGGAGACAGCCTCAGGTTTACAGGTCATCACACTTGCCCTTTTTGAACATTGGCACACTAGCATTGTTGTTATTATCTTTATTACCATAGGCCCACACTCAGCTGTGTTGGCTCATTTTAAGATTCTCTTTGATTTAAACCCATCTGCAGTTACTCCTATTGGTCTTTTTAGAAACTTGCCTTTATTTAATTAGTTGTTCTTTGAACCAGACATCCTTCCCCCTACTTCATTCCTTCTGGCCTTATAAGTCATTACTTTCAAGGCTCTTCTGCATGCTCCGTGGCGGTGTGTGTATCGGAGGGCTCATCTTACCCCCAGTCCCTCTCCTCCCTACTGGGTGACGGAGGTGGGGAGGGGGGTTGTGTGGAGGAGGAGGAGGAGGAGGAGGAGGAGGGCGAGGGCAGCTTCCCCCCCGCCCCCGCCACATACTGGGTGATAGATATGGGTGGGCAGCTCTTCCCCTCCCGCCCCCCGCCTCTATACGGGGTGATGGAGGCGGTGTGGAGGGGCAGCTCTTTTCTCCCTATTCCTGCTGGGTGATGGAGATTGGGGGTGAACCCCTCCCCCCAGCACACCTCCTCCCTCCTGAGAAGCTAAAGTTCCTCTGCCCAGTCCACCCCCTACCCTTGAGCTTCTGTGGGCATCTCCACGTGACACTCGCGCGAGGTTGAAGCAGGCAAAGTTCATTGGCCGCTCCCGCGCTCAGAACAAAGTTGTGATTGGTCGCACTTTCTCCTAGAAGCGGGGCACAGCCAATCAGGAGCGCCTCGCACCGTCAGTGCTCTTGCGTTGCCAGCAGAACTTTGCGCAGGCGCCGTGGTGGGACCGCGCGCACCCGGAGGAGGAGGGCGCGGGGGTGCGCGCGACGGCGGTGCAGCCGGGCTCGGCTGAGTCAGGACGGCCACAGGCGGGTAACCGACGGGCCGGAGCTGCAGCGGCGTAGCGGGAAGGCGCAACGGCCGGCTGGGCGGGTTTCTAGGGTCGAGTAGAGCCTAAGCCCCCTCCCCGCTGGAGGCCGCCCCCGTCGGCATAGTCCCCCCTCCCCTCCGGAGAGATCCCCCGCCCGGGAGAGACTCCCCGCGCCACCCGGCTCCTCGCATGGCTCTGCTCCAGCGCCTGGCCCGGCTCGCCGCCGACCTGCAGGACCCGCAGAAAGTGGCCGACTTCCAGCGGCTCTGCGGGGTGGAGGGGCCTCCGGGCTTGGTGGCCTCCCCTCCCCTGGCTGAGGAGAGCGGGGAGCCGGAGCCGTTAGCCAACGGCAGCTGCCTCGCCGTGACCGGCGGAGGGGAAGGAGATGGGTGGCCCCGACTCCGAGCCGCCGCTGGCGGGGAGAAGCGGCACCCGAAGGGGCTGGGGAACGGGGCGGTCCCCGGGGGAGCCGGCGGGCAGGGACCCCCGCAGCAGACCTGGGGGAGGAGGCAGCCGCGCCGCAACTCCCTGACCGGGGAAGCCGCCTGCCAGGAGATCGCCATCCGCAACCCCTTCCTCTATTATCTGTTCAACCTGGGCACGGAGCTGGGCAACGAGCTCTTCTACATCCTCTTCTTCCCCTTCTGCATCTGGAACCTGGACGCCTGGATAGGCAGGAGGCTCATCATCGTCTGGGTCTGGGTTATGTACCTGGGCCAGTGCACCAAGGATGTGATCCGCTGGCCACGGCCTGCCTCCCCTCCCGTGGTGAAGCTGGAAGTCTTCTACAACTCCGAGTACAGCATGCCCTCCACCCACGCCATGTCGGGCACTGCCATCCCTCTGGCGCTCGTCCTGCTCAGCTACGGCAGGTGGCAGGTAATGCCCTCCCTTTTTCATAGCGAGATATACACTCCACTGCCTTAATGGGAGGATGAACTGGTTTGGATAAAATACAATACCTGTTCTCCTCCCCAACCCCCCAAGTCATCTATTCTTAAAAATGAATGTGAACTGAACTTTTTTTTGATTATCCAGGAAAGTGTTTAGATATCAGGAGAGAGACTTCTAGTATTTCCAGCTTTTATTTGAATAGTGAGAATGTGCACAGTGTGCTCTGAATCTCTGTCTGCACCCTGTTCTTGTGAGACTTTTGTAGCCTCAAGTGGTTTGGGTAAACTTTTGTACAAGCATCTGATCTTTTGGCAGGCTGATTGGTTTAATTGACTGGCTGACAGAGCACTAGGAATTTTAGAGTTCAGTGATAATCTTACTTTTGCTTCTGATTTACTACTTTGTCCTTGGCATCTCCTTGAACTCTGTTTTAGTTTAATAATTGGATGTTGAAGGTATAAATAATCCTCAAAGTGCTGCACAACTATAGAAGTACTAATTTTTATCAGGAACTGATTTCTGAACCTTTTCAGGTTTGCCCTTCTCTCATCTAAATTTTAATCTCCGGTATATTGCATCTTAAATCAACAAGGTCAATTTAAATGATAAATTGTACTCTATGGATAATTAGATCATGTTATGCTTTCAGTTGCAGTAGGTATTGCTGAAATTTTTGCTCTTGAACATATTGCTAGAAAATTCTCTACAAATACATGATCCTGGAGTTTTCTTGCACCACTTGCAGGGGCAGGTGAGCAACAAGAGTTTTTGGTAGTTTTTTTTGGTCATTCCTTGATAGCAAGTGTTATAGACACTTAACATGCAGTGCATTGAAACTTCTAACAGCTATGTATTTGGAGGATACAGATCTCCTATATCCAGTTTATGTAAAAGGGATTGATTTCTACTTGCAACATGTTTAGCATTTTCAGACGGTCTGCCATCTGTACTGCTTTTCATATAGCTGTATAACTTTTAAGAAGTGCAGCAAATTGCTGAGATACTTTCAGCTTAGTGACTAAAGAACCCTTATCTTTTCAGTCAGTGCTGTTAATGATCACTGGCTGTTTACTGTCATAGCACAACACTTGTGTTTTTATCTCCATCTGTGAAATGGGTATTCTGAAAGGAGAGAGCTGTTTGAAGGTTCAGAAATGTGCAAGTAATGCGGTTTAAACAAAGACTGAGATTCAAAGTGCAGTAACTAATCTTGGTAAAAGTCAGTCCACTCCCAAAAAGTGTAGGTATCCAAAATAACTACACTTTTTTTTTTTTTAGTCAAAGGCCAAGTGCCTTCCACTACACACCAAGTTCCCACCCACTTGATGTGCACAGGCATGTGATAGATCAAGGTGTTAAGATTTACTTTATGAAATATATATTTTCACTTATTAGTAACTGTTTATAGGTTCATTATAAAGAGTGAATCATTAAAAATGGACCTTATTCAACAACATGTACATTCAGTCACAATTGCTTATTTAGTGACAGAAAAATATTTTTTATTGCCTTTTACCCCATTAGCACTGGAGAGCTGACAGTCTGAGAATGATCTGAGTTATATTGCTTTCTATATATCCTTAACAGAATAACTTATTAATGCCAGAGAGAGACAATGTGGGTGAGGTAATATATTTTATTGGACCAATGTCTGTTGGTGAGAGAGAGAAATTTTTGAGCCACATGGAGTTTTTTCAGGTCTGAGAAAGGTACTCCGAGTATCACAGCTAAATGCAAGGTGGGACTGACAAGACTACAATTACACCGGGTATGTTACTAATGCTAGTCAGTTATATCGGTGTAAACCCTATGAAGGCAATGCTGGTAGTGATGTGTGGGAAGCAGAGCTGAGCTTTATTGCCAGAGTGACTTTGCAGCACTGGCAAGCAGAGAAATAATATTTTTACTGGTAAACTAACTACATTTGTTATAAAAACTCAAGTGATGACAAACATGGGACCCATGCTTTGGTTTGGTTTGTTGTCACTATTCAGAGTAGAACCACGCTTAACCTTTTCAGTAAACCAGCATCTTTTAAATGGATTGCTCTGCCATCTCTTGATTCTATGAAAAACTTAATTTCATATGAAATTATTTGCTTGAATAGTAGAGCACACTGAAACTAAAGTTTATTCAGGATAGTATCTGTCATCTGAAGAAGTCTGAACAATCGGACTAGGATGCTTCAGAAACTATATAGAAAATGGATGCTGGGAGTAAATGTGCTGGACTTCACATAAAAGTTTGGCCAGTAACATTTAAGTAGTTTCATTGACACTTCTTAATATTTTTTATTCTTGTTGGGGAGAGGAGTTTGATTTATGTGGATCTCTGTTTTTGGGTCTAGATATTGAGAATCTTCAGAACCTCAGCTCTGACTCTTTGTGCTTATTGTCTTATACTAGGCCTTTTATTGCAGATTGATATCTAATCAAGGAAGGCGGCAGTGTTTTTTCCTTCTGAAGCCTATTTGTGCTGCTCATGAGTGCTAGCTATAAGGATTTGCTATGAAGCAGTTTAGAGGTTCTCTCTATACTGTACAATTGGGTGTACTGCATTCATCATAATTCCAGACTTTTGCTAAAAGTTTGAACTCATGTCTCTTATATAGTAATGAAGTGCTCTGTTGATGGATTTCGTTGCATCATGTATTATGAACTAAACATTTTTAATAAAATGAATTTTTAGCACTAACTTCCCGAGCTAATATTGCCAAAGGAATATTTTAAAATTAGATTAATAATTTCATGTCACTAAACTTAAGTCTCTCCTGAAAACATATATTGTTTGCAGTGATGATGTTCCCAGGATTTCAGAGGCACAAGATGAGTGAGGTAATATAAGGTGGTCCAATAAAAGATATTATCTCACCCATCTTGCCTTTGAGAAACCATACTTGTTTTAAAAAACCTGGCAGAATCTTCTTGCTAAGGGTCACATCCTGCTTCTATCAAGGACCATGACAAAATTCCTTTTCACTTCAGTTATGCTGGATTGGGCAAAATGAGTGTATATTGTAGGGAACAACTCTGCAGAGATGCCTTTTATTCTTCAGCAGAAGAAAGTTAATAGTATTTAAAAGTAGCAAAGAGTCCTGTGGCACCTTATGGACTAACAGAAGTTTTGGAGCATGAGCTTTCGTGGGTGAATACTCACTTCATCGATGAAAGCTCATGCTCCAATATGTCTGTTAGTCTATAAGGTACTACAGGACTCTTTGCTGCTTTTACAGATCCAAACTAACATGGCTACTCCTCTGATACTTAATAGTATTTAAAATATTTTTAAAGTACTTTTTTTTTTTAAGGTATTTTTCATCCCAGTACATAAAACTACTACTCCTAGCTGCTGCCTTCTACCAGGTGCAGTTCTTTTGCTTTCATAGAATGCTGTTCTTAATGGAATTTTGTTCATTACTTTTCTCTTTAACAAATAAGTAGAGCAGGGGTAGGCAACCTATGGCACATGTGCTGAAGGCAGCACAGGAGCTGATTTTCAGTGGCACTCACACTGCCCAGGTCCTGGCCTCCGGTCCAGGGGGCTCTGCATTTTAATTTAATTTTAAATGAAGCTTCTTAAACATTTTAAAATCTTATTTACTTTACATACAACAATAGTTTAGTTATATATTATAGACTTATAGAAAGAGACCTTCTAAAAAAGTTAAAACGTATTACTGGCATGCGAAATCTTAAATTAGAGTGAATAAATGAAGACTCGGCACACCACTTCTGAAAGGTTGCTGACCCTTGAAGTAGAGCTTGGTAAAACTTCTGTGAATAAAAGAGCCTTAGCCATTAACTTCTACAGAGTTGAAGCTTGAATTTAAAAAGAAAATTCCTGTTATCATAATAGCCATAAGAAACATTCTAAATGTGAATCAAATATAAACTGTTGCACTATTTTCTGTCCTTGGATTCAGGAAGGCAACTCTAATACTTCTGCTACTCCACATAGTTTACCCGTAAAGTAAAAGTGGGATGTAAATAAAACACTGGGGGCTTGTCTACATCAGAAAGTTGCAGCGCTGGTGAGGGAGTTACAGCGCTGCAACTTAGGAGGTGTACACATCTGCAGGGCACCACCAGCGCTGCAACTCCCTGTTTGCAGCGCTGGCCGTACTCCCGTTTTGTCTCGGGTGTAGAGGATCGTAATCAAGTATAGACACTTACCAGCGCTTTTCTTGACCTCCGTGGAATAAGCAGGTATCCCATAATACCTGAGGAAGCCTCTGGTAATCAAACTGGTCTCCTTCCCCAGCTTGCTCTCGCGTTCCCCGAACCCCGAGCAAGCAGGTCTCCTTCCCTGAGGTTTGCTGGGTGGTTCCGGGAACGCGAGAGCAAACCGCGGCGAAGCTGGTCTCCTTTCCCGGTTTGCTCTCTCGTTCCCCGAACCCCGAGCAAGCAGGTCTCCTTCCCTGCGGTTTGCAGGGTGGTTCGGGGAACGCGAGAGCAAACCGCGGCGAAGCTGGTCTCCTTCCCCGGTTTGCTCTCTCGTTCCCCGAACCCCGAGCAAGCAGGTCTCCTTCCCTGCGGTTTGCAGGGTGGTTCGGGGAACGCAAGAGCAAACCGCGGCGAAGCTGGTCTCCTTCCCCGGTTTGCTCTCTCGTTCCCCGAGCAAGCAGGTCTCCTTCCCGGCGGTTTGCAGGGGGGTTCGGGGAACGCGAGAGCAAACCGCGGCGAAGCTGGTCTCCTTTCCCGGTTTGCTCTCGCGTTCCCCGAACCCCCCTTGAAGCCGCCCAACAGCACTGCAGTGTGGCCACATCTAACACCACTTGCAGCGCTGGTTGCTGTAAGTGTGGCCACTCTGCAGCGCTGGCCCTATACAGCTGTACTAATACAGCTGTAACAACCAGCGCTGCAAAATTTTAGATGTAGACATGGCCTGGTTCTCTTTACTACTCTGGAAATAGTGGATTGACAGGAATCAGGCAGTTTAATTCAGTTACCGCTTGGGAGAGCTTTGAACAACAGGGGACCTCATTAGTAGTAATCCCCATCTTTTGTGTATGATAGCTGAAAGGTGTAGGGCTCAAAGATCTCTACCTAGAGTGTGACACATGGAGCCCTAACCTATGGTCTGCAAATATCCCACATTTTACCGTATTGCTTGAATTCTTTTGCACAACCAGAGAGACCTTAAAGGATTCTTGTTTCCAAAAGAACAGTATTGATCTTTTAGCAGCAAGAAAAAAAATTGTTTTGGTAATACTTCATCATAGTTAACTGTTCTGTCCTCTTGTAATATATGCCTTTTTAATTGTTACTTACTTTGACACTATGTAGGAACTTGACTAATGAGCTCTCTATTTCAGCTATACAGGATTATGTTGAAAAATCCCTTCATTTTATTATTAAATTGTGGGTTTTTCCACTTTAGTAAACAAACTTTATAATTGGTGACTTTGAAATACAAAGCAGATAAAATCTATCCATGGAAATTTAGAAACACTGTTGTGGATATTAATACAGTAGATGATGAAAATTGTAAAGAAAACTGATCAACTGGAAATAAGGGTGCCATAGATGATATTTTAAAAAAAAAAGTGTATTTGCTAGTCTATATCAAAATCTGCATTCACACACCTTTTTTTAAAATATGATTTTACCACAGTAATGAAAATACAGGCACTCTCTAATCTTCAACCAGTCTTCAATACTTTAAATATTATAAAGTGCCATGGGGGTAAGAGGTAATATAAAACCACTGTATGATGTAAACAGTTAACTGACATTTGATGAATATTTTCATGAACTTTGGAGAGTACTTGAAAACAAGTACTCGTTAACCTGATTTTAGAAAATATTTTATATTAGAATGAGTTTGATCTGTACAAAAACAAACTTTCAAAACTTGGTATTTTCATGTGTCACATTTCAGATTATCAGACTCTGCACAGCTCAAGAGGGCTGCTGCAAAGATGATTTTTTTTGGTACCTTAGTGCCAGATTGGGGAAGCACAAGTACAGTTCATACTGCAAACTAGAGCAGCCTGTGGATTTGCTAAATTATGCTGGTGGCCAATAGTCGTAAAGGGTTGTTTCAGGAAAGAGTAATTGTGGTGTTTGTGGAAGACTGGGTCATTCCCTCTGCTCTAGTAGTCATGAGTGGGTGGTGTAAGAGATTTTGTAGCTTCTCTAGACCACCTCAGAACAACTCTGCATATGGAGATGGAATCTTCCAGTGGCTGGGTAAGGCCAAAGCTGCTCTACAGTAATGACAGGATCTAGCCATGAAGAGCTTTAGTTATTACTCACTTGGATTTGAGTCACTGTAATGACTCACTTAAAAATATGTGATGTCTTATCTATTTACTTAGTATTGAGAGGAACAATTCACTTAACATAAAGAAAATATAATTGTGTGAATATTAAATTGATTAGTTCTCAGTTAATTTTTTTCAGGCTATTTGCATAATATACCATCTTTCCTAACACGTGTAAACATTAGGCAGGTTTGAATTAGTGTAAATTGACTCCTGACTCCCTTATACATATGGCTACATAACAAGCCCTTCAGCTGTTTAATATAAAAATGTAAACTACATGACGCTAAGGTTGTTCATTTCTGAAAGCTGTTCTAGTTTTGTTTTTTGGCTGTTCAGTGAGATTTTGGAATGACGCAAATAGATTTGGATTGTAAAAATATATGATGGCTGAACATTCACATCTGTTTAATAATTCTGTGTTGCCTTTTCCTTGCCTGGAAAACCAACATTTATTATCATCTTTATTTGTTATGCTGAAGACCTTTAATGTAAGCTAATTATGGTGGCTGGGTTTTTTGTTAGTGTTTTTCCATGGACTCTAATGAGAATCAAATTGTCGCATTTTAGCTTCCTGTCCAGTGAGAAATGTGAGGCGGGAGAACAAGATTTACAACAATAAGATAATATGGATGTCTTGGTTAGTGCATATGCACTGATGACTTAATAAAAGCTTAATTTTTTAATACATATATTATTAGCCAGAAAAGGTCAGGAAGAAAGTTCCAGGTGTAAAAGTCTGCATAGAATTTGCATGAAGATGAGGAGGAAAAGGAAATAGGAGTGTGCTTAAACATGTAGATGGCATATATACCATACCTGAGTTATCTTGAGATATAGGTATTCATGCATGTAACTCCCTGTGCTTTCATTTTGAATTCAAACCCCCCCCCCAACAGTGCTGTTAGCAAATATTGTGGTACGTTGCTTATAAATTGTGTACATGTTTTTGTGTACAACTGCTCTTTGGATAGAGTGTGTAGCAGCTAGTGTGAAAATTTAAATTGTACAGTAACAGACTGGCGGATGGCAATTGACTTATTTAGTTTCTGCTGATTAGCAAATAAAGAAACAAAACTATGCTTATCTTACTCATCAAGGTTATTGGCTTAACTTTTTGTTCTTGCTCTTATACAGCCTGTGTTTAAAAGACATAGATTAATAAAATGGACAATTGGGAATCTTTGGTAAGCTTAAAACAAATTTTAATTGCTTTTTCCAAAGCTAGCAGTACCCTTGCTTTTCTGCAAAACATAATAATATGTAATAACCTATGGGATGTTTTCATCCCAGTTGAATCAAGGCACATTACTGGGATTAATTTTTCTATATCTGTCTGTCTGAAGAAGAGCTAAACTAAAACTTTAATCGTGACAGCCTCTGCATCTACAGTACATTTTGAAATATGGTTGATTCTCCATCTATCTGTAGGAAACTTTGGCCAGGGCTTATTTGGTAAAATTAAGTTTAGCATTAATAAGGAATACTGAAATCAGAGCTGCTTTAGGTGAAAGGGCTCTGAAGTAGGCCAGGCACTCACCTTGTGCTAGGTCCCATTTTTTGAGTCTCATTTTTTTCCCCTTGTCATGCTTACTAACAGTCACAACAAATGAATGGAAATTAGTAAAAGGGTGGTGGACTACGCACTACTAATTATATTTAGCAAAGTGAGAATGGGCCATATTCTGTTAGAAGTCTGTTGCCAGCTCCTTCTCATATGTTCTGCTTCTGGTCACCATGGATGTTGGAAGAAAATGTCCACCTCAGATTGAGATACCGAATTACTACCACGTTGAGCTATAGCCAACATGCTGAAACCCTAATTGTAGAAAGGTGGTCCCCAAGGTAGAGCAAGAGGGCACAGAATCCTACAAGACTAGCCATGCAGAAGGAAAGTAGGGGGACTCTCTCTTGCATCAACAACAACGCCCGAAGTTGTGTCCTGCTTTCTTTCCTGGACTTGTCATCCAGAGAAGAAATTTTAAAGACTAGTCATCAGCTGAGCCAAGCCTGAAGTCACAACTGAGAGAGAGAAGAGCCCAACCATCACCCTGCATGCAAAAGAAGCTCAAAATTTTTGCAACATCAGAACTAGTTCTCACCTAAGACGATCATATTAATTAGAGACTCTAAGAAAAAGACATGTGCATTTGTATAGAATTCAGAGATGTCTGAATTCTCTTGACATTCTATTTGTGTGTGTGTCTAACCTTTTCCCTAGGAAGACACTAAAAATCCTCAAATCTGTTATCTAATTAGTAAGAAATTATATTGATTAAAAGTGTTATTCCAAAGCTGTTAAGTGCTTGATTTTAAGAATAATTTCTGCATCTGTATAAAAGTGTCAGGAAGATGCAGACAGTGTATTTAATGTGGGAAGGTGACTAAGCTAAGTAAATAAAATCTAACGTGGATCGTATGGTCTCAGAAACTTAAGGTGGAACAGCTCAGTGGGAAGATATAAAGAAATAATTTTACATATTATACTCCCTTAAAACAAAAGCAAGAGTCAGCTTCTGTCTTTAGCAGACTCTTAGCCAGATTGCCTTTCTTTTAATTTAATCATTCTTCCATAACTTTCCTGTAAAGTATTGAAGTGTAATTCTTGTGAATTTTGATAAATGATTTAATTACCAATCGTAGTAATTGGTGAGCCAGATAAGTTGAACCACTGATATGTTGATTGAGTTTTCAATTGTAACCTTGTTTTAAACATTGCATTGTTTTGTATTTGATTAGTTTTAAGGAAACTACAAATAAAATGAATGACATATTTACTTCATATTTGATTGCCTATCTTTTACTAAATCTATAAAAGCGCATTAGATTTGTTTCTCTCTTGAAATTTCAGTGCAGGAAAACAACCCAGTTAAGAGTTAAAGGTAAATACATTGAATAACCCTGTATTTTAATTAACTAAAATCCTATCACCACTACATAACCTAGAAGTTATATACTACATACTCTTCACTTTGCTATTAGTGCTTTGCCACACAATTTGACTGAGTTCTCAGTAATGGGAAAATTTCTCCCCAGCAGGATCATATTATTTATACTGTAATGTCAGATGAAATAACTGACACAGTTGTGAAGTTCTCAGGATCATATTTAATTTATAAATTCACAGGTAAATACTCAAACTTCAATGAAGATTGACCATATACTGTACATGCAAATAAACTCCTTACATTCTCTTTCTTGAAAGTTTTATGAAATATGCTTAATAATGTGTATTCAAATGTGTGTGTTAGTCTACTAATAGTGGAACAGCCAGTAAAACTACAAATCATAGGAGTTTGTATCTATAAGTTGACACCAATTGTAACTTATTTACTTGGTAAAGTATCCATAGCCTCATTATGTATAACAAAGCAAACATTGTTTTAAATTCAAATTGTCAGTCAGATCACATATGACCAATCCTTGTTTAAAAAAAAAAAAAAAAAGTCTACATACACATCTTGTCATATTCTCATGACTTAATGTGGTTGGCACAAATATGTAGTAAATATTTTCAGGGCTTGTCTACCAAAAACTGTAGTGACAGTAAGGGTGCAGTATTTTGCCATATTATTTGCAGCTAGCAGAACTAGAGATTTTGACAAACTGTATGATTTCTTTAGGGTCTTGAGAAATGTGTTGTATTAATGATTATAGATGCCCTTCATAAGGTTTGCACCTCATAATCTTGTAATGATAGTGTAACAGTTCTTCCTTGTTATCACTAATCATCTTCTTATAGCTTTCATTATCTGAATTATTTTCTGGAGTCTTGTCTTGAGCCTGATCCCCAGAGATGCTGAGCGTCCATAGGCACTTGGCACCCAGCAAGTTCTCAAATTTACCCTTATTTTATAAATACCTTGAATCAGTTAGTGTCTAACTCTGGAAAGCATGGAGTAAATTTTTTTTAATATAAGTGAATTATTAGTTATTTGGTCCACAGATCCATGACTCAGTTATGTGCAGCATTGGAGGTGGACCAAACTTGGCAGTAAGGGAGGTGTGTCTCCTCCACAAAGAAACCAGCAGATTTCATCTTCCTCTTTAGGGTATGTCTACACTGCAGTTAAAAACTTATAGTTGGCCTGTGCTAGCTAACTTGGGCTCATAGGACTTGGACTACGGGGCTGTTTAACTGATGTGTAGATGTTTGGGCTCAGGCTTGCACCCTGGGCTCTAGACCCCGTGAGGGGCGGAGGGTCCCAGAGCTTGGGTTCTGAGCCTGAACATCTGCATCACAATTAAGCAGCTCCTTAGTCCAAGACCAAATCTGCTGGCATGGTCCAGCCCCAGCGTTTTAATTGCAGTGTAGATATACCCTTAAACTGCAGGCAGACAGACCTGCTACAGAACATATATAAAGAAGTGGGGGTGAGGGAAAACAAGGCTGAAATTCTTGAGGTTCTGCTTTTATCAGCAGAGGCAATCGCCTTTTCTATTCCTCCCTTCCTTGCTTATCCGTGTGGAATGCATCATGGGTAAGAAGTGAAAGAAAGCTGGACACTATCTCATGCACCTCCCTCTGCTGATTGAGTGCCTGCATGGACTTCTGTGGTGACCCAGGCCCTTCTCAAGGGCTCTAGGCTGAGACAGCATTTCCTGCAGCCTTCCTCCTTGAGCAGGACAGCTTCCAGGAAACATTGGCAGCACCTCATGGTGAAATTACCCAGACAGAGGCTCCAGGACTGTCATAAGTGGCAGCTCCCTACCACATGAGGGGTGTGTAAGATGAGGCACAATAGCAGAAGGCCAGGTGAGCCTCCCGCCTAGTTGCTGGAGCCCATGCTTATAGTCCTGAATGTTGTCCTGGAGCCCTGCCCAGCCTCTTCCTGACAGCTGCTGCGGCAGCAGGGATATCTCCAGTTTGTCTGCTTCTCATAATTTCTGTGAGCAGCAGGAAAGTGTAAATGACCTGATTCTTAGTTCTCATAGTTGCCTATTAGTGAAAACTGACATGATTCTGGTCAACTTTCACTCTGTGATAGCAAAGCTTAGTACAGCAGGCCAAGGCATTGGCTGTTTCTGTCTAGATTTAAGAAAATAATTAAACTTTCAGATGTGAAGGGAAGGTTATCTCTGCAATCATAAGCTCTGTAAAAGTTACCTGAGAGTTTAGCTAGCAGAAGCTTCTGATCTTGCCATTTCTGAGGGAGGAGAATACTTTTTCCTTCAACTACTTTGGCTGCTATAGCCTACATTTAGAGGATAGGGGCAAAATGTGAATTTTAATGTGATTACATGGATTAAAATCAGTTTTTTTTAGTTCTCAAACATAGAATTACTGTACTACACACAACAAAACAACATTTGGAACCCTGTTCTCATGCTGGAACCTTACTATTAGAAAGAAGGTTGAAAAAGGCCTGGCTTTTTTAAGTGAGAAGGAAGGGAAAACACTTTTTTATTTTAAAGCAGAATTTCCTTTCCACCTATACAGAAAACTGGAGTCTGAACTAAAAGAAATGGCTATCTAGAGTCCTCTTTGGTATTCTCCTCCACTAAGGAAGGGGAACTTTCTGACCCTGGGTCATATTCTTCCAAGACAGATTGTCTGTCTCCTTATTCATGTTTTCAAACAATGATTAAGTGATTAAAAACCTTGGCATTCAGTCAGAAGGGGGAGAAGTTCAAGTTAGGGCACTTCAAGGGCAATATTTTCTGTGTGGATCCAATCAGAAGCTTGCTAACCTACTTTAAGGGATGCAATTAAAGCAGAATGGGAATTTCCCAATAAAAACAGGAGGTATAATATATGAGAGATGAACATCTAGGGATTTGAAAAGGAAAAATCAGATCTGTAAAGTACATATTGTCATGCCTTCATTACTTATGGAAACAATGATACTTTGCAGCATTTGTTTCTGAGGTCAAATGAATAAGTCTCTGGAGAAATTGCCAGCAGTGGCCAGACATTAGTTTACACTTTTTTGCCAGCTCTGTTATGACATTCTCATTATACCTAAAAGACAGCATACCTAGCAAATTTAAAGTTGTCATAATAGACTTCCTCAGCTTCTTTTTTATATTGGATATATTCGTGGATACCCTGAAGTTTTTAACTGGAACTATAATACCTGTAGGCAGAAATCAGACTTCATCTTTGCTTGAGATCATGGAAGACTGATATCCAGGTGAAACAGTTGCTATCTTTGAAAAAATTCTTACGAGAAAAGGCGGGGAGGCTTTTTGGAGCGAGTTCTTGTCGGTGGTGGCTGGATTAGTAGAAAATTGGTTACCATCGTCCAGACTTTAAGAAAGATTTCAAGACTTATTTAATTCAGTTCATTCAGAAATCCTAATAAAAGAATCTGGATATAAGAAGGAAACAGTAAATAAACACTAGTCTGGTCCATCTGTGGTCTTAAATAGATTTATTTATTTATTTATTTTTCATGGATAACACTAGAAACTAAATAGCTATGAGTTTGAACAAATGGAATTCAAAGATGAGTGAAATAGGAAAATTACTACACCAGTAGCCTTTCCATGGCAGAAAATTTCTTATTTGTTAACTTTCTTTTCTCCTACTTAGCACGTCATCTAATGTCATTCATTAATATAATTCCTACACAAAAAAAAATGTTAGCTAAGGTTTCTTAAAGGAAATGGCCACTCACAAACCCTTAAAACCAAAGAAATGTCAATTATGATAATTCTTTTTTAGCCTACCATAACCCCTATTCATCACACTCACCACTTTCACTAACAGACGCCTCCTCTCTCAATACGTCTTCCAACGTGTTCAGTAACAGTACAAACACCTCATTCCTCAGAATCTCACTGTACTGTGAAACCTTAATACTGACATCAATAGACATTTACATGTTGCAGAACATCAGTGCATTGCTGAAATGTATGATGTGGTGTTTTATCATAGAGAAGTTTGTGACTGGAATTAAAGTTTTGAGGTTTTTTTATTTTAGCATAAGATTAGTTTTTAAAACAGTGGCCACCTCTGAAAATATTGGTTTAAATGACTTGCTTAGCATCATATAAGAAATTTTTTGGTAGAGCTGGGTATAGAATACAGTTCTCTAAGGTCCTAGATCAGTGGTTCTCAATTGGCTGCCCACAGGCTGCTTGCAGCCCAATCAGCACAGAGCTGCACCCCATGTGGCATCCTCAGGGCCATTCAGGTAGTATTGGATGTGGCCCACAATGGAGAAGCACTGTCCTAGACCCGTGTCTTGACAACACCACTCCAAAGGGGCAAAGAGGAAAGCATGGAATCATGTAATTAAAGATTATCATTCACTGTATGTCTCGCATTGTCTTAGAGGTGGAGATGCAGGAGTAGCCCATTTTAATGAAAGTATAGCCAAGTATGAAGACTTGGTCTAATCTTTCTGAGAGACAGCATGGCCAAATGCATGAAATTTGGTTTCTGTTCCCAGCTGTGCCAGAAGTGATCTTGAGAACCTTTCAGATCTTCACACGTTTTCCTCTGTGAAAATATTCTGAATGACATTTGTGTACCTCCTGAGGTCTTGCTTAATAAGAAGAGCAGTGAAGCACACCCCTAGTATGTGGATTAAATAAGATTTGAACTTATCTCCTGGATGCCAGTGCACGTTTCCATAGGGAAATTTCTCATATGCTGTTGCAGCTCTGCTGATCTGGCACTTTCTTACTTAAGAAACCACATATTGAAATTACTGTAATTTTGTGGCTTTACTTTGGCATTTTCTTTCTACTTAAGTAGAAGTTGCTAGCACTATGGAAAAGATCCAAGTATCAATCTGTGCCATTATTGGAAAGCTGAGGTGTCTGGGATTCCTGTTTAGCTAAAATCCTAAGCATGTTCCCCAAAGACAACTGGAGTACATAAGAGTTCTGATACATTTTACAAGTCTTAGATTTTGTATAACTCCTAGCACCTGCAGTACTCCTGTGCAAACAGCTACTGTGGTCTGTACTGGACACAGTTCTTTAAATTTATCAGACTGATATTATTTTTGCTATATAGGAAACTAAACTAATCTTGGAAGTATGCCGTGTGTCTTGCGACTGCTTTCCTTTTATGGCTTTGTAAAACTAATGATTCTTAAACAATAAAAGGAACTGCACTCTATTTTGCGCAATACAGTGTTTTGCAAATATGTAGTTTAAGAAAAATGTCTTCCCCTTTGAGTTGTGAAACAGTATACCATCTTAATCTGAGGACTTCAAAACTTCTATTAAAAAGTTTGAAATTTTGTTTATTTCTGGACTCTCAGTACATACCAGTTAAAATGAAACATGTTCTTCCTTCCCAATAATGTAATGTACAGAATCTTGAAAGATTTTTTTCCATGCGGTGTGTTCAAGAAAAGTATTGACATTCATGCTTTAACAAAAACCTTAAAGAATTAAAGTTTTCTTTATGTGGTTTGTAGAAGACAATATCATAATTTTACAGGCTTCCTTATGTAAAGGTCAAGGTGAATGGAGTATGTTCAGACTGTTTCAGGTTTCTCCCTAACTTTGATAAATGCCTGCATATCTCATTTATTTTTATTTTGAATTGAGCCTCCAATGCTCCTTGGATCAGTGGATAATGTTTGTGGTGACTTGGTGTTGTCTCATCTTCTGTGTTCCTAAGGGTTAGCAACAAGAGCAGATGAATTTTTAAGGATCCTAGATTAATGCAGATACCTTTTAATAAGCAAACAAACTGGGAGAAACAGAAACTCAGCAGAGTTCTTTCTATAAATCAGTAATATTCAGTTTCCTTCCAGGCAGCTATCTTAAACAATTTATATTTGATTATAAATTCAGTATTGCTAACCACAAGTGATGAAAAAATCATGTCAGTTTCTCCAAAATCATGAGATTATTTTAAATCATGAGATTTTTAAAATGTATTTTTTTGTCTTCTGGGCTTTGAACCTTTAAGGTTTGTGTTTTCAAGTGTCTCCCCACCCTCAACCCCACCCCCTGAGAATCTTGAGAATAGAAACATTCTCCCCTCCTCCTCTTCACACCTTCCAGTTGGAAGCTGAACTGCTTATGCAATTTCATTACTCCAGAAGCTGAGGCTTATAGCATGAGACAGTTGCAGGTGTTGCTAAAATTGGAATTAATGCATTTCATGAGCTATACTCTTACGTTTAAAAAGTCAAGTATTTGAATCAACTCTGCCACTAAAGGGAAGAGTTAAGGGTTACTGCTTTCCCAGCTGCCTTGTACCACTACGCCTGTAGCCTCAGGGGCAGCTGTGGGGTGAGCTGGCAGTTATATAGTGGGTGCTGTCCCTTCCTGTTGCAGCAGCTCCCCACTGGCCACACACTATGTCACAGGGGAGGGAGGAGAGTTAACACCAGCTGCTCTCCCACACATTTCCTGCCATACTATGGGACACCCTGGGAGAGCAGCACAGGAACTTGAATGGCTCTGTCTGAAGCTAGGAGAGTACCTAGTGAAGGATGGCTCCCCTTCCCCAGAGAGCCATGCAGATCATAAAAAGGTAGTGGGGAGAGAGCAGAAACTGAAAACGCACAATCAGTTATGTTCTCTGATTCTCTGCCACAGAGCAGGTTAGACCAGCTTGGGGTCTATGAAGTTTAGAGTTGTTGGAACTTGTTTTAGATATTGTCTGGAAAGGATATTAAATTTAATTTCAGTCTCTGCCACCCTATCGCCTTTCAGGGACACCCTATCACAACAGCCTGCTGTGTATGGATAAACTCTTTTTCAGTAGGGTGCCTTCAGAGTTCTGCTTCAAGGGGTTCTATTTCCCCCTACTTCTTCATTCCAAAAAAGAAAGAAGGTTGACGTCTAATATTTATATCTGACATCTCAACAAATTCATCTGCTGCTTCAAATTTCAGATGGCTACCCTTTCTTCAATAATCCTTTCTAATAAGCCTGTGAATTGGTTTGTGACACTTGACTTACAGAAGCTTATTTCCATGTGGCAGTTCATTTGGCTCATAGGAAGTATCTATTTCATGGTCAATGGACTCCATTACCAATTGAGAAGCCTACTTTTCAGTCTTTCAGCAGCTTCAAACATGGTTAGCAAATGCCTCTCTGAGGTGATAGCATATCTGAGGGGACACAGCCTTCAGGTGTTCCCCTTTCCTGATAACTGGTTGATTCAATGGGCATACTTCCCAACAGAGAGAGTCACATAGTTCTTCAGCTGTTTTCCCATATAGGTCTCACAATCAACTGCAACAAATTTATTCCCACCCCCTACTCAGAGGAGCAAGGTTGGACTAAGTGTTATCTAAAGTGTACTTTCCTTGAGGTTTTGTACAATAAAACATTTCATTTCAAACCTCTGTCAGCCAAAAACATGCGTGACAATCTGCCTCACCTTACTAGATCACATGGCAGCATGTCCTCAGGACTCCATATTCAAGACTCCACCTCCATCCTATTCAGGGGGCTGATATTAGTTTTATCAACCAATCAGGCACAGCATGGACTACTGGTAGAAGTACCAAAAGTGCTGCCATCTCCGTGTTGGTGGACAGACCTTCAGATCTGTCAAGGTGTTCTATTCCACCCACCTGCCCCCTTAGATTCATTGTAACAGATGTGTTCAAGCAGGACTGAGGTGCACAGTAGGACAACCTCCAAATACAGGAGGTTTTTGGGGCTTTGGATGCAGTCTCAGTGATACAAATAAATTAGAAGTCCAGAACTGTTTGTCTAGTTTGCAAGACTTTCCTACCCTTGCTTTGGTGCACCACTGTTCAGGTCCTAACAGACAATCCAACTGTAATGCACTATATAAACAGCAAGAAGGGGAAGCATCTGCCCCACTATGATGGAAAGTGGTTCTTTTGTTGGCATGATGTATTTTTTTCCATTGAGTCAGTCTGATATCCCTTCATTTGCTGGCTGCTCAAAACAATTTGGCAGATTATCTCAGCAGGAGGGTTTAGTCACCCACGAGTGGGATTTGAAAGACTTGGTTCTGCAGCAAATATTTCTGAAATAGTGGGTCTCCTCAATAGACTTATTTGGCTGTAAAAATATTTTTAAGGATCTTGTAAAATGTGCGAAAGTGCATCTGAGTTATTTATGTATCATTAAAAGGATGCTAGCAAAGGTTTAATTAGTGTTTCTAGATTGCTTTTAATGCAGTCTTGCTGTAGTAGATGAGGAATCCTGTGGCACCTTATAGACTAACAGACGTTTTGGAGCATGAGCTTTCGTGGGTGAATACCCACTTCCTCAGATGCATGTAATGGAAATATTCAGGGGCAGGTATATATATGTGTGCTAGCAAGCAAGCTAGAGATAACGAGGTCAGTTCAATCAGGGAGGATGAGGCCCTGTTCTAGCAGTTGAGGTGTGAAAACCAAGAGAGGAGAAACTGGTTCTGTAATTGGCAAGCCATTCACAGTCTTTGTTCAATCCTGAGCTGATGGTGTCAAATTTGCAGATGAACTGGAGCTCAGCAGTTTCTCTTTGAAGTCTGGTCCTGAAGTTTTTTTGCTGCAGGATGGCCACCTTAAGGTCTGCTATAGTGTGGCCAGGGAGGTTGAAGTGCTCTCCTACAGGTTTTTGTATATTGCCATTCCTAATGTCTGATTTGTGTCCATTTATCCTTTTCCGTAGAGACTGTCCAGTTTGGCCGATGTACATAGCAGAGGGGCATTGCTGGCATATGATGGCGTATATTACATTGGTGGATGTGCAGGTGAATGAACCAGTGATGGTGTGGCTGATCTGGTTAGGTCCTGTGATGGTGTCGCTGGTGTAGATATGTGGGCAGAGTTGGCATCGAGGTTTGTTGCATGGATTGGTTCCTGAGCTAGAGTTATTATGGTATGGTGTGCAGTTACTGGTGAGAATATGTTTCAGGTTGGCAGGTTGTCTGTGGGCAAGGATTGGCCTGCCACCCAAGGCCTGTGAAAGTGTGGGATCATTGTCCAGGATGGGTTGTAGATCCTTGATGATGCGTTGGAGGGGTTTTAGCTGGGGGCTGTATGTGATGGCCAGTGGAGTCCTGTTGGTTTCTCTCTTGGGTTTGTCTTGCAGTAGGAGGCTTCTGGGTACACGTCTGGCTCTGTTGATCTGTTTCCTTATTTCCTCATGCGGGTATTGTAGTTTTGAGAATGCTTGGTGGAGATTTTGTAGGTGTTGGTCTCTGTCTGAGGGGTTAGAGCAGATGCGGTTGTACCTCAGTGCTTGGCTGTAGACAATGGATCGTGTGATGTGCCCGGGATGGAAGCTGGAGGCATGAAGGTAGGCATAGCGGTCGGTGGGTTTTCGATATAAAGTGGTGTTAATGTGACCATCACTTATTTGCACCGTGGTGTCAAGAAAGTGGACCTCCCGTGTAGATTGGTCCAGGCTGAGGTTGATGGTGGGGTGGAAGCTGTTGAAATCATGGTGGAATTTTTCCAGAGTCTCCTTCCCATGGGTCCAGATGATGAAGATGTCATCAATGTAGCGTAGATAGAGAAGGGGTGTGAGTGGACCACCATGATTTCAACAGCTTCCACCCCACCATCAACCTCAGCCTGGACCAATCTACACGGGAGGTCCACTTTCTTGACACCACGGTGCAAATAAGTGATGGTCACATTAACACCACTTTATATCGAAAACCCACCGACCGCTATGCCTACCTTCATGCCTCCAGCTTCCATCCCGGGCACATCACACGATCCATTGTCTACAGCCAAGCACTGAGGTACAACCGCATCTGCTCTAACCCCTCAGACAGAGACCAACACCTACAAAATCTCCACCAAGCATTCTCAAAACTACAATACCCGCATGAGGAAATAAGGAAACAGATCAACAGAGCCAGACGTGTACCCAGAAGCCTCCTACTGCAAGACAAACCCAAGAGAGAAACCAACAGGACTCCACTGGCCATCACATACAGCCCCCAGCTAAAACCCCTCCAACGCATCATCAAGGATCTACAACCCATCCTGGACAATGATCCCACACTTTCACAGGCCTTGGTGGCAGGCCAATCCTTGCCCACAGACAACCTGCCAACCTGAAACATATTCTCACCAGTAACTGCACACCATACCATAATAACTCTAGCTCAGGAACCAATCCATGCAACAAACCTCGATGCCAACTCTGCCCACATATCTACACCAGCGACACCATCACAGGACCTAACCAGATCAGCCACACCATCACTGGTTCATTCACCTGCACATCCACCAATGTAATATACGCCATCATATGCCAGCAATGCCCCTCTGCTATGTACATCGGCCAAACTGGACAGTCTCTACGGAAAAGGATAAATGGACACAAATCAGACATTAGGAATGGCAATATACAAAAACCTGTAGGAGAGCACTTCGTGACTCATGGAATAGATGGTTATAAAACATTTAAAGTGTTCTGGGATAACTGCAATTCTAAACACTCCTTTGAATAAATATAACTTCTGTTTTCCTGCACTACCACCATTTTTTGAAAAATATGCAGACAATTAATTGTTTAACAAAGCTTGTAAAATCTTCAGACAGTAAACTATGTCCTCTTTTCGACAAAAGATTGCAAGGTACTGTACAAATATTGTGATACGTTATTTTTCCCACTTCACAGATGGGTAAACTCAATATTGTGTAAAACACTTTCTGATCACAATCTGAAAACTCTTTGGATCTACAAACACATTTCATGAAGTTTGAGTATGAATAAACCCATATAGCCATCTTAATTAAAGTGGTGTCTTTTGAAGGGTTAGTGCAACTACTGTTTAAATACTTGGCGGCAGCAGCATCATGTTTTATAGATTGCAGCATGCGTTTTGAATGGAAATGGAGAATGTGCTATGTTGTATTTTTGACTCGAAGGATGTTGCACCTACTGGGTGTCCTCTGTCAACCTTAGCTTTTTCTTAAAATGTCAGATGGTACATTGTTAGCAAGTTATTCTCATAAAATAGGTTAGCACTAGTCTCTCTCCTGTCATTGCTACTTTGAAATCAGTAAAACTGATGTGGAGTACCTCTTTGGAGTGCTTAATCACAACAGTAATTTATCAGTGTTGTACCTTGTCACAGGATATTGTATTATAAATAATTTTACTAGATCATAGGAGACCTCCAATGCCACTAAGGATTTGTCATCTTGGATGCATCTTGTTTACCAGTTCCTTGATACCTATTGAATATTAAATACTATTTTTGATTTTAGGAACTCTTAACTTCAGATGAATGATTTACTTGTATTGAATTGTGGAACATTTCTCATACAGGTATAAATTTTCCAGAACTATGAACTGAACAAGCAGAGGTCCAGTTATGGGCATAATTTTTGCAGGGTCCAAACTTAAATTTTGAAATGTTCTAAAATCATATTCCATTTCATATATTCAATTAGTTTAAATTGAGTTTGCTTATTTACGGTATACAGTAGAACTTTAGCGTTATGAACACCTTGGGAATGGAGGTTGTTCATAACTCTGAACCAAATGTTACGGTGATTTCTTTCAAAAGTTTGCAACTGAACATTGACTTAATACAGCTTTGCAGAGCTATGCAGAAAGAAATACTGCTTTCCCTTTATTTTTCAGTAGTTTTCTTTTAACACAGTACTGTACTGTATTTGCTCTTTCTTTCTTCCCTCCCTCCCTCCCCATCTCTTCTGCTGTCCGATTGCATACTTCTGGTTCCAAATGAGATATATGGCTGACTGATCAGTTCATACTGAGGCTGTACTGTAGCTTTTTAAAAGCAGTGGTGCCTTCTCTAAAATACCTCTATTTTTAATTACCCCCCCCCCCCAATGAAGCACTGTCTTAAACTCAAGGATCTGGTGTACAGTCAGCCTAATCTGCTGACTTTGCTGATTAAAATAAATGTTTTTACTGGTAAACTGAGCAGAGTTGATCTGGAACTGTCAGATATTGAACCACACTTTTTTTTTTAAATCACTTTTCAGAGAAGCAGCATGCTTTTTTCATAGTCAGTTATTTTATGCCTCTGCCTTGCTTAGTTAGTTGTTGGGGAGGAAAAAAAGTTTAATTCAACTTCAGGTACAAATGTTGGTCTGTTGTAACAAAATAAGCAGTGAGCGTTGGTACTGTAGCTGATATAACTTTGTCATTTTGCAGATAGATTTTGGAAGATGAGTGATTTTCTGTACCTCCTAGAAGAGAGCCAGTAATTAAAAATACAGTCTAAACTTTTAGTCTGTGCATGACCACTATAGGCATGTTCTGGTTCTTTAGAAAATAAGGCTTTTCTTCTTTCTATTACTTTCCACAGACAAACAAAAAGTACTGTATGATCGGGTGAAAGATTCTAGCAAGGATTACTTGTAAAAATCTAGGTAGCATTACTCTCCAGGAACAGCTACTCCTCTCCTGTAATAATGTTAGGAAGTAATGACGGTAATAATAATTTCAACATTATGATGGCAAACCAGCTCAGGGTCCCATTGTGCTAGGCACAGTATGAACACGCAGAAAATGATGATAAGCTTGCGATCTAACAGATAAGAGAATAAGGCCTTGTCTACACAACAGAGTTTTTTGTTGGCAAAAGCTGCCTTTTGCTGACAAAACGGGAGGTGTACACAGTACAAAGCTACTTTTGGTGGCAAAACAAAACCACCTCGATGAAAAGCATAAAGCTTTTTATAGCTTTTAGATAGGTCGGTCAGCCTGCTGTCTTCCTCCACTCAGACACACCACTACCCTTTCCCTCCCCCTCACCCCTTTCAGTTGAAAAGCTGACAATCTGCTAGGATGCCCCTGGAATGATGAGATTGAGAAACCTGCATCATGTGATGCTGTACCTGCCCCATGAGGCATTGCAAACCCTTCTCAAAGCACCCTGCGGCCAGTTGCACAGTGGGACAGCTACTCCAGCACGCTGCTCTCTATGTCAATGCAAGAGCTGTTCGTGTGGATGCACTTTACCGACACAATGAGCTAGTGAGGGAGATGCAACAGCGGTTTTAATTAAAGCGACATAAATTTTACCGACAAAACTTTGTAGTATAGACAGGGCCCAAGTGGACAGACAAAGGAAAAAAATGACCAACTGCCTAGCCTGATCATGAGAGAGACCAAAAGCAAAAAGTATTTAGACTTGAATATTAAAATCTGATGCAAACTTCCAAAACAGAGTTGGTTGGGTATGATGATGATAATATGTGAATAGTGCCCAAAATGTTTTAAACTCTGTCTCTACTCTCAAGAACCTACATCCTTACTCAGAACTGTCCCTTGGGTAGGGCAAATCGGGGCAACTGCTCTGAGCCCCGTGCTTTGGGGTGCCCTGCCTGCTGGTGTGATTGGCCGGTGTGGTCAGTCCTGGACGAGACGAATCGGTGCTCCAGGCCTTGCACCCCTCCTAGGGATGGTGTTACAGTATTATAATTATGTTACATACCTTCATAATGTTCTAACTTTGTATGATGCTTAATTGATTTAAAAAAATATGGTGCTGCCCAGCAGTGCCTGTACTGTAAATAGAATAGAAAAGCAGACATAGGGAAGGGGGTAGGAAAGAGAGACAAGAGTTAAAATAAATGAATACATATAGTGAGGAAATGATGTAAGCTCTGACACTTAAGTAAAAACAGAGCCTTGAGCAAGAGGAGAAATAGTAAACAGCACTAGGGTATAAAGCACTTAAGCATGTGTGCAACTTCAGAACTACTTAGGTGCTTAAAGTTAAGCATGTGATTTAGTCCTATTGACTTTAATAAAGTTGCATAAATGCTTAAGTGCTTTGCTGGGTCAGGACCTAACTTGATAGTGGAAAGTAGAAGTAGTTTTTGAAGTGGGCTTTAAAAGAAGAGTTGAGAGCATTGGAGACCTGATTCAAAACTCACTGAAATCAGTGGAAGCAAGTTTCTTGGGATTTGGGGAGTGGGGAATTATCACTGGAGTGAGAGATATGAGAGTCAGTCAACAAGAGTTGAGTTGAAGGAGAGGAAGAACAGACTCACTCCAGATGCTTGGAGAGAAAAGGAATGAGGAAGAGATTGTATTGGTAAGGAAACAAACAAGTGAGGCTTTCTTTAGGATAGGGAAAATAGTATGCAATGATTTTGTAGCACCAACATGCAGGAACTCCTTTTTGTGGAGATTTAATACATCATGGAAGCAACTAATATTTCCGTAAATCAGAGAAATGTTCCACTCCCCTCAGTCCGGGCTGTAGGCTATAGCTAACTTTATTAGAACTGTTCTGTGTAGTTTAAAATGGTATTTGAAATATGAGATCTGAGTGTGGTGTAGTTATTCATTGCTAAATCATTTTCATGGAGTATATACTTATTGCTTATGATTCTAATACAATCTCTTTTTTGTTTTTTTTCCAGTATCCTCTTATGTATGGTCTGATTCTTGTGATCTGTTGGTGTTCTCTGGTTTGTTTTAGTCGAATTTACATGGGAATGCACTCAATTTTGGTAAGAGAAACACCACACACAAATCTGTTACTTTACGTAATGACGACAACATATACCTGCTTTCATATCCCTCTGTAATATTCAGATATTTAAACTACACTAAGGTATCTTGTGCACTGGTAATCTGAGGGGCTTTTTTCAGCATATGTTACTATATGTGGATCCAGTACTCTATTGTTAAATTTAAATGAAATAAATTGTTTATAATTATATAATTTATTAGCAAATAGAAAAACTGTGCAGTCAACAAAGATTTTACCTAGTAACTTTATAAGTGTGCAGAAAAGGCAGCTGTCTAGAACCCTAGATGCTTTTGACATAATTTTTTAAAATAATTACTTAACTAAAACTAGCAAAATGTGTGCCCTTATTAAGAGGTAATAGTTTATTGCTGATTGGGTTTGTAACTAAAAACATTTTCACCACACATACTTAAAAACAAAATAAATTGTATAGAGCATTTTTCACATAGTAAGACTGGTTGAAGGACCAATATTATGGTTAAAAATTCCATATCAATCTTGTTAACTTATATAGATTATTTACACAATTAAAATTAATTGGCACTTTTGTTTGCAGTTTCAGAGCAGAAGTCAAGGACTAACAGGCAAAGGGACAAAATTGCCCCCTCCCTCTTTGATAGCTCATCCAGAGAAGGGTTGAAATACTTTGTTAGGGCATGAGGAAAGCTTTTCATGCTCATTCAGCTTTCACTTGTTGCCTTGGCACTTTGCAAAAGCATCAAGTTAAATCTTATTTAAGGGAAGAAGACTTTCATGCTACTGCACACTGGGAAGAGAATGTACTTGGTCAGTAGTTTTGTGTTGCCTTGATATTCTGGAAGACATCTGCATAGGGAGAAGCCCTTTGACTCCCATTTCCACTGCTGCTTTTCTTCTTAGGCCTCGTCCAGACTAGGGGAGGAAAATCGATCTTAGATACGCAACTTCAACTACGTGAATAACGTAGCTGAAGTCGAATATCTAAGATCTAATTACTCACCCGTCCAGACGGCGCGGGATCGATGTCCGCGGCTCTCTGTGTCGATTCCGGAACTCTGTTTGGGTTAATGGAGTTCCGGAATCGATGTAAGCGCGCTCGGGGATCGATATATCGCGTCTAGTCTAGACGCGATATATCGATCCCCGAGCAATCGATTTTAACCCGCCGATACGGCGGGGTAGTCTGGACGTGGGCTTAGCCATAATCCTATTTTTGTGACATACCTTTGTATGGATTAGACTAATACTATGCTGCTTCTGCCTTTGTATTAACAGTCAGTAATGCAGCATGATGATGGCTTTATAGCACCAAAAAAGATACACATTGACGGAGTAACCCTTTTTCAAACACACAACTTTGGTAATTCACAAACGTGGTAACCAAATTATGAAATACATCTGGCAGGTCAACTTGTTTCTTAGTCATGATATATCAAAAATTACCCAAGTAGGGCAGTCCCCTTTTTATAAAAAAAAAAAAAAAAGACAATGCTTAATAAATAAAGCATATTCAGTACAAGTACACCTTTACCCCGATATAACATGGTCCTTGGGAGACCAAAAAAAGTCTCATCGCATTATAGGCGAGACCACGTTATATCCTCTGTTCCTTGTTCCCTGACCGCCCCCTTGAGAGACCCCCATCCCTAATCACCCTTAGGACCCCACCCCCTACTCAACCCACCTGTCCCCTGACTGTTCCAATCCCTATCTGCCTCCCCACCCCCTAACAGGCACTCATCGGCAGCGGAGGAAAGCGGAGCAGCCGAGCCCAGCCCACTCCACTCCTCCACCTCCCAGGTGTGGTGCTCCGCTTCCTGCTGCAGCCAAGTGTGGGGAGGTTGGGGAAAGGACGCCCCCCCATACTCACCTGCAGCGGGAAGCAGAGCACTGTGGCTGGGAGCTGGCGGAGTGGAGCGGGCTGGTGCCGGGCTGCTCTGTTTCTGCTGCTGCTGGTGAGTGTGGGGGGGGAGCTGAGCGACACGGATGGGGCCGGGGCAAGGAAAGCACAGTGGGCTGCTCCCAGTACCCCGCTAATCCCCCGGGCCACTCCGGGACTGCGGGCCTCCAAAAGTGCCCTCCCACAGCTCCTGCCCCCTATGCCCTGGGGGGGAGCCCCTGACCGCTCCTGAGACCCTCTACCCCTTATCGAACCCCCCAGCCTGGCCCAGCACCCTTAATATGCTGCTCAGAGCAGCATGTCAGAGGTTTGCCGTCTTGTATGTGAGTCGCGTTATATCAGGGTAGAAGTGTATAACAATAAGTCTGTGACACAGCAGAATCATTTGAATAACAAACTAGTATTCAAATAAATGGATTCTTCCTAACGTATTACAGCTGGGTATTTCTACATACTGTAAATAGTAGAGATATCAGTACTTTGTTGTTGCAATCCCAGAGTGTACTTGCTAAGGAATTCTGTTGTAGGCCTAGTGACTATTAGTAATATCTAACTGTGACACTATCTGCTAGTTTGTTTTTTTTTAAAGTTACCAAACTTTGTTGCTGTTTATTCCATTCCTACTTGGCAATCTTTCACAGTGGGTTTTACCTTTGTCTCATTCTTAGGAGTGCAGATACCAGAACTTGGCAGCTTCAGATGGGGCTTAGGACCACTTCTTTGAAAACCAGTCCCAGAAACCATCTCTGCTGAATCTTAGGCTCTTTGTACATTGCATTAGAAAAGGAGCAAGTACAATTCCTTCCCCTACTATTAGAACAAAACTAGATACATTGTGAAGGGTTAAATGTAAGAAAAAGGAGATTTCAAACATGTGGAAGGATCTCTACCTACAAAGCAACTAAACTATTCTCCATGCTAATGTAAATTACAATCTTAAATGAATTATTGAAATAGTTATTTCCAAGTTGGATATGAAAGAAATCCTAAAAATAAAGTATATCATACTAAATGATTGTATCTTATCTCCTCTCAACAGGATGTTATTGCTGGATTTCTGTATGCTATTCTCATCTTGGTTGTCTTCCATCCAGCTGTGGACCTGATTGATAACTTCAATTTAACTTACAAGTATGCACCACTAATTATCATCAGTCTTCATTTAGCCTTGGGGGTTTTCTCTTTCACTCTTGACACCTGGAGCACATCACGAGGAGATACAGCTCAGATTCTGGGTTGTGGTGCTGGAGTTGCTTGTGGATCTCATTTTAATTACATGTTGGGTCTAATGCAAGATCCTTCCCCAGATACATTGCCTTTAATTCCTCCCTCCATCACTGTGACTTTATTTGGAAAAGCCATATTGCGGTTATTGATTGGAGTAGTACTGCTATTGTTAACAAGAATAGTGATGAAGAAAATCACCATCCCACTGGCCTGTAAAATGTTCTCTATACCATGTGGTGATATACGACAAGCACGGCAGCGCATGGAGGTTGAACTACCCTATCGCTATATTACATATGGAATGGTTGGGTTTTCTCTCATGTTTTTGGTTCCTTGCCTGTTTCTTTTTATTGGTCTTTCTTGATGTAGACTTATTCACTTGACAAGGGAAGAAGGGAGGTAGTTGCTTAATGTAAAAAAATGTGCACCTGTTCGCTATTGGCAGACTTGTGAACTTTGCTTTAGCAGGGACTTTAACAGCAATATAGGACAGGCACTGCATTTAAAGGAAATTGCACATCTTAGGTATGGTGTCAGGCCAAAAGCCAAAAATTACTCTCCTGAGAAGTGCTATACTCTGTAAATGCCATGTCTATTCTTATTGCTCTAATGAGGTGTGTGTGTGTGTGTATATATACATGCAGTACATATATACGTGTGTGAAACATACATTATACTGTACTTGTATACTTTGGCATATTGCAAAGGTGTCTGACAGCTGATCAGAAAGTTCCATTTGTGTTTGATTTAAGTCACTTCATAATAACTTACCACTTATTGAACAACAAACAGCTAATGGAACAGCTTATGTGTTTTCCTCCATTCTTCCCCAAACTCAGTTGTTTATATAGATGGCATTTCTAATGGACCAAACTTGCAGTGAGATGAGTTGTAAAAACTGAAGTTATTTCCTTCAATCCCTTCCACAAAATAAAATGTCTAGGTTGACATTGGTTTTAGGTATAAATAAAACTATTCGATTCAGGTACTGTATTTTATGGCTTAATAATTGTGCCTTTCTGTTGCTAAATTAAGAAATGCTATATACTGTGATGTAAAAATATGACAGCTAATTTTATTTTAAGTCATACATAATTAGGCAGATATTTTTAAATGTAGATGTCCACATATTAGAATGGTTAATTTTAACTATACTGATCACAATTTAGCTTATTTAAAATTATATAGATGGAATGAGCTAAACAGTGAATCACTAAGCTCAACAGGTTGTGAATGGACAATAATTCCCTTTTGTAAGTATTTTTTATGTGCATTGTCAGTTACTGGTAGAGGATATATTTTTCTGCAAATTGTCTTAATAGTTTATATACTAGACAGGTATGTCCAATAGTAAGAAATTATAAACAATAACAATGCACACCCTAGCAATAAATGGCCTCATTTGTTTTGTTATTCCAAACTGATTTTAAAAGGGCCACTATTTTTAGAGGTGTACGTAAGAAGAGATCCTCTTATCTTGGCTTTAAAAAAATTATATAAATTTTATGCACAAATTGCATATATTGTAGTTCAAGAAGTCTTACCACTTTTATCCATACCTAGACAAAATATATAAAGGTCAAAGCAAATTTCATTGTGATCATTCTATAATAAATTAAACCAAGTGTTTGAAGCAAAGACAACAGCATTGTGAATGCATAAACTATTTGTGCACATCGGGGTTGTTTTGAATGGCTTATAACAGTAATGCACTTTTCAGTTTTATAGTGCCCTCTTTTCTGCTGATAGTCTGAGGATTGCATCTTACTTATCTAATTTTACATGAACCTGGGATTTGAATTTCATTTTGTCCATATGATTGTTTAGGTTCACGTGTTGCCTAAGCGATATGTCAGGAGTTGTTGCAATGTTGTAGTATTCTGACAAGACATAGCTTGTGTTGTGTATGCATATTATATGTTCAGGAAAAACCTTAACTTGATTAAAAGCTTTCTGTTCTAGCTTAGCTATTCACTTTAAGGTATAGTTTTGTCGAGGATTACTTGGAATTGAAACTTTTTAATTTGGAGATATGAACTCCACACTCTATTAATAATATGTATATTAACAAAACTTAGTAAAGGCACTGACTGACTTCCTATATCTTTCTTATTAGATCAGTCAGTAGATCTTCTTATGGTATCCTGACATCTGAACTTTTCAGATGTGCATTTAGAATGCACTGTTGTTTATGAATGTATTCCACCATGTTCAGTGGGTTAAACCACTAACTCTTTTTAATAGGTGAAGAGATTTTTAGCTTGCAAAAAAAACCAACTTGGTTAGCTTGTTTCAGTACTTGTGTATTTATGATTTTCTATCTATTCCTTTATTACAGTTTTGTGCTTAATGTGCAGTAGAAGTTAAATCCCATTTCCAAGGTGTTGAGAGAGGAGATTTTTTTTTGTACTGGTATGGGTTTGGATTTATACTTGCATGTTCTGAGCAAATAACTAGGGAGAATATATAAAAAGGCTTTCTTCCTTTAAAGCCCCGAACAGATAATTTGTAGCTCATGTAATATTAAATTGGCCCTGCTAGAGGTAGAAATAATATTTTTAGAATGGTTTCCTTTTCTTTTAAATAGCCTGGCTTTACTGTTCTAGTGAAGAATGTTTAAATAGTAATACAAAAGGGCAGTTGTACAAGAACTAATTGTTCCAAGTAAAAAAAATGCACTCATGGTTTATAGGAACTTGAAATTCAAAGCATGGGATTGCTCTTAAGGCCGAGTTTATAGTTGTGCTGCACTGTTATACCATGAATGCAAAAGAAATCTCAGTTGCTGAGAAAGCTCAGTGTGTAGTAGCTATAAAATCACATGCAGTCATGGTTTCCAGAGTAGGAAAAATGGCACTGTAGTTTGTTCTACTGTTACTCTGTATATGTTTATATTTTGTACATTGCATTTGGTAGTTTTAAAATGTCATTTCTCATGCACAGAGTAGTTTATTCTACAGGAAAAATGTACATCCAAATGTCAATTTATATAGCACTTTTACAATCCTGTCCTTAGATTATTGCTGCTTATTCGAGTTTACATGAAAATGGAATATTAAAACCTTTCTTTCGCGTTTTATAAGGGGGTTGGATCTTGTGGGTAGTGTAACAGAAGATGCCATGCAATTACAGAAAGCAGTATGAGGCAGGGAAAAGAGGCAGAAATGCAAACTTTTAGCAAAGTTGAACTTTAAAGAAAGTTCATATGAACATTTGATCGAAAGTCTAATTTTGTTTTGTGGTTATATTTTCCAAAATGATTCCTCCAAATCTGTAATTAACACTTGGCAGTTGATATAACGTGAATGTTTTAATTGGCCTAAACAGACGTTCTATCCCTTTATCGTGGGAGATTAACATAAAAAACAAAGGCTTGTAGTTGGAATATCAGCTTGTACCAAAATTAAAAAAAAAATGCTTTAAAATGATGGTGGTTAGCAGTCTCTTCAGAGTGGGAATACACTTGAAAGAACTTGTGGAACTTTTATGAGGTAGTATGAGAACTTAATTATTCAGATATAACTGCTAGAAAACGTTTCTCAATTTGGGATACTATTTAAACTTTTAGGAATATGCTGTTTCTCTAAAGAAGTAGAGCTACATCCATTACTAAAAGATATTAGACTATTATATTTTGAGTTGGGTTTTTTAGGTTACTATATGCAATTTAAATACGACTGAAAATAATGTTAATATAGGGCCTAATTTGGAAAAGAATTTTCCACAAAGCCAAAGAGGCTCCAAAATATTGACTTGTATGTCAGCCTTAAGAATGGAAAGCAAGATGAATTTATTTCTGACCTGGCGCTTAAATAAGACTAAGATATGTATTACACTGTCTTTAAAAAAATGTAACTTTTTCATGTTTACAGTATAACTACCACTTTTGCTTCCTAAACTAATGTTGAGCTGGTTTGTTTTTATGCAGTCATGTACAAGGCTCTTAAGCGTTTGATCATATTTGCCTTATTACTTAATTTGCTAATAGCATTTTTTAAAAAAAGAGGTATTTTAAAGGTAAATTGGCAAACCAAAAGTAACTTTTGCTTTGTTTTAAGTTTACTTGGACTTTTCCTTTTAGGTATAGCTTTTTTCTGAAAGCTAGAAAGATATATTTTAAAAATCGCATCTCTAATGTACTTTTTTAACCACAACAGTGTTAATTGTCCAGATTTTAAAAGTTGTCATTTTTTCTTTTTTGCTGTTATATTTTAAATTTGCTTCTGTGTTTTTGTTACTTATTTCCTGGTTTTATGTCCCAGAGAGGGTCCTATACTATTTGTAAGCAAATACAAACATTCTATTACCTATGTAAAGATTTTGTCATTTTGAACTTGTAAATATTTAAGGGCTGTTAGTGGCTCAAGTTCATGAGAACAAGCCATGCATGCTGTAAGTAAATCCATATATTGTGCTAAAAGTGGTTTTATCTCCGTATTTGCTTTCTAAATATGAAAGACAGGCAAGATTTTTAATTCAAATATTTTAAGGTATTAGTAATCAACACATGGGAGGACATAGATGCCCAGCTCCCATTAATTTAGCTGGGAGTTTTTAAATCCAAGTCCATGCATACTGAGTGGAAAATTAACCTTTAAAGGCTTGACCCTGCTGTAGTATGCAGACGTATGTCACTGTGCATGTGGAGTAGCTAACCGTATAAGATACAACTATAACATACTCATTTTTGAGAACTGAGTGATTACTTTTTATAAAATAACATATAGGACTCAGTCCAATTTCACAACTGTCTTCTTTTTTCATTTTATTTGTTTTCTTTATCTGGAACTAGTACTATATTTGCAAAAGTGGATTCCCTTTTGTGTTATAATTATGATGATGAAGGACAAGATCTCAGAATAATACATAAAGCAGAAGAATTAATATACTGGGAAACTTCAACATGTTGAGGCCAATGAACTCTATTCAGTTCTTTTAATGGCAGAGAGTTTTGCCTTGTGAAATTCACTGACATTTTAGAAGTGACTTTGAAGCAATTGAAAGAAAATTGGTCTTTCTTACCGCCTTGCATTCCTGTCAGGAAGGCTCCTTGAATGATTTGCATCACTTCTTTATTCAGAAACAGCTGACAAAAGCTTAATTGGTCACTGCATTTTTGGCATAAATAGCTGATCCTGTTCAGAATTTACTCTGGATGTAGTTATTATATAATTTCAGATAATTTGCATTGGTTACCTTTATACAGTACTTCCTTCTGAATCAAAAGGAAGAAAAACACCTTAACTTGGAAAATAAAATCAGATTAGGCAAAGTAGCACTTAGTACTAGTGAAATATTGTCTTTAAATTGCAAATATGATGTGCTAGAGCCAATTCCAAGTTGGAAACTATTTTTGAAATTATTTGCAGTTACTGACCAATGAAGACAGGTTTTATAAAACCTATCATTCAGTAATAATGGTTCCAAAATATAAATTTGGCTCTTTAAGTAGCCATTGTAAAATTTTCATAGGTGTACTGGTGAGCCACCAATAACACAGAAGATTTAAAAACACACACATTGGCATTTTTAAAACTTTTCTTTGGTACATTCAGTTTTGATCTGGAAATAAACTAGATGTGGATGGGATAACTCACCAGAAGAAATAAATAACAAATTTGTGTTTACAATGTATAGGCAGCCTAGTTAATAGTTATTTCTTGCAAGGTCCAGGAAGAACAGAACATATTTAAAATTTAAATAGGAAAATTTACTTTAAAGCTATTTATTTTTCATTGCAAATAAGGGCTTTATTAAGTTAGAGGGTTTTAGTAGTACTTGATCTTTGTTATTTAATTTTATAGTTACTTTTCTTTTGGTTTTGAAAGTCTAATGAATGTCAAGGTTGTTATTACTGAAATAGCCACCAGGTTTCATGACTTCATTCAGATCACCCCAAAACAGCATAACTGAAATTAGGTACATTCAGGAACTGGTAACTTTAAAAAACAAAGAAGCCCAAACCAAAACAAAAAACCCACCACACCATATAAACAAAAAAAACAACCGAACAAAAAATCTCTAAAGAATAAAAACTCATAGGCAGATTTTGGACCAGATTTTGGTGTCTATAAATGTGATGTCAGAATTTGGCCTATACTTGAGTTTACAGGATCCTGTAGTATACTGCAGTTGAAATAGGAATTTCACAGAATTAGATACATATGGGAGTGTAATCATTTGTTGTTTTCTCCCATTAATGTTGTTGTGTTCATTAATGAAAGCAAATATTCAATATAAAATATATTTTATAGACTTCCTTCATTTTGTGAGGCTGCCAGCAAACTCTTTCAGTAAACAATAATATATTTTTTAAACTGTTGCCAGCCTCTCAACACTTAGAGAACAAAAAAACCCTAAACTTGCTAGCATAAGTCCTGACTTATTTGCAAGATCACATAGCGGTTACTGTATGATAGTGTACAACCTGACATTTAAAGATTAAAAAAAAACTGTTCCAGTATTTCTTAAATTATGGTTAATGCTTTTGCACTCATTGTACACTCTTCACAGTTGTCAGAATTAATATTTAATCTTTAACTGGTAACAGAAACAATATTTGTAACTCCATCTGCAATAACTGGATAATAAACTACTGTTGGAATCAAATGTTTGGTCATTTCTGTGTCCCATGTTAGAAGAGAGATGTTAGAAGGGATGTCTAATGTAAGGGTAAATTGTTGGCTTGAGGACCTATATATTTAGCTCTTCATATAGTAAAAATCATTAGGATGACAATGTATGATATTTTCACATTTAACTTTTGAATCCTTCTGAAAACACATTGACAAGATTTTTACTGTCTGATAGTTATATGGCATATTTGTCAGTGTCTCACACCCTAAATGGGAAGCCAAATCATTGATCAAATTATATAAAATATTTAATTGCTGAGAACTTTAGGTCCTACCTTCTTTACCACCTTTCCCATTCCTCACCCTTTCTTGTTCACAGAAGCATGCTCCTGCTCCACAGCATCTGATAGAAATTTTCTTTCTAGAAAATGAATCAAAGCAGGCACACAAAGAAGCAAAATGTCTGATACAACCCATTGATTTGATGTGTATATGTTTATTATTTTATACTAATGTAGCACCTAGGAGCCTTAGTCATGGACCAGGACCCCACAGTGCAAGATGCTGTACGAATACGGAGATGGTCCCTGTCCCAATTATAAGACAAAACAATAGATGGATACAGACAGACGGGAGAGTACGCAAAAACAATTTGCCAGTGTTGGTCAGCATGATAGATGTTAGTACTCATAGGCTTCCAAAATGTCAAGTGAGGAAGTTTAAGCAATCAGTGCATTATGGTATGTTCTACCTTAAGAAGTGCATCAGAGTTCGGAAACCTCTGAAAGAGGCAGGAAACAGATTCCTCCTCCCCTACCATTTCTATTCTGATTATAGGGGATTTGATATCAGTCCTCCATGCTTTGCTAATTGCAAATGCTTACATGGTAGCTGGGACATAAAATCTTCTTTCTGTCCTAGTGTAAAATAAGTAAGGTCCTACTAAATTCACAGTCCATTATGGTCATAAGATTTTAAAAATAATAAATTTCACAGTTTCAGATATTTAAATCTGAAATTTCATGGTGGTGTGACCGTGGGGGTCTCAACCTAAAAGCGAGTTGGATGGGGGGCTGCAAGACTATTGTGTGGGGGGGGTCATGGTATTGCCACTGGTGCTTCTGCACTGCTACTTTCAGAGCTGGGTGGCCAGATGGCAGCTGCTGGCTGGGCACCCAGCTCTAAAGGCAGCACCACTGCCAGCTACAGCGCAGAAATGAAGGTTGCATGGTATGGGAGGACTTCCCTTTTTGGGGACAGGGCTGGGCTTATGGGTGGGCCATGTGGGTGACCACCCAGGGCCCTGTGGTCAGGGAGTGCCATGGTCCCCCTCATCCTGCCCCCCACAGCCAGTCCAAGGCCCCTTTAACTCCTGAGTGCTAGGTCCGGAGCCAAAGAGGGGCAAGGCTGGGGGTGCCCCAGCTAGGGGCTCCTACCATGCTCCAGACTCCAGTTACTGGCTGGGCTGCTGCTGGTGGAAGCGCTGCCTTCAGAGCTGGGTTCTCAGCCAGTAGCCGTGGAGCTTCCTGCAGCCAGGGTAGGTTCCCAGTGGCGGGTCTGACCCAGCCTTGGGAGTGGCCTGTGCAGGGTAAGAGGAAGTCCCATCCCTTCTCTGCCAAGTCCTGACTAGAAGTTGGAGCCTGGTGCATGGTAGGAACATGTGATTCCAGGCCCAGGACTGTCTGTGTATGTGTGGGGAAGGGACAACAGCGCCCCCCCCCGACCACGGGACCCTGTCCCCCACAAAAGTGACTACTCCCCCATACCCTGTGACCCTCATTTCTGCACAGTAGCTGGCAGCTGTGCTGCCTTCAAAGTTGGGTACCCAGCCAGCAGCCACCGCTCTCCAGCTGCCCAGATCCGAAGGCACAACCACCACCAGAAGCAGTGCAGAAGTAAGGGTGGTAATACCATACCATGCCTCCTTCTCTTATTCTGTGCTGCTGCTGGCAGCGGTGTTGCTTCAGAGCTGTCATCTCCACCCCCACCCCCAGCAGCTGTGGAACTTCCTGCAGCTGTGGGAGGTTCCTGGAGGTGGATCTGACCCAGTCCCAAGAGCAGTCCATGCAGGGGAAGAGGAAGTCCCATTCCTCCGCAGCCTGGCCAAAACTAGCATCTGGAGCCTGGTGCATGGTAGGAGCCTCTAGCTGTTTTATATAGATTTTTTTTTCGCTACTGCTTTTTTGATAGGTATTTTTAAGTAGTTAATGTTTGCTTTGACTTGTTTCCTTTTCCCCCACGTAGTTCCACATATCCTCAGTTATCCAGACTTGAGGTTTGCTTAGAAAAAGCCCTATGACATGTCCATGATGGCTTCTTGTGGTGGATGTAAGTCTTGTAGCACCTGAAATTGATTCTTTAGTTCAAATCTGCTGCTGTATCCATTAGCCTTTTGCTGTAAAATTTCTTGGTACTTTTGGGAGATTTCTTGTTTTTCTTGAGTTTATCTTCAGTCTTGCTGTACGCGAATTGTGGTCACTTCCAACATCAGTTCCTCTGTATACTCTAATATCCTGGAGAGTTGATCTAAATTTCTTTCTAATATGTAGATTGTCAATTTAATTACTGGTGGCTCCATCTGGGGAATTCCAAGTTACTTTATGTATATCTTTTTGTGGGAATAGTGTTCCACCAATGATGACCGCAGATACCAAGTATATAGGGTGACCAGATGTCCCAATTTTATAGTGACAGCCCCGATATTTGAGGCTTTGTCTTATATAGGCACCTATTACCCCCCTGTCCCCATTTTTCACACTTGCTGTCTGGTCACCCTACAAGTACAGTTCTTCTAGTCTTTCACAGTTCTGATTTTGGGAACCAAATATGTGATTGCCCATTGATTTCTTCACTCTTCTTGTTGTTGTCAACCATGGCATTGAAGTCCTCCATTTCTAAGCAGATGAATGTCATGCTTGAAATATTGTCAGAGTTTGTAGGCAGCTCTATATCTGTTCTTTGAGTTCATCATCATCATAGTGGTCGGTCTGTGCATAACATTGTATAATTGTCGTTTTCATGTACTGTGTTTAAAGCCTGACTCAGAGCAATTGAGTATTGGTTCCCAATCTAAGTGATTTTCTCTTTTGGAAGTCACAATTGGTGTTACTTCCTGAGTATCTTATGATTTTATTTTCATTTTTAATTGCTTTTTATCAGTTCCTGGCCATCAACATTGCTTACTCCAAGGATTTGAGATTATATTCATCCATTTCTTTCATCACCTGCACAACTTTTGGTGTTGCAGTTATCATTCAAATGTTTCAGAAACCTATTTTCATAGTTGTATTTTTACCTTTTAGTAAAGAACTTTTCAAACACTTGGCTTCCTGATGGCTTTCACCAAGACTCGTTATTTCTGCAAGACATGCTGTTTGCCGTAGAGGCTATCTTTTTGTATGTCTATAACTTGGCCTATCGCTCAACCCCCAGATCTGGAGGGCCAGTGAACTGCTTGTTATCAGGCTCCTACCCTTTGACCTGTCTTGGTTGGGTGACCCAACCAGGAGTTATAACTACCTCTGGCATAGCTCTGAGGATCATTATAGCACACAAGCCTTCCCACCACATCAAGGTGCAGTCCTCCGGGAAATGATCTTACTCACTTAGAGTGGGATTTTCAGGACTGCTCAGCATTGACCAAACTGCTCCCATTATCGTCAATGAGAATTTGACGAGTGATATCAAAAGGAGCAGTTAGGCCAATGTTGAGTGCTTTTGAAAATTCTACTCTGAAGCTGCAGTCTCCTGGTTAGAGAATCATTGCAGGTGGGGCCTTTAGTTAGGACCCATGCTGTAATTACTAGTCTCTTTTCCAGGGTTGTATCAAGAGCATAAAGTCTGGCTATTTATTTATCCAGTGACTGAGAAACACAAGTTTCTTTAAAAGTACCATCATTACAGGGTTCTACTTGGGTTTCAAGCCTCCAGAGCAGGGGTCGGTCACTTTTCAGAAGTGGTATGCTGAGTCTTCATTTATTCACACTAACTTATGGTTTTGCGTGCCAGTAATACATTTTCATGTTTTTAGAAGGTCTCTTTCTATAAGTCTGTAATATATAACTAAACGTTTGTATGTAAACTAAATAAAGTTTTTTAAAATGTTTAAGATGCTTCATTTAAAATTAAATTTAAGATGCAGAGCCCTCTGGACCATTGGCCAGGACCCAGGCAGGGTGAGTGCCACTGAAAATCAGCTCGTGTGTCGCCTCTGGCACGCATGCCATAGGTTGCCTACCCCTGCTCCAGAGATAAACAGGCAGAAAGCTTCAGAAGCTGAAGATATTTTTTTTTCAGGGTTGCTGTCTCTCACACATCAGCTGCCATCATGTTCCGCTTCTGCAGCGGAAATGGAGCAGCCCACTGGTACCTCCAAATGCCAATTCCTTTTTTACCACTCATGAATGAGAAGCTCCCTGTGGCAGCCAAATCTACTTGGCTTTTGGCTAATTTTCTTCTTTATTTCTGGTTTTTTCCCCAAGGATTTAACTGACCATCAGTTTGCTGTCAGTTTTAACAATTAAAACATTTAGAGAGGCTCTTGCCATCTCTTTGGCATTGGATTAGATTTCTTGCCAGTTAGGCCTGTTTCTCTTTTTTTTTTCCTCTCTTTCCTAGGGTAACTTTGGTTCCTAGGGAGATGATGCATGCTACTGCAAATCTCATGAAGGGTATGTGTAGTACTTTCTTCTTGTAGACTTTGCGAAGCAAGTACAATGTTCATGTTTCTTTCCCTGCACACTACTGCCTGGCTCCTGTGTTAAGACTGTGGATTCCAGACCCACAGTAGTGTGGCTAACTCCCAACTGGGAGTCTATTCTGGGTACCTAATCTATTCTGGGTACCTTCCCACCATAAAACAAATGCAAATATAGCTACAGCAAATCTACATTGATATCAATATACACGCTGTTCTAGCTGGAAATCTGCGTTTAATTAAGCGTAAAATTGGCACACACCAACAAATGCAGAAAATGCAAACTTGAGGACAGAACTTCTGTGTTGAAATTTCTTTAGTGATTTAGAATATTTTTTATGGCAGCAGCAACATATCAACTGTTACATTATAAACATCTTGAAAACACAGGCGATCTGAAATATAGAAAATCAAACCTGCCAGTAACAAGAACCCTTTATCATTTTTCAGAGCACAGTCTGTTGTAGACTTCTCCTTGTTCCATGACTGCTTTACACACACATCTACAAAAATCCGACTTTACCAAAAAATGTTTAAAGCCCTGCTCTAAACTAAATTGAAAAGAAAAATCTCAAACTTCTATTAGAGTTGACTTCAGTGTTGTGGAGCACGTGTATACAACAGGAGCTATTACAATTTCAGATTTTCAATATGGGTGCAAGTTGGGGGTCATGTTTGAGGCTAGTGCATGTGTGCCCCTTTTGGCCTCTGAGGACACACAGCTCAGCCTTAGGCCTCTTCCCCTTACCTCTCTCAGGATGGAGTCTTGCAGTTTCTTCCATTATTAGACTGGTACATTGATCAGGTTATCCTATGCATATCTACTGCTTGCCACCCTGGAGGTCAGACTGGGTTTTCGGTATCTGAATTTCTTCCTTTGGGAACCTGTGACATATGACACTGACCAACAGTCTTCTTAGAGCAAAATATTTTTATTTAGACATTGGAACAAAGCATTATAGAAAAAGGGATTTTAAAATAAGAAACAACCTACATGTATGTTTATTATAGCAACAGTACTACCACCCCATACTGGTGACCTAGGCAGGCCTTACTTTTTCAGATACACCTATGCTTTTCTGTGCCGAGTATCTTTCAACCTACTTCCTGTGGGACCCAGAAAGAGTATCTTTTTAAACAGTGCGAAGTTCTTTGTTTTCATTGTTGCTGGGTTTTTGTCCCTCCTGATCAAACCAGTTTCAAAGGCTAGCGTAGGGTATCAAGCCAGGCTAGTTAGAGCTGAGAGTCCAATAATCAGGTCAATGTACACTATTGAGAAATTGTTATATACCACTCCATTATTGTGTCACTGGAGTTTGTGGACCACCAGTAGTAATAGAATGCTTCGATGGTTTGCTGAGAGCTGGCTATCATGTTGGTGATGATTCTCCCTGCTAAAAGAAATAGCAGGGGGAAGGGGAATGAAATAAAGTGCAAAAGAGAAGGCAGTGTGAGAGCTCTTGCAAAATCAAAACCACAACCCTGTATCACACTGATGAAGCTAAAATACTTTTCCATGTAAACAATTGTAGTTCAGTGGCCATTTGTTTATCAACTTTTAACTGTATATTTACGTGATCAGCAGAGTTAGTTTAACTCCTATATATGCATTTAGGGCCTGATCCGACTCCTGTTGAATTCAATAGTAAAACTTCCACTGACTTTAGTGGTGCAGGCTCAAATTACTAGCCATCACATTTGATGATCCAAAGGCCATAGTTTGATCATTGCTAGTGTAGATACATCATTCTTGATGTTCATTCAGCCCTTTTCCTCTCTGCTACAACTGCCAAAAATAAGTGCCAATTGTAAAAGATTACTTCTGCACTGCATTGAACAATGGACTGAAATCACCTGCTTACTGCAGATCACTGAATGACTGTCGGAGCACAGTGACTTTGGTCACTATTAACTGGGGATGGATTTGAATCAATAACCTGGAGCTTGAAAGTCTCTGCTATTGGGGCTTTCTGTGTAATTGATGGGTACATTTCATTTATATTACTCGAATTCTGCGCCACTGTACAATGCAGAATTTCACAGAATTCCCTCTTTCCCCTGCAGAATTGGGGCTGTAGGGCTGTTGGCCATCACTAGGGGGCTGCTGGACTTTACAGAGCCTGGCTGGGCTGAAGGCTGCACGCTCTGCTTGATCCTCATTCTACCAGGGAAAGGAAAGGGCCCGAGAGGCCCAGCTATGGCAAAGGGCAAGTAAGGCCAGGGCTGCAGCATACCACATCCTCCAGCAGGACAGTAACGAAGCTGGGGGGAGTAAAGGGTCTGGGGTGCTGGTGTCTGGGCAGGGCGTGCCCTGTGGCTAGGCTTTGGTGGGCCCTACACAGCCCCCTCCAGCATCCTTCAACTGGAACTGGGTTGCCATAGGGGTTTCTTTAACTCTCTACTCCTGAGGGAATCTTCTTTGCTGTTATCTGTATTGCTGACATATTGTTGACAGGTATTTTTGAAATAAATTACCAAAATAATTGAAACTAGAGTGTTTATATTGTGGTGTTTTGACAAATAAAATGTGCAGAAATTTGCAGAATTTTAAAATATTGTGCACAGAATTTTTAATGTTTTGGTGCAGAATTCCCCCAGGAGTTAAATAAAATATTTAAGTCTGCTGATCGTGCATGCGCGTGTGTGTATGTGTATATAGCTGTCAAGCTATTAAATAATTGTGTGATTAATTGCTCTGTTAATAATAGAATACCATTTATTTAAATATTTTTGGGTGTTTTTTACATTTTCAAATATATTGATTTCAGTTAGAACACAGAATACAAAGTATACAGTGCTCACTTTATATTTTTTTCATACAAATATTTGCACTGGAAAAAAGAGTATTTTTCAATTCACCTAATATGAGTACTGTAGTGCAATCTCTTTATCATGAAGGTTGAACTTATAAATGTAGAATTATGTACAAAAAATAACTGCACTCAAAAATAAAACAATGTAAAACTGTAGAGCCTACAAGTCCACCCAGTCTGTCTTCTTGTTCAGCCAATCGCTATGAGAAACAAGTTTGTTTACATTTATGGGAGATACTGCTGCCCACTTCTCATTTACAGTGTCACCTGAAAATGAAAACAGGTCTTTCCCATGGTACTGTTGTAGCAGGTATTGCTAGGTATTTACGTGCCAGATATGCAAAACATTCGTATGCCCCTTCATGCTTCAGCCACCATTCCAGAGGACATGTTTCCATGCTGATGGTGCTCATTTAAAAAAATTATGCATTAATTAAATTTGTGGCTGAACTCCTTAGGAGAGAATTATGTCTCTTGCTCTGTTTTACCTGCATTCTGCCATATATTTCGTGTTATGGCAATCTCAGATGACAGCCTAGCACTTATTCTTCATTTTAAGAACACTTTTTCGCTGCAAATATGACAAAATGCAAAGAAGGTACCAATGAGAGATTTCTCAAAGTAGCTACAGCACTTGACCCAAGGCTTAAGAATCTGAAGTGTTGTCCAAAATCTGAGACACACAAAGTGTGGAGCATGTTTTCAAAAGTCTTAAAAGAGCAACAGTCTGATGTGGAAACTACGCAACCCGAACAACCAAAAAAGAAAATCAACCTTTTGGTGACATCTGACTCAAATGATGAAAATAAACATGTGTCAGTCTGCGTTGCTTTTGATCGTTATCAAGGAGAACCATCATCAGCATGGAAGCATGTCCTCTGGAATGGTGGGTGAAGCATGAAGGAACATATGAATGTATAGCATACCTGGCACATAAATATCTTGTGTCATCGGCTACAACAGGCTCGTGCAAATGCCTGTTCTCACTTTCAGGTGACATTGTAAATAAGAAGTGGGCAGCATTATCTCCCGTAAATGTAAACAAACTTGTTTGTCTTCATGACTGGCTGAACAAGAAGTAGGACTGAGTAGACTTTTTTTGTTTCTGAGTACAGTTTTGTAACAAACAAAAATCTACTTTTGTAAATTGCACTTTCACAATAAAGAGATTGCATTACAGTACTTGTATTAGTGGGGGAGCCTCAGGACTGGTACATACTGGGCAGTCTCTTGCAATAGAAACACTAGAAAAACAAGATTCTCAATTTAATCTAAATTAGTTCTTTTATTATGCTGTGGAGAGAGAAACAGTCAAATGATGTCTAAGACTCTTAAACAGGGCCTACACCACCAGGTACAAGTACCTACCTATCTACCACCCCTCTCCTCCAATTGGGCTTTGGAAATCACGTCTCCTACTTAGCAAGTACCATTCAGTTGAGGGTGAGTCCCTCTATCAGGGTTTGCCAGGTACAGTTCTGCTGCCCTTGGTTCACACAACAAAGATAACAACCCTTTATTACTCCTACTCCATTAACAAGGAGACTGGGGATCCAAAGCCAGCCACAAGAGATCATTTGGGCAATAAATCCCATGATGCTGAGCACCTAGGCAAAGCGGGTGTGCCCATTCAAACAAGAACAGCTCCTGAAGTCTTTTTCCATAGCTCACCACTAGATGTCAGGGGAGAGCTTATTCAGACTCTGCTTAAATCCATCTATCTATCAATCAAGTAGCCTCATGTTTTAGAAAATAAACCACCAACAACTGATTAATTATGGACCAATGATTTACTAAGGATTTTCATCACTGATTTAAACTAAACTGACTTAGTTATGACTGTAAAAACTACAACTTTTTTTTTTTTAGTTTGTATAACTGAAATTGTCACTGACTTTGTTTTAAGAACTAAAAATATTTATTTAGGACTGAGGCTGTGATATGCCAAAATTCAGTCTGTTAAATGGTTTAAGAGTTGAAAATGCAACTGCTGCCAATATCTTTGGTATAATGGTAAGAGCACAAACAGTACCAATTTAGTATGCAGACTTGCGGGTGCCATCCCACTTACGTTATAGCAACAGCTGCTGCTGAGTTGGCCTCATTACTGTATCAGTATCGTGTCTAGACTTCAAGCTGACTAACCTCATTAATACAGAGTTGAAGGAAAAATATAAAATTATTATAGTTAGGTTTGGCTCTTTGATTCAATTCTTTCCATTGATGGGCATGTCTGGACACGGCTCCCACCCCTTGCTAGTCAATGCAAATGCTTATTAGTGGATGCATTGTTTATAATAATGGTAATATAGCAATTCTGAGATTGTAACTGGTCCAAATATACAATGCTTTTCTCCTATTAATTTGAAATTGTGAAGCCCAATCATATTCTCAATGTCTGTTGATTTCAAGGGGATCAGGCCCCAGGTCAATAAATAAAAATAACCTCCCCAACCAAAATGCAATTCAAAACTGGGTCGACTTAATAACTGATAATTCCATAAGAGAGGAAGAATAATTTCTCAGCAGATAAGATGGTGTGTGTGTGTGTGTGTGTGTGAATAAATTAGAGCTGCTGTGTCTTCTTTGTAGTGTGCCTCAAGTGGCATGTGACCAAGATTCATCACCAAATTTGGACCACTGGTTGGATCATTAGCTTCCCTGGCCTGGGCCGGGTACTGCCGGGGATACAACATGAATGCTGATCCAGCTGCGCTGTAATAATTTGTGAATAATGTATAACCTAGTTATTGGGAATATTTATTATATGAACATGTTGGTTTTGTAATGGGGGGGTTTGTCAGGACAAACAAGCAGGAAGGAAAACAACAGCTCAAGACAAGCCCCTCCTCAGTCAACACGAATGGGTTATTAAGAAAACGCTGGATAGGAAAAGACCCAGCAACAAAAGATGATCAGAAGGACTAGTGCAGTTTAAAAAGGGACTCTTGGGAGAGAGGACGGTAGTTGCTGGGATAGGTGCGCTGAGAAACCAAACTGACACACAAACACCCTGCCTGTTTTATCATCAGATGGGAAGCCTTCAATAAGAAAGATGTGTGTAGACTATTTGTTTTGAAAATCCTTTTTCTCTTAGGCTTTGTTCCTATTGTTGGAATAAACAATACTTTAGTTTTAAGAAAGCTGGCTGGCAACTGTATGTAACACTGGTCACATATTGATGAAGGGAAGAACTGTAGATGCCAAACCCAGTTGGACCTGCTGGATAGGCATGATTGATATATAAGGTACTGTAGCTGCCAGATTCCAGTCAAAGAATGGCAGAACTGTGGAATTCCATCCCTGAGGAGGTAAATGCACAAGACCTAACCTCTGAGGGGGGTGCACTCAGAGACACCAGAATGGGGGCAGAGGTGCAGTAGCCCTATCACTATGACAATGTGTTATTCTATACAAAGCACATGGGATCTTTTATAAGGGAGAAGGCAAAAATGCCACATTTATTGAGAATACAGCAGTTAATACATGCTTTCCAGTGTTATATATACACACACACACACACACACACTCTCACTCTCCTGCCAGTTGATGTTTATAGTTACCAGTCCAGAGTCTGGATCAACCTAGTGGTCAGCCACATTGGTCGCAGAGGGGAGCTGGGCTCTGACACTTGCTGTCCAATGCTTCTGGAGTGGGGAAAGACGAACCCAAAGTGCTATGGCAAAGCACCTTGTTCTTATAGTCCTTTTTTCTCTGTAGAAGTCTATGGATTTTGGTGTGTCAGTTTCTGAGTGGTTACTTGTGTTATCTTTTGATGTAAACATTCCAGTACACCTCTGAGAGGGTCATCCTGTCCTGGTTTCAATTTAATTAATTGTTTTGTCCTTAGGGGTGCCACCCTGCACCTCAGGGTCATCAATCTGCCCTTCCTTCATTATGGGTGCGCGTTGATGGTTCTCTGGTGTTGTTAAGTCTCTTCACTCCTTCTTCCTTGACCATCTGGCTATAACAGTGCCCTTCACTCCTTTTCTTTTTCTGATGCATACATTCCTCTTTCACACAACCAATCTTTTACAGAGATCTTCAAAGGTATACAGCAGTTTTTATGTTGAGCAAGAAAAAGTATTGTAAATTAAGCCTTCCTCTAATCTCCCTAACACAGATACAATACAACAGGGGACCCCAACGTGTGCCCATGGGCGCCAGGCGCCCGCGGGGGCACCTAAATGCGCTCACGTCCTAGCCAGCGGTGGAGCATCTGCTGAAATGCTGCTGAATTTCTGTGGCATTTTGGTGGCGACGCCTCTCGATGACACCTGTGTCATCGAGAGGCGTCGTCACCAAAATGTCGCAGAAATTCGGTGGCATTTTGGCGGATGCTCCACCGCTGCCATGGTCCTTTGTCTGGCACTCGCCAGACGAAAAGGTTGAGGACCACTGCAATACAAGATTCTCTCACATGCTTACTAAAACCTTAAAACAAAGAAATGTATATTTAACTAGAGTGCCTAATTTATAATACATATAGGAAACTATAGTTATAACTTATCCTAAAACAAAAGAGTGACCATAATCAGTCATAAAGATTGTTCTGGTCTGTCCCTGCCTTAACATCAGTACAGACACTGTGTCAAGTATCAGAGGGTAGCCGTGTTAGTCTGGATCTGTAAAAGCAGCAAAGAATCCTGTGGCACCTTATAGACTAACAGACGTTTTGGAGCATGAGCTTTCGTGGGTGAATACCCACTTCCTCAGATGCATGTAATGGAAATATCCAGGGGCAGGTATATATATGTGTGCTAGCAAGCAAGCTAGAGATAACGAGGTCAGTTCAATCAGGGAGGATGAGGCCCTGTTCTAGCAGTTGAGGTGTGAAAACCAAGAGAGGAGAAACTGGTTCTGTAATTGGCAAGCCATTCACAGTCTTTGTTCAATCCTGAGCTGATGGTGTCAAATTTGCAGATGAACTGAAGCTCAGCAGTTTCTCTTTGAAGTCTGGTCCTGAAGTTTTTTTGCTGCAGGATGGCCACCTTAAGGTCTGCTATAGTGTGGCCAGGGAGGTTGAAGTGCTCTCCTATAGGTTTTTGTATATTGCCATTCCTAATGTCTGATTTGTGTCCATTTATCCTTTTCCGTAGAGACTGTCCAGTTTGGCCGATGTACATAGCAGAGGGGCATTGCTGGCATATGATGGCGTATATTACATTGGTGGATGTGCAGGTGAATGAACCAGTGATGGTGTGGCTGATCTGGTTAGGTCCTGTGATGGTGTCGCTGGCGTAGATATGTGGGCAGAGTTGGCATCGAGGTTTGTTGCATGGATTGGTTCCTGAGCAAGAGTTATTATGGTGTGGTGTGCAGTTACTGGTGAGAATATGTTGCAGGTTGTTACAACCGCATCTGCTCTAACCCCTCAGACAGAGACCAACACCTACAAAATCTCCACCAAGCATTCTCAAAACTACAATACCCGCACGAGGAAATAAGGAAACAGATCAACAGAGCCAGACGTGTACCCAGAAGCCTCCTACTGCAAGACAAACCCAAGAGAGAAACCAACAGGACTCCACTGGCCATCACATACAGCCCCCAGCTAAAACCCCTCCAACGCATCATCAAGGATCTACAACCCATCCTGGACAATGATCCCACACTTTCACAGGCCTTGGGTGGCAGGCCAATCCTTGCCCACAGACAACCTGCCAACCTGAAACATATTCTCACCAGTAACTGCACACCACACCATAATAACTCTTGCTCAGGAACCAATCCATGCAACAAACCTCGATGCCAACTCTGCCCACATATCTACACCAGCGACACCATCACAGGACCTAACCAGATCAGCCACACCATCACTGGTTCATTCACCTGCACATCCACCAATGTAATATATGCCAGCAATGCCCCTCTGCTATGTACATCGGCCAAACTGGACAGTCTCTACGGAAAAGGATAAATGGACACAAATCAGACATTAGGAATGGCAATATACAAAAACCTGTAGGAGAGCACTCAACCTCCCTGGCCACACTATAGCAGACCTTAAGGTGGCCATCCTGCAGCAAAAAAACTTCAGGACCAGACTTCAAAGAGAAACTGCTGAGCTTCAGTTCATCTGCAAATTTGACACCATCAGCTCAGGATTGAACAAAGACTGTGAATGGCTTGCCAATTACAGAACCAGTTTCTCCTCTCTTGGTTTTCACACCTCAACTGCTAGAACAGGGCCTCATCCTCCCTGATTGAACTGACCTCGTTATCTCTAGCTTGCTTGCTAGCACACATATATATACCTGCCCCTGGATATTTCCATTACATGCATCTGAGGAAGTGGGTATTCACCCACGAAAGCTCATGCTCCAAAACGTCTGTTAGTCTATAAGGTGCCACAGGATTCTTTGCTGCTAGTACAGACACTGGCAGTCTGTCAGATGCATTTCTACCAATGTTCCAGAGGGTCATTCCTTTCTGCTATTCAAAAAGGGTGGCTGGCAGGATGAAATCAAATCATACATTAATTCCCATAGTACAACTATAAAATCCTGCTCCTACGTATGTGCACAATTTACAAATGCATTCTGTTAGCAGTATTTATTTTTATTATTGTAGTGCCTAGAGGCCCCACCAGGAGAGGTTCCCATTGTGCTAGGTACTGTGTAGATATATAGTAAAAGACACACTGCCTTAAAGACCTTTTTCTTAGAGGTTACAACAGGTAAGTGAAATAATCCGGGAGAGAGGTAGGATGTTGGTTTACAAGATGGGCTTGCCATTATTAGGTGGTAGTGTTCTGTAGGCCTCATGGCAAAGGTGAACTCTAAGGACTGATCTGATGGAGTATATGGCTTTGTAGATTTTTGGGGGGAGCTTTTCCCCATGCGTAAGATATAGCATGGGAGAAAGTACAACGGTGCTTGTAGGAAAAGTGGGCAAATGGCTGATGATTAGTGCTATGGTTGGTAGAGCAAAGGTAAGGAATAATTGCCTGATAAGATCAGAAAATTTGAAAGGTAGGGTGGCGATGGGACAGTCCTTGAAGATAAAGACAAGAATCTTGTGTTTTGAGGCAGTGGTTGAGTGGAGGGACTCATGCCGATTTCTTTCATTATAACATCCAATTATTTAATTACTATCACAGTATGGCCCATGGTCTCTAGTATTGAGGTACATATAGTCATATATAAGAAATCAGAAATTCAAATATCAAATTGCTTAAGGAAGTCAAAGGAAAGCAAGCAATCCTGTTTACACAACTATTTTTGAAGTCCAAATAAAATTCAGTTAACACTTTCTTCAGTAATGGACAAGGACTGCAATGGAGACGAATTGTTCAGTGCTATAGATGTAGAATGTACTTTACCAAATGTTGAATATTTGGTTCTTCCCCAGAATTTATTACATCTATTCATGTTGGTAATAATACTTTGCATTTCTACGGTGCCATGTATTCAAAGATTTCAAGTGTTTTAACATTGATTAACTAAGCCTCTGACAACTCTGGTGCAGCAGGTATTCTATTTATATTTTATAATACTTACTCAAAGATAATTCTTGGACACTTAATAATTCTGTCAATAAATGTTCTCAGCCACTTTGAATGGCAGTGAACAATATAAAAATTTAGCATCTTAAGTAGTTCACCTATTGATTAAACATGTTGCTGTCTTCTTCACCATCATAAGAAACTCACGTGTGTCTGATTTATTTTTAGTTTCCATGCTTATTCAGTGTCTGCTGGCTGACATATTGAAAGGACACCATGCTTCTTGGATTGAAGAGCCACCCTACTCTAGTATGCTGGTTGGTAGCTTTTGGCCATCTTCAGGACGACTTGTATATTTTCCTTTTTAGTGCTAATTTTGTAAAGAATCTGGTATGTATTCTTGATGATACATCTCAGGAATCAGTGATACAAATTCGGAGCAGTAGAGACTTTCAACAGGTACATATTGCTTTTTAAATAATAGGTTATGCGGGGAATGGGGAAGACTGTATTTAAAGTTAGGTTTTATTTCTCTTTTTAAGTACCCAATTCTCTCTGTTTTTGTAGTGGGAAAAAATCTTTTTGTTGTAAGTCATTTGAGATTTCCACTTTCACATGATGGACAGCTTGGCAGATGACAATATAAAATGAAGCAAATTTGGAGTGCATGGCGTTCATCAAGCCTCCAGGCATAATATAGACATTTAAATACTTATTTTTTAATAATTTTCACTTGAAGTGCTCAGAAAGCACTTGAGAAACTGCAACCAAGAATTGAGTAAATCATGTACTTTTGCTAATTATGTACAAAAAACGATGATAAAAGGACATTTTATTGCAAAGTCAAACACTAGAATGGAGATACCAACTATTTTCTCAGCAGGTCAACTCAAAGCTCCCAGCCTCCTGTATTGGATAATATTTGCTAACTTTCTCCATCCTGCAATAAAAATGCTTCCACAGGAGTTCTCATTTGAATACTTACATAGTTACTCATGAGCTCCTCAGGAAGCCAATGTAAGATTAAATAACCCTGTTGTATAAAACAAAACTGGGCAGACTGTTCCCAACAACCCAAGCCCCATCCACCATATGAAGATCTTAGTATCTCCACAGTACTGTCTGTCACCTTCTTCATGGGCACTTTGGTGGCCTCTCTACTTTTTGCTTATACAGTTCAGGATCCATATAAGCAAAAAGGACTGGAAACAGGAGGGGATGCTGGGGAAAGTAAGATGGTAGGGAGTGACTATCTTCTCTCGTCTAAGACCACAGAGTTTACTTGGAAAAGGCGATCAGCTTGAAGATTCCACAAAAGGACTACATAAATACAAAAACAGTGAGAACATTCCTGACTACATTAGAATAATAACAATGACAAAAGTTATAAGGGATGAAAACTTCTCCTGCTTCAGAGGACATGCCAACCACTAACTGTGATGGATAAGAAAGAATATCACCTATAGCCAGGTTATTCCATAAGTGTACACTATGGGGTTTGGGTTTGCATCTTTCTCTGAAGCATCTGCTCCTGGACTACTGTCAGATGAGATACTGGACAAGATAGACCACTGGTCTGATTTTGTACGTCAGTTCATATGTTCCTAACTTGAACAATGTATTTTTTTAAAAAAGTAAATCTAACTAGCAATAAAAATGAAATTGACTATTGTTCTAGATTGACTCTGCAGCAGAGGTATGACATTCAGAAAATGGTATATTTTAATACAATACTTTTCAGAATGGGATGGGAGTACTAATTATCACCTTCACAACTGTAGGAGGATATAATTGATTTTGTAGCAGCTTTTACAATGGGAACAATGAGAAGAGGAATTGGTTAAGCATATAGCCAAAAGCATTGCTAAACATCCCAGCAAGTTTGTTGATGGTTGTTAATCTAAAAATATTTCTCAGTTCAAAACTGTCAATTTATAGTGCAACCCAAGTAACATTTATAATAGAAACTGCATCAAATTCATTGCTGTTACACAAAATATATGTAGCATGTTTTAAAGTCTTCAAAATTATGTCGTCCAGCAATCTATACATAGACTTTAGAGTATTTTGCCAGTTTTGCCGCTGATTTTAATGCAGCCAGGATTTTACTCAGTCTTCTAGTTGCTGCAAAATTAATTACTTAGGCCCTGATCCTACAGAGTCAGGTGGGCAGACTCTTGCACTTGTGCAGCATCCTGTTGACTTCAATGGGAGTCCACCCACCTAGATTGGATTGCAGGCCCTTAGACAGTGTGTGTCTGTTTCCAGAGCATTTTTATATTAGTCTGCAAAAATTCCTCTTACCCACTCACCTGAAATTAGTAAAACATCATTAGTATTTCATGATCAATCATAGTCAAAAGCAGCAGAGTACATTTTGTGTTTTGAGCTTATATATTTTCCTAGCAATTTTGAAAGGTTGTTATATCGCTACAGCACTAAGCATGTGATTTAAGGTCTTTATCATGGCTGTACTGTGTTTATACATTGTATACTGTTAGATTTTAAATGCACACCTTAGAAAAAAATCTGACCCATGAAACAATTGTTGCAAGAAAAAAAACACCCTGTCTTGTGTGTCACTACTAATAGCGATGTCTGCATGGATAGCAGGCTTCTGACTCAAGTAAGCTATTTGTCTGTAACTTGTCATGAATGTAGAAAGCTATACCAAATACAGTACACTAATAAGAAACCATTTAGAAATTAATGTATCTCTACTGAAATCTTGGGTCACAGAATATCAACATTGTTGTGAATTACAAAGAAAGTTTACTGTTTCTCACAATATTTCACAGGATGTTTCTAAATAAGAATGCATTCTAGTAGTCATAAAAACAAATTATAATGCTGCCAGAATAACTAAATAACAAAGTAACTGCACTGTAATGTGAAATGAGTAGATTAATGGTCGTACTGCAGCATGAATAGAAGTTTACATTTATTAACATTAAGTATCTCCACCTCTAGCTGCTCAAGGGTACACAAAAATTAAGCTTTGCTTTTCACTGACAGATAACACTGCTCTACAGCCAAAATGCTTCTGAAATAAATGTAGTCCAACTTTACTAATTCTAGGTCACTGAGAACGAAAATGATGCTTAAAATTGTTGATTGGCTCTAGTTTTCAAGATATGCTATTGGGTCAGTATATATGACCCTTGACTTGGGAATGGCGGAGGATAAGTGAATTATAAAGGGAAGGGATCTCAATTAAACCAGAAATGACTAAAATACATCTTTGACTGGATCTATGAATAAATCTATGACTGGGTTTGGACAGTACTTGCTTTTTAGGCAAAACAATGAATGTTGCAGTCTGAATCTGGTATTGTGTCATACATTATATGAATTGCATCATGTTATTCCTAGAAGTCATGGATGATGCAATCATAACGAAGCTTACATCACTCTGCTGAACGAATTGCCCTATATCAGCTCTAGAAATCATAGTGTCTTGCTCTCTTATTTGTCAGTGTTTGATTTTGCAAAGGGACACATTTCTGTTTAGCCAAAGTGAGCAGATATGCCTCGTACTTGTGTGAACAGTGCAGATAGCTTCTGCTATGTTTGTGGTGAAGTGACTTTTGCATCACACAAGCGCAGTATAACCACTATGGTTAAGAGAGCCTATCACCTTTCTTTTGGCTGCAAAATTGGAGATCAGGACAAGTGGTGGGCCCCACACATATGCTGCAACACTTGTGCAACAAATCTTTGCCAGTGATTGAACAGGAAAAGGAAATCTATTCCTTTTGCAGTGCCAATGATTTGGAGAGAGCCAACAGATCATACCAGCAATTGTTACTTCTGCATGGTGCCTCCAGTTGGGAAAGGTGTGTCAAAGAAGAAAAAGTGGACTGTGCATTATCCAAACATTCCGTCAGCTATACGCCCAGTATTCCATGGAGAAGGACTGCCAGTTCCTGATGCACCAGAATCATTCTCACTTGAGTCAGACGAGGAAGAGGATGAAACTTCTGGTCCTGAACCATCAATGTCACAGGACCCACATTTTCTCCCATCCTCCTCCTGTGAACCACATCTCATAACACAAGGTGAACTGAATGACCTTGTCAGGGATTTGGAACTACCCAAGAGTAAAGCAGAGCTGTTGGGCTCCAGACTACAGCAGTGGAATCTCCTGGCAGGCTATCAGGGCAAATGGAGCCCATCAATGCTTGCAGACTGTTGCTGGACAGTGACAAGAGATGCTCCATTTAATGAATACAAGAGACAAGCCAAAAAGCGCCGAGTAGACACTGAATAGGACTAAACTATGTACATAATGGTTTTTTGCCTTTTGTTTCATAATCAGTTTGATTTATATAACCCTTCTGCTGATTTTTAAAGTGTTACATAAACAGGACAGATGAAATATTATCATGTAAAGCAACCATAAACACATTAAAAGACCTAGGTTTACAATTTATGGTTAAAACTCTACTATCTACACAATATACATAGACATAAAATGTAAAAACTTAAATATCTTAAACAGTAGCCAATCAGTTGTTTTAATTGTCATATTTGAATTCAGCACATCAAAATACATAATAAATATCACATTTTATCTCTGAAGCAGATGAATTCTCAAAAATTGTAGACCAGTGTAATTGAATAGTCAGTACTCTCGCCTTCTGATATCAACTTCTGCTTACCCTATGTGACCAGGGTTTTTTTTTTTTTTTAAACAACTTATCAAGAGTGAAGAACAAGTCATGTGTTTACTATGCATGGTTCTACAGTTATTACCCGTGTGACTTGACCACATTATTGGCTTTAGCTAAAGTCCTTGTTTTACATGTCAGAAAAACATTAAAATGTACAGAATCCGCTCAAATGTGACTCAAAAGGTTTGGGTGTGTGCATGTGTTGGCAGTGGCAACTAAACTAATGGAAATATTTTTATACTGTTTTTTAAAAAGTCATGCTGCAAATACATTTATTTTAAAAACAAATTTTCACTTGCAATATTTGTAACCCATATTTAACACCATTCAGTTATTGCAAAAGAACATGAAACTGACTACAAATAAGTTATGAAATCAGAGGTTAGTCATTTCCACTAATCTGTGTTGGGGGAAAAAATGTAAATTAAAAACTTGAATGCTAAAAGGTAAATTTGATTTTAAAAATTCTTTCAATTTCTATAAGCTTAGGTATTGGTAAAATAAATAAGGAGAATTACTTAATTGTACTAATATAATTTGTATGTGGAAGGCTGTTTTTTTTGTTCTGGCTTTTCTGAGTTTAAAAGTGGTTTATCTTTTCTATTTTTTTTTTATTACTGGAATGTTTATATTTAACCCCACCCCCATTTGGAAAAATGTAATAACAAAAAGTTATAGGAAATACTGACCTATAGCTTTTTTTTTTTTTTTTCCTTCAGAGAGGGTTGTTAATATTTTCTTAGCCTATCCTTAAGCTTAGAGTGACTCTCATCTCTATCTGCCATGTACTCTCCTTTTGCTTCTGCTCCTACCTTCCTATTTGGATTTCCTAAGTAATATCCCTGTGATTTCTCAAGCCTGCACTGTTCTGTGTGTCACACATGTTGATAGATCCTGATCCTATAAAATCTTCTACATCTCTGGATCCTGAAGTCTATAATCCCACTGATTTTAGGTTTCCATGCTCACTACTGGCAATTATGATTTTTGTTGACACTGTTTGTTGCCTCAATCCCATACATCTATAAAGGAAAACTTAGTCCCCACTTAAAATCTAGATCAGATACAAATGAAGAGTGCAAATTCAAATATACCACTATTCTAAAAATTCTTAAGTTAATGCACAGAGATTCTGTTCCCTACTCTGTAAATGTTGCTGTATTATCAACTACAAATAGTGGAAAAATCAGCAGGCCTCCTTACTTCCACTCTCCCAAAAATAATGGGACTGGCTTAGAAATGCGTTTTTTTAAAATATATATTTTGGATTATTTTGATTTGTCTTCTGGTATTAGAGCATTTAGAGTTTGTGTTTTTAAGCTTTTCACTGCAATGTTGCAGAATCTTCTTTTAGCTCAAGTAGCAGGAGCCTGGGCTTTTGGAGTTGGAAAAATGACTTGTGTCCCTGCTGTAGTTGTGCGGATCTGAGGGACGCCAGTGTAGTTGTAGTGCTGTTGGTCCCAGGATATTAGAGACACAAGGTGGGTGAGGTAATATCTTATTGGACCAACTTCTATTGGAGAGAGAAGTTCTCAAGCTTTACAAAGCTTAGGAGCTGAAGAAAAGCTCAGTGTAACCTTGAAAGTTTGCCTCTTACCAATAGAAGCTGGTCTAGTAAAATATATTACTTCACTCCCCTACCCCCTTCTGTCTGGCATGTACTGCACAGCAACAGCCAGAGAGCCCTCCATGGCAGCAGATGTAGTTACATATGGGCATGAAAAAGGCTGAGGGTGTTTCCAGGGTGGGGTCAGCCCGCGGAGCCCCTTGGCTACCTGATCTAGGAGTCTTATCTGCTGGCTCCTTCAGGGGCGCAGCGCGGTGCCAGGAGCGGCAGGAAACCTGCTTTCGCCCTGCAGCGCTGCCAAGCGGCCTTTTAACAGCCCGGGGGGGCAGTGCTGTCCGGGGCCGCCTGCGTCCCTTGGTGCCCAGGTTTCCCATCCAAAAACCGGACGCCTGGTCTCCCTAAAGGCGGCTCTCGGCGTAGGTATGGCCTGTCACAGCACTGCACCCTGGTCAGCACATGGGGGCTTTGGCCCCCTGGCACCGCCCAGCTGGGCCTGTCTGCGGTGTCCCGGGACTGACCCACATACCCGGGCTGTAGGCGGGCCAGCGGCCTGGGACTGCTCATAGCACCGCTCCATGGCCCGGCTTCTCCCGGCCACCCTCTCAGCAGCTTTATCCGCGCCAAGTCCCCCGGGGGAGGGGTGACCCCTACGTGCCAAGCCGCCCCGCCCACAGCCCCGTGAGGCTCCCCCCACCTCCTTCCGGACCAATCCCACTGCCCGCGGTCCCTAGCTGATACCCAATCGTGAGAGCCGAGCTGGCCCGAGCCCCGCGCAGTTGCAGCCAATGGCCGGCTGGGCGGGGCGGGACTGAGGGCAGCAGCCGGGTAGGGTGAGCGGCGGATGGGGACGGGGTTGGGGTGAGGCGTGCAGCGTGCGCGTGTCTATCTGGAGCTAGGGAGCGAGGTAGGCGGCTCAATGTGACGTCATTCCCCTGTCCCGGGCCCGGCGCGCCCGTGTGGGTGGGTGCGAGCGGGCCGGAAGGGGGGTGGGGGACAGGAGGAAGAGGCGGTCGCAGGGCGTTGAACTGGTGTGTGAGAGGAGCCGGGAGCTAGTTCGGGGGCAGGAGGCCCGTTGCGGGGAGTCAAAGGGCGTAGGGGTAGGGGTTGGGGTTGGGGTTGTGTGTAGGGGTGGGTTGGGTTCTGGGGCAGGGTCCAGGGAGAAGTGGGGTGGTTGTACAGTGTATTTCATGACCCTAGCAGTAAAAGACTCTGCTGATTGCCTGCACGCTGGATGGTGCCCAGCTTGTGCTGACATCTTGGCTTAAGTTAAATAGTCCTTGGTGGTTCCAATCTCTCATCAGATGTAAATTATTGATATTACACATCTCTATGTACAGCATACCCTTTCTGATGTTGCCTAGAATGTCCCATGAGAAAAATATCTTGATTGCAACAGGTACAAATTGGAGCTGAAGATTTTCTCACATATGTATAAACACTGGCCAGCCTCTTGGCCTTCCATATCCTGTTTGGTAAAGAATATGATAGCAGTTTTATGAGATTTTATTCCTGGCCGGTATTGAGAAATACATTTAGTCTCAGAGCAGTCTTGCTGAGGCTGCTCCTTGGAACAAGAGAGACAGTCCTGATCACCAACATATTCACCTCTCGTCTTTCAGCCAAACTAAGTTGAAATAGTTCTAATTTCTTTAGTTATGATAGCATCCATGTTGTTGAGAACACACCAGTAAAAATATGCTTACTTTATTCTCTCATATCTTCACGATCCCTGTATACTGAAGTGGGAGAAAACCATGATTTAACTCTACAGTACCACCAGTATCAGAACTTTCTTGTACAGTATTCTGTTCCAAATTTTACAAATGGCACAAAATAGAAACACCTTGAGCACTGTTGAACTTTTAGTTTCCAAATGAATGTGCAAGGAGTAGCCCCTACTGCTGTTAATGGGGTTTTGAGAATATTTTTAAATTCTGATTATGGTTTGACATACTATAGCTGTACATTCATATGTATCATACTGCTTTGACAAAGTCAATATGACAGAAGCAAAGGCAGAATTGGCCTTAAATATGCTGTCCTATATATGAATGTAGGCTTTGGTGTATTTTATTCCCCTTGGCCCATTACTTCTCAAATTTCTTCCTCTAAGAGCCTATCCCTGTTTTTTTTACAGTTATATGTAGTGGGTTTCTTTAGCAATGCAAATAATATTTCACGAATATTTCTCATACATTTATTCTGAGTGTAGCAGTGCATCTAAGGAGATGGCACAAAGGTTTCTGGGTTATCAGTTTCTAGATGGTAAACTCTTCAGGGAAAGAACTGTCTTTTTGTTTGTTTAAGTATACTAGTTGCATAAGGCACTATAGAAATAATATTAAACCTACAATGCCATGAGAAGGACATGTTCTACTAGATCTGTACTTGAGATGTGAGACTTGCAGTTGAATTCAGATGCATGCTACTCAGTCCAACTTTTCATCAGTTCATGCTATACTTTATACCTAGTAGTCTACATCTAGACCAGTAAAGGTCCTGAAGTCCTCTTGGTATTTGCTGCTACAACTCTGTTATCTTTACACCGTATTTTAAACATTTTAATAACTTGGTTGAAATTTCAAGAGGCAGGGGAGGGCAGAGACTGTACACTCCAGCTGAAGAATATTCCAACCATGTCAATAATGCCTATCTAGAAAGAATAGGGCTCCTTCAGCAGAATTGATTAGTTAAAATTCCCCATAAGTAGTTATGAATTACAGCAGAGTGAACTCTCATTCTGCATCAAACCATTTGATGAGAACACTTGAGCTATTTTCTGTTACAAATGGGCAACAATTGTGAGAGAAATGTTAGATGGTGATACATCTGTGAAGACACCTACATAATAAAGCATGCTGTTTGTTCTTTATAATTGTTTGACTGTTAGATAAAATCACACGCAGTAGCATACCATGCTACACACTGCACAAATCCTTTGGCAGCACATACTTCCCTAAAATATGAAACTAAGTGATCTATAACTCTACCACTAGACTTGGATATGTGATTTTAAACAAAAAATCCATATCAGCTTCTCATCTCTGACCAGTATGTAATATTTTTCCACAGAACCCCTAATGTAGTTGAAGTCGATGTACTTAGATCTACTTACTGCGGTGTCTTCACTGTGGTAAGTCGACTGCTGGTGCTCCCCCATCGATTCCGCCTGCATCTCTCGCTCTGGTGGAGTACCGGAGTCGACGGGAAAGCGCTTGGTGGTCGATTTATTGCACCTTCACTAGATGCGATAAATTGGCTCCTGCTGGATCGGTTGCTCCAGAGGTAAGCGTAGACATGGCCTAAGAGAGCAATTATTCAATATTTTTTTTGATCCTACTCAGAAGTGTATAATCTCATGCCTTATTTACTGCAACATTCAAACTCTGCATTGGATATGGAATTATTAATTTTCTTACGTTTTTTTTCTCTGGTACTCATCACTAGTATCTGATAATGCTTCACAAACATGAATTAATTTCTTCACAATATCCATTGAAGTAAGGTGATATGTATTTATTATCCCCATTTTACACATGGGGAGTGAAGTCCAAAATTGTCAAGGATGATAAAAGTTTTTTAGGTCTTGATATGATCAGGCCACAAGTCCTACTGAGTTGCAGCTGAGAATACTAAGCACTTCTGCAAATCAATCCCCAGGTATCTCATATTGGGTACACAGAAAATTCCTGTACACCTGTGGAAAATTTTGGTTTATGTGACTTGCCCAGAATCTCTCAGCTAGCATGATAGAGGCAAGGATAGAATCCAGTTATCCAGAGTGGTGGTGAAGGCAGCTGAAACAACACTTTCATTTTTCTTCTTTGAATCCCGTGCCTCATTTGCTGCATAACTTCCTACTTCTGTAATAGATGAGGTAGGGGTCCTACAGATAAGTCTCCTTCATTATACAATCCTGGTTCATTCCCTGAGTACTGTCCATCCTGTGCATTGAATGAGATAGGGTCTGTCACACCACTTCAGTTATCCTTCACCAGCATTGTGTTTTATTGTGGTGGTCAAGCTATAGCTCTACTTACTTAATTGGTATCAATACACACATACTGGTGGGGAGTTGAGTCTCAGGCTGTCAGCTCCTGACTCAGTACATACTTTCCAAAGGACCTTGTAATAGTATGATCATGTAATTAAAGACTGTCATAATGCCTAAGCAAAAGGGGGCCAAATTAACTTTGTGCAGGCAACCTTAATTCTGGTATTTCCTCACTTTTGACTGTTCAATTTTGCAACCTTAACATTCTTTTTAAACAAATTTCCTAAGTTTTAAAGAAAGCAAACTGAAAAAAACAGAAGCTATATTGACCATTACATGGGTCATGAGTAGAATTGGAATCTTTAGACCCACCCAGCACAGACCTCTTGCCACGTGAGCTGACTAACCGTAGCAGTAGTAGGCTGTTGTCCTCTGTGACCTAGCCAGTAGAGGTTGATGAAAGACATACTTCCTTGGTCTGTTTCACAGCTATTTGCTACACATAAAGAGGAATGATGATTCTCAGGAATTCAGAGTTCAATTCAAAGTTCAGGAAGAGAGTGTTTTCTGATGGTTATTGATCATTTTATATCCTGTGTTCCCAGTGTCAAAAACTGAGGTGAGGTTGAATTAAGCTACTCATTTACTGTTTCCATGTGTCAGATGTAGAGAAAGTAACACTAATGAATCATCCGAGTAAGAGGGGGTTAGGTTTTAAAATGACAAGATGAAGCTTATCAGCAATTTATCTTTAAGAATTTAGTTTTAATCTTAGATTTTTATTTTGTCATTTGTCTTCCAGCGTATAGCACTTGCAGTTAATTTTTGGGGCCCATATTCAAGAAACATTCCTATCCACAAAATCACTTAAGCACCTGTTTAATTTGAACTCAATAGAGCTCAGACACAAGTGCTTTCATGAACTGAGTCCTATAACTGGATATATACATTATATTGCAACAGAGATATCATGGAAGCTAGTTAAGTGACATGGCGTTGTAATGCATTAGCCTTTAATTTTTTTAGACATTAGTTTGATCACCAGGAAAACCAATTCTTCAGGGACAGTTTTCCATATCGCTAAACATAACTTGAAGTCTTCTCAAAAGATGAATACTGGAATGGCTTGGATGCACTGTGGTGCTGTCAAAACAACATGACCCAGATCCTCAAAGGTATTTGAGGATCTCGGCCCATGTAAAATTTTGTCCAGGAACTGCATGTGCTTTTTGGTTCTAGCCAATGCTGTCAGTATCTCTTTCAGTGACACTAAAATGCACTAAACTAAATCATATGCAATGTCTGGTTATTACTATGCTGTCATTGTTTGAATGACTGTAGGCATAGTTTAGAGTTTGGGGTTCAGTTACTACTTGGAATAAACTCTTATTTGTAAATATTTGGGGGAGATCTATATTTTATTTTTGTTTTGCTTAGATTGTATTTTACTGTAATCTGCTGTTGCTTCTGCTTGGTTCTGTAGTGAAGTACTATAGGATCTCAGCTACCCGAACACTAGAATCATTCATATAATTGGGAGTCAATATAAAGAAAAATATGTAACAAAATGTTCAATAAAGGCTCCTCTTCTTCATCATTTGCTGAAACCATTCATGGTTTATTTTTTATTTGGCCTCAGCAGCACTTTCCATTGACATGCAAAGTCTTAAAGTTTTCTTTTATACTTCTGTAGTGTCTGTAATTGTGAACACCCATCTCCTTCCCTCATACAGCCAGAACTATCACACACTTCTTGTTTCCAGATCTGTCCATTATTGCCAAAATCTCCTGCACAGCTTTTCAACAAGAATTAATAAATACAAAGGAATAAGTGCCTTATAATTGGTAAGCAATTAACAAATTGGCAAAGTGACCTCATAAAGTCATAGATTCTAAGGCCCGAAAGGAACATTACTGTTGTCTGCTCTGACCTTCTGTATAACACAGGCCAAAGAGCTTCCCAAAAATAATCCTTAGTGTATATTTTTTAGAAAAACATCCACTCTTGATTTAAAAATTGGCAGTGATGGAGAATCTGCCACGATCCTTTGGAAACTGTTCTGATGGTTAATTACTCTTACCCTTAAACATTTGCATCTTATTTCCAGTCTGAATTTGTCTAGCTTCAACTTCCAGCCACTGGATTGTGTTATAACTTTCTCTATTAGATTGAAGAGCCCATTATTAAATATTTTTTCTTTATGTAAATATTTGTAGATTGTAATCAAGTTACCCCCTCAATGTTTTCTTTGTTAGACTCAAGGAGATCAATCTATTTAGCTCTATAAGGTTTGTTTTCTAATCTATTAATCATTCTTGTGGCTCTTCCCTGAATGCTCTCCAATTTATAAACATCCTTTTTGAATTGTATGTTCTAGACTGGACACTGTTTTACAGCAGTGGTCTCACCAGTGCCAACTACAGAGCTAAAATAACCTCTCTACTTCTTCTCAGAATTCCCCAGTTTATGCATCCTGGGATTGGATTAGCACTTTTGGCCATAGTGTCACACTTGGAGCTGATGTTCAGCTGATTATCCATCACAACCCCCAAATCGTTTTCAGAGTCAGTGCTTCCTAGAATAGAGTCCCCCATCCTGTAAGTATGGCCTACACTCTTTGTTCCTAGATGTACACATTTATATTTACCCTATTAAAACACATGTAGTTTGCTTGTGCCTGGTTTACCAAGCAATCCGGATCACTCTATCAGTCACCTGTCCTCTTCATTATTTATCACTCCCACTAATAAACTAAAATTGGCAAATTGTTTGCTAGACAGGGCGATATGGTGGCTGTTCCTCAGATCGGCAGGTTCAGAAACTGGTGATTTTGGATAATCGGAGAACCTAATCTAATAAGCATATGATTATGTCTGTTGCTATGGAAGTGACGGAGATAGTGGAAATTAGCATTGTGATTTTCTTCCAGGATCTGAAAGGACGAACAGATGGGTTATGAAAGCACTAATACGTCTTCAATAAACACATGTCTGTTACTAGCAAACCTGATAAAAATTCTGCAAAACTTGTATTAGGTAAGTGGATTTGTTTTAGTTTATGCAGTTTCCACAGTTAGTGTATTGTATGCACCAACTCCAGAGGGAGAATAATGGATTTAAGACAAAATTAGTTGAGCAGCTGAACAGGTAGGGTGCATATTACATAATTGCATTATGTTTTGGGAACTTGGCCCAAAATGCTAGTACGATATTAATTTGGGAAGGGGTGGTATCTCAGCATGACATCTGTTATAGAGTCTGGTGTGGACTTTGACACTTGCTGGATGTTTGAAGTGCAAACACAGGTGTGTGTTGTGTGACAAAGGACTTCTGTGCTTAGAGACAGCAACACCTGTTCTCAATTTGGAATCATTGTCTTGATACTCTCAACCCTAAATGTTCACAAATCTGATTCAGGCCCTCCAAAAAGCATGAGATTAGCTTAAAAATCATGAAATTTAAAAAAAAAATGTTGGGCTGTTTATTTGCATTCCAGTTTCCTAACTTGATATAATGAGCTCATGTTTTCAAGCTTTGTGTCCCAACAGTGAGGGCCAGAAACTTACTTGTTTAATAAAAGCTGAGATTCTCATGTAATCACTTGATTCCAAGAATTGAGTCTCTAACAAAAACAATAAATATGTTGAGATTCGTGATGAAATAGTGAGAGATGGCAGCGCTGTTGTCAGAAATGTTTAAGACTTCTTTTAAGTCTTCACTGTAATCGCAAAAACAGAAGATAATTTTTCATTTACCAAATAGTAATGTGTGCTAGTAAGATAGTGAGAGGAATTAGAATTGCATGATTGTCCACAGGTAGTTGTTCACATTTTCTTGTAATGATTAGATAATTCTTCATTACTTCTATCAAATTACTTCTTTAAAAGCTTTGATTCTCTAGTTCAGGGGTTGGCAACCTTTCAGAAGTGGCGTGCTGAGTCTTCATTTATTCACTCTAAGGTTTCACGTGCCAGTAATACATTTTAACGTTTTTAGAAGGTCTCTTTCTATAAGTCTATAATATATAACTAAACTATTGTTATATGTAAAGTAAATAATTTTTTTTAAATGTTTAAGAAGCTTCATTTGAAAATAAATTAAAATGCAGTGGCCCCAGGACCCGGGCAGTGTGAGTGCCACTGAAAATCAGCTCGCGTGCCGCCTTCGGCACACGTGCCATAGGTTGCCTACCCCTGCTCTAGTTTCATGAAGATAGTGTTTCAAATATTCATTGACTGATGGTCAGTTAGTGACACCAAGTGGATTTATTAGGAAACAACATGTTCCATTGATGAGACATTCTGAGACATCTGTTCGCACATGTAATGAAGGCATCGGTAGGAACTCCAGTTAAAGTTGAATTGAGATGTACACTTAGTTCAGGACTAAAATCCTTCTGTTTCACACTTCAGTGAGTAAAATAGTCTCCAAATTTGGAAGAGGACAGTTGAATTTTCTATGTAATATTTTTAAGAAAACTTTGCAGAAAAGACATTTAATAATGCTCTCTTTTTCAAATTTTGCCCTGACAATTTTGAAGGCTTTTGGGGGTGGGAGAGGCAGGGGAAAGGCGCCATTTCGGGAGGGCAGGAGGGGCACCTACCCCCCCCGGCCATGTTTCATACCACATTGTAATTTTACGAACAGTACACATATCTAAAATGTGACGTTTGTGCAGTCACATTCTTTTTGCTAATTTTCTGAGCCTGTTCCTACATATCCCATAATCCACAGCCACCACCTCTTGGCGCTCTTCACTTCAGCGGGAAGTTTATTAGCTCACGGTGCCAATTCTGTTGAAACAGTCCTGTGTCTACACACACACTGGTGGAGGTTGGAAGAATTCTGCTTTTTTAGACATTGTGTTCCGTCCTCTCTGGTAAGTAGGGTTTGTTGGTTGTTTTTTTAAATGATGGGCCATTATTTGGTCTCTTATTTTACTTCAATTTTTAAAAAAGTCCATTTAAGTTGCTTACATCATATTCACTTGATTCTGTAGTCTATCACTTCAGTATTCACTGAAGTTCACAGGCAGGCTTCAGGCAGAGTCTGCTTCATTTTATAACGCAATACCTTGTTTATTTGAATTACATAAAAGAGTAAAAGTAAGTTTAAACTCTCTGAACTCATAATGTTTCTATGTTCTAACTCAAGTTCTTACAAAGTAAACACTTGTTGCCCTGACAGCCTGAAAACACACACAATAAAAGGCCAGGGATTGAAAAAAAATTATTATTATAGTTTTTAACTAGTTTAGGGGATTTTGTTGTTGTCACTTCTTGGTACTTCCTGTCAAAATGTGCAATGCAGATATATTCTCTGTAATTTTATTCTTTCAAAGTTTAAGGATTACAGTACTGTTTTTAGTTTGTTTTTTTTACTGGTCTCTATATTTGAGAGAGAAAATTATGCTTAAATTTAATTCTTTGAGCAGTGAGTTCTAAAATGTCTAACCTTCCCTGGCTGGAATAATTATCATTATTACTTTTATTACCATCTTCTGCTTTGTCATTCATTATTTAAAGTGGTACAATCAAATAGTAGTAGCCTTCTAGAATGTAAACTTAGCTTGTACTCACCTTAGCAGTGCCAATTTCAAGAAAAAAATAAATAAAGCAACTATTTAATATCGATGAGTGTCATTGACATTAGCAAAATATCTAAGTTTAGACACTGTGCAGATGAAGGTTGCTTATTTTCAGATTGTATTTTTAATTATATCTATAAAATAACTTAACATTTGAAAGAAATAAATACGGTTCCAAGTCTGATACAAATAGTAACAATGGAGTCAGGTGTTAGTGAGTCATATTCATGATTGTGACTGGTAAATGTAAATGCCAAAATAAAAAGAAAAATAAATCCCTGTTCTTAATAAAAGAGAAAATAATACTTAATTGTGTATGTTAAAATTAAGTAAAGACATTTTTAGTGGAGTGAAAAACAATTGACTAAAATAGAGTAGATCAGAGGTTCTCAGACTGTGAATTGGGACCCCAAAGTGGGTCGCAACTCCATTTTAATGGGGTCCAGGGCCGAAGCCTGAGCCCCACCACTCAGGGCCGAAGCCAAAGCCTGAGAGCTTTAGCCCTGGGCAGCGGGGCTCAGGTTATAGGCCCCCTGCCTGGAGTTGAAGCCCTTAGGCTTCAGCGCTCCCCCCCGCCCCCAACCGCACAGGATGGTGGGGCTCGAGCTTTGGGCCCCTGCCTCCTGGGTAGTGGAGCTCAGGTGGGCTCAGGCTTTGGTCCCCCTTCCAGGGGTTGTGTAGTAATTGTTGTTGTCAGTAATGGGTTGCAGTGCAATGAAGTTTGAGAACCATTGGAGTAGATAAAGGCAATAACACAGAGTGTGTCTGTTAGGCTATGTCCAGACTACCCGCAGTATCGGCGGGTTAAAATCGATTGCTCGGGGATCGATATATCGCGTCTCATCTAGACACGATATATCGATCCCCGAGCGCACTTATATTGATTCCGGAACTCCATCAACCCCAACGGAGTTCCGGAATCGACAGGGAGAGCCATGAACATCGATCCCCCGCGGTGAGGACGGGTGAGTAATCCGATCTTAGATATTCGACTTCAGCTACGTTATTCACGTAGCTGAAGTTGCGTATCTAAGATCGATTTCCCCCCGTAGTGTGGACCAGCCCTTACAGAGAGAGAGCCAGAGTTATTGCTTCAGTGTGCGATAGCCTATTACCTGATGCATACCTCCATGTAGAGTTCCTTGTTGAATTCTGTGCATATAGGCAGATGTCTCCTTTAATTTTATATTTTGATCGGGGTATCTAGTGGTGTTAAGCAGACAGCTATCCTGCTTATACAGCTTCTGATTTGACTGACCCTTTTTTCCTTTGGTTTCTTTGGTTTCATTTTGCAGAATGATTTCTCTTCACCACTAATACACTCCCTAACGTCTGATTTACTTGTGCTCCCATAAACCAAATCAGAGTAGGAAGTAGCAATAATTTCCAAGCCTTCCATGTAATAGTAAAAAAAAAAAAAAAAACAACTTTTATTTTTGTTTCATATGTTTTTGTTTCATTAGTTGCACAAGTATTCACTGCCTCATTGAAAAGCATTGCTGTGTTGCCTTTAAATAATATTTAATTTAATACAAATATAGTAATAAAATAAAATCTACACTATTCTTATTATATTTGATTTTTATGTTTAAAAGTTTTTTTTTTTTTAAATTCCCGTGTACAATGGCATCTGTACCAGCACAGCAGAGGAATATTTTATCATTTTTTTTAAAGAAAGGCCCCTGACCATGAAAACTGTGACAATAAAGAACTATCCTTGAAAATGAACTGTGCAAATGCTTCCTCAAGTAACATTGTCCTCCAGACAACACAGAAAAAACAAACAGGATAATGGTCCTTGTGGCAGTATATCAATGGCCAGCAACTACACATCTAAGGATTTCCCGAATGCTCTGACATTACCATCGGGGACAGAAAGTTTTATTAAACAAAGTTTACCTGTTCATGACAGGAAAAACATCATCTCCACAGCTTATTTAATTGCACAAAGAGGAACTAAGGTGGATTCATGTCCTACAAATGGTGGACGTTTCAACTGTAGTTGGTTTTCTTCGTACCCCTTTATCGAATACTCAGTTGTAGACGATTCTGTTTTTTGCTTTCCATGCCATCACTTTGCTACTCAAAGCACAATTGGACCAGGAGAACAGTTCAACAACAGAACATTCGTTGAGCATAGCTTTAACTAATGGGAAGATTTTCATAGTTTTTTTAAACAATATGCATTCCGTTCCAGGCATACGGCAGTTTTCATTTCATGGCAAAACTAGTTAAAACTTAGGATCAGTGGTTTGAAAAGTGTTGCAGATCAACTTGTTTCCAGTTGTCAGGCTGCCATAGCTGAAAACTGCCAGCATGTTGAAACACTCTTAAAGGTATCCATGCACTTCATGGTAAAGCTTTTCCAGGGCATGATGAAATACATAACTCTAGCAATCATGGCAATTTCATGGAAATTCTTGATCTGTTTGCTTCCACTCAGCCCAGCCTTTTGAATAGACTAAGAAGCAAGTATTGACACTATGATCCAGTGTGCCTGGGGCAGGCCTTACTAGAAATGCCAAGGTCAGGGCAGGCTGCAAAAGGGAGAGCAGATAATCCCAAGACTGGTGGGTAACCCTGAAGTTAAACTCCCCAGCCAGTCACAAATTGATCCCCTACACTGGTTATTGAGAAGCTGAAAAAGGAAATACAGAGCCCCCTTTATTGCATTCCAGTTCTCTCGCTCTCAGTCAGCACACAGGTCCAGTACAGTGAGAAACTATTTAAACTCTGCTCACATATACAAAACGTTCTTCTGACCCCAAATGGTCAGCCGTGTTACCAGGTCAGTATAGGTTTGGATCTTACTCAAAATACCACACTGCCAGCTAATCCTTTAATATCTAAAACTAAAGATTTATTATAAAGAAAAAAGAACAAGAAGAAAGATGTTAAATGGTAAAGCAGTCACATATATGAACTTTGAATCTTTGTATGTATCAGGCTCCTAGGAGTATTGATGAGTTTACTGGCTTGAAAGTCCCTCTGGACCACATTCACAGCTTGGATGGGTCATTCAGTCCTTTGTTCAGAGCTTTGTTTGAACAAAGGTTACTCCAGAGGTAAGAAGCAGGACTGAAGACAAAATGGAGAAGATGCAGCTGCCTTTTGTAGTCTTTTAATAGAATATCAAGGTTGGAAGGAACCTCAGGAGGTCTAGTCCAACCCCCTGCTCAAGGTCCCCAGACAGATTTTTATCCCAGTTCCCTAAATGGCCCCCTCAAGGATTAAACTCACAACCCTGGATTTAGCAGGCCAATGCTCAAACCACTGTGCTATCCCTCCCCCCCGTGTGGCTTGTGCGTCCTTTGCTCCAAACACAAGCTGCCCAGCACATGGCCTGGAAGCCTTAGAGTTCTATCCATAGGCAGGCCCCTGCATGCCTTGCTGAGTCATAAGCTGTAGCCCTTGACCCTTTCAATGGGTTAATTGTACAGTTGATGTTTCTTGATGAGCCATCAAGCAGGCTAGGCAGTGCTGATGCCAGACTGTCTAGGGGTGTCACCCAGAAGCATAGCACAAGTTTGAAATACAGACATATGTACATATCTATAACTTGTAATACAAAGGTGATACAAACACATAAACAAGATTATTATACATTTTTGCAGATATCTTACATGGCATATCTGGCACAGCTCATTGCAATTTTACAATATTGGTATTCATAATATCCTAAAATGTCCTCCAAATTCCATATAGTGTCACAGACACTGTACCTCTCACCAGTACCAGAATGATTTAATACATTCTGCAGCAGAAGCCCTGAGAGAGCATCATTGAAGAGGTTGGACAAGTCAAATATTTTTCTGTCCTTGTTGATGAAACTAACGATGCATCAAAAAAAAAAAGAACTCTCTCTCCTTTTATGCTACTATCGAAAAGGAATCATTCAGGAATGAGTTCTGGGCTGCTTCCACATGGAAAATCTAAATGCTGAATATGTTTAAAAATGATTATTGAAGAACTACGGCATTTGAAGCTTGATATTAATTATATTGTTGTTCAGTGCTATGATGGAGCTTCTATCTGGGTGAGCATTTAACAGGAGTACAAGCTCAAATTCAGGAAAGGATTATGCCTGCCATTTATGTGCACTGCCATGCTCGCAGGCTTAATCTTGTCATTGTAGATACATATTCCAGCATCACCCAGTATCAGGAAGTCTTTGCATTTGCCAAGGAACTGTACATCTTCTTTAGCAGTAGTTACAAGCACCATGAACTGTTTAAGGCACAGCAGGAGCTAGGCCAGAAGGTACTTGAGCTAGGTACAGTACGTGAGAATCACTGGTCATAGCAGTGTGATTCCCTCTGAAAAATGCATGCAAGTTATGGCACTGTAGTGGAAACACTGGAAGCAATTTCAGTTCAGAGAGCTGATGGACCATCAGTTAGCTCTGCGAAGGGCTTGATGGTAAAGCTAAGGAGCTATCCCTTTCTGTTAAATCTCTTGGTTTTGGAAAGAATATTCAAAATTTTGAATAGTGCTTTAGAAGAATTGCAGAATAAAAAATTGTATTTATCAAGTGCCATGGAATTAGTAGCAAGCAATGTTGCTATTCTTCAAGAAATAAGAACATCTGAAAGCAAATGGAAAGAACTATGTGATGAAGCTGAGATCATTGCCAAGGAACTTGAAATTGCTAGTCTGGGTCAGGCAGTTGGAACTGATCAGCACAGCAATACAAAAAAATGGCAAGAAGATCTAACAAAGTATCCTCCAATCTGGCCTTGTTGTTTGTTTCTAGTACACTGAGTCAGTCATTGACACATGATGTTCCCAAGAGCACTCACAATCTATAAAATCTGATTTCTACTATCCTGTTCTGGACAGAATTGTTGCTGAGCTTGATAGAGGATTCACCTTCAACTCCAGTTTACTTTCTGCACTAACGGCTTGTGACCCAAAAAGTGAAAATGTTCTTGATTATGAGAAATTGAAAATAATTGCAGATCAGTATGGATCAACAGGCACCAATTTTTGTGATCTGGATGCAGAAGTTGAAGTTGCCAAGAAGCACATTGCACCAATAAAATTGACTTCAATTTCTGAATTCTGGAATATTCTCAGTGACATACCAATGGGTTACCAGTCTTTTCTGTCTAGTGTAGATATTGTGTTGAGCCTTCCAGTCTCTACAGTATCATGTGAAGGGTTCTTCTCAGTGCTCAAGAAAGTAAAGGACTATTTAAGATCCACAATGGGAGATGAATGCTTAAGTGACTTGGTAATTTTAGTCTGTGAATGTGAAGCTTCAGAAAACCTGGATATCAACAAGGCCATTAACAATTTTTCCAAGATGAGGCCATGCCATTATCCATTATATTAGCTCATATCTGGAGTGGTATTGATTGTTTTTAATAATTTATTTACCTTTAAACATTCCTGGAATAAATTATGTCTCATTCTCCTATTCATAATTTGAACATAAGACATTAAAAAAAATTGCAGGGGCAAGCAGATTTTATTTATTTTTATTTATCTCCACTAAAGATAGAATACAAAGTGTCAAACTTGTGTTTCTGAGATCTGTGTTAAGGCTCCAAAACTGATACCTCAAGGCTTGGGATTGGGAACATTTGCTAAACTTACTTAAAATATGGTTTTAATTGTTGTTTATGTATAGTTGGTGTTTATGTATATATATTTTTCTTTCTTTATATAGGAATTAGATAATTTCTAAATTATCTGCAAAAAAGCTAGTTTTCGGGTGCCTAAGTAACCCCTGAAATCATGGTTAAATTCACACCCCACCCCCCAAATCTGAAGTGGCATCCCAGGAGGCAAGGGATCCTCTAGCTAATTAACGTGTGTGTGTGTGTGTGTGTGTGTGTGTGTGTGTGTGTGTGTGTGTGTGTGTGTGTGTGTGTGTGTGTGTGTATACACACACATACATACACACACACACCCCTACCTTAGACACATACTGCCTTTGAAATCATAATTTAGTCAGTTATTCTCCCCATTCATCATAAACAATTTGATCTCTGCCAAAAAGAGACAATAGAATTGTTCAGATCTGTCAGCTGTTTCCCAACTTGACAGCCTCCTTCATAGCTAGATTTGTTGGCCCAAATTGCTGTAACCACCTCTTCTCCTGGACACACTTATTATTAGAGACTGAAGTAGTGGGAGGGGGCTAGTGAAAAGGAGGGGTTTCAGCTAAACTGTGCTGACAAAACAAGGTTGCACCTTCATTAAAAAAAAAAGAGGGCACGGTCTGGATTTGACAAGCCTTTTGTGGTTTTCCATTGCCAGAAATCTGCTGCACTCATCTGTAGATGAATCACAATGGAACTCATGTTGCCAAACATTGTGTAGCTCAGCAGTTTTGGGAACAAGGAGGAAGTTTAATGCATCTTTTGCAGGAGATGGGGAAAGAGTTGGAATGTGGGGGAGCATGGAGGTGTGTAGCACTTGTTACGACTTGCAAGGGAGAAGAGTCTCTGTGTTGCTAATCATAGTAGTCTGTTGGGCAGAGAAGGCAGGAAAAGCATTAATCCTTATCTGCCCTTTTGCTTCTCCTGTACGAAGCCCCACTCACCGCATTACCTTTATTCTGCCTATGGCTAAGGATGGCCCTATACCTGAGCTCCTCAAACTCCCATATCACCTTATACCCTGCTCCTGCTTACATACTTACAACTTGAAATCACTGCTACCCTGGGACATTGCCACACAACCTCACTGCTGCCTTCCCCATTCCCAAGCCGCTACTTTCTCTTTCGCCACTAAGATTACTACCTATGCTGTGTTGTGTGCTACCTCCCCGTCCTCCCCACGCACACTTAAAGAAAACTAAAAGGGAATTCACAACACACAACTCTTACTAACTTAGTCAATCTAATAAATAATAGTAATAACTAATGAATTTCCAGTCAACACAATCAGTAAAATAAACCCAGACTCTTTAACTGTGTGACAAATTTCCTTTCACTTGTAATACAAATCCACTTGCATTCAGCTGGTCAAAATATACTCAGATTCTGTCCTCGGAGATTATTATTTTATTGAAAGATACAATGTCAGTTTGAAAGTGTGTAATGTGTTATTAGGACCTTAAAAAATTTTGAGGTCATAATTATGATTCATACATTTTAAAGCCAGAAGGGGATTCCTGTGATCTTCTAATCTGATCTCCTTCATAACACAGACCATAGAATGTCACCAATAATTCCTGGATCAAGCCCATAATTTCTGGCTAAGTTGCAGGATATGTTATGCAGGACATCCAATCTTGATGTAAAGACTTCAAAGGATGGATAATCCATGACATCCCAAGAAAAGCTGTTCCAATGATTAATTATCCTTATGTTAAAATTTTTAACCTTATTTCTAGTCTGAATTTGTCTAGCTTCAGCTTCCAGAGATTAGATTTTTGTTATGCTTTTGTCCACTAAAAAATCTTCTACTGTTAGAAATTTTGTCCATGTAGGTATTTACAGACTTCGATGACATCATCTCTTAACCGTCTATAGGATAAACCAAGTAAACTCCTTAAATCTCTCACTATAAGACAGGTTTTCCAGATATCAAATAATTGAACGTGCATGTTTGAGTGAGATTTTTGTGTGTGTATAATGCATATAATATGTCATATGTTCCAGATAAAGGAATGGGGATACCTGTTAACGTCATCTATTCATTCTAAATTGCCAACTGAAATTATTTTAGTAGATTAAGAGCTGTAATAGGTTGCTCTTACTGCTGTAGTACTTCCCTGGCATCAGGGCACTATATTGCAGGGGACTTTGCCTCTTGTATCTCTGTCCCACCCCCCTCTCCCCCATGTGACCACTTTCTTGGCCCCACAGTGGCCTGTCTGTGTCTTTTCCCAACAGTCTTTATCTGGGTGTTTTGTGGCCTAGCCCTCCGGCCAAGTGACATAAAAGTTCACTCCTCTTCCAGAGGTAATAAGAGTCCAACTATGAGTCCAGCTAATAATTCTTCTGTCCCTCTTAGGCCTCTCTGAATTATCTTCTGCTTTTGCCTATACTGCTAGATCCTGCAGAATTTCTCCTAAGCTGTTTTTTCTCCAGCACGTTTTCCCCCAGGGACTTTGGCAGTTTACCTCAGGGATTTCTCTGTTCTTTGCAGGCCTGTCTTGCTCCCTTTGATTCTTTTCCAGCCTAATTTTCCCAGGCCTTTCTCAAAGAGGGAACTCTCCTTGTTCCTGTCTCCTGGGTCTTCTCCCTGACTGAATTCAGCTGTTTAAATAATCCTCTCTCTGATTCTCCACAGCTGGGGTCGGTCATTCTAACTAAACTCCATCACACCCAGCCAGGATTACTAATTACCACTACATTTCTAGATCACCAGTGAGACTGAGAGATACCGGTGACAGGGCCCAAATTTGCAAGCTCTCCATGTGCAGAACTCCCACTTAATGTCTGAAGAGTTTGAAGGTTAAGGCTTCATGTGATTCTGTGTCATGTAATATGATTTTGTGAACTGAGCATTTACCGCTATAGAGAATGTTAAATATATCCTTCCACAAGACCCCACAGGATTTAGATAGTTCTGGGGACTTTTTGACCTAATCCTCACCCTTCAAGTAGCTATTCAACCATACTTCATGCAGTACCTCATTTGAGGAGATCTATTGCAGCACTTTAGCTTCACATAGAAGGGCTAGATGCCACTGATGTTTAAGCTTCTTGTTTTGTGCCGTTTTCTTCTTGTCGTCCGGATCAGGCTGTCAGAAAACCGAGGAGATTTGTGTGGACAGTTAGGAGGAATAGCTGTCATTTGGGATTCAGAACTTCAGTGGCTATGTGTAGAGGAGAATGGCTCACCAGAGCCTTAATTATTTGACCTGTAGGTGGAGTGCTGCTGACTTTTACCATGTTTTGGAATTTGATGGGCTCCCTGGGAATTTGTGTGCAGACTAGGATCATGAGTTGTTTGGTTACTAGAAAATTCTCACCATTGCCTTAGTGAGGTAATAGTGTATCCAAAGCAGTGGCTGCATTGTGGTCTCTTCTGTATCGATATGTAATCCAGGCTCTAGGTTCAAGGTGTGACCAGCTGTGTAGGTTGATCAGAGGTGCCCTATGAAAGTCCTGGGAAAACAGCTGAGGAAATTTTTGTTTCCTTATTAATAGGGATAAGTAAGTGTTTACTCTTAAAAAATGGTATTGTGACTAAGGCACTGACACTGGTGTAGTGTTACAAAAATGGTAGCTTGAATAAAAATATATTTTTCAGAATACGAAGTTGGAGTAGTAATACCACATCTGCAGAGGAGGAGGAGGATAATTCAGATTAATTTCTCATCAGTTTTCTCAATGGAAGCTGTAAACAGTAGGAACAAATTTTAAGCTTATGGTTGCATGAAAAGCAAATCATCCAGAAAAAGCTGTAACCATGGGTTTAAAAGAATGAGCTTTGGTACCACAAAGCATATGTACGCTAAATTATTGGTGTAGTATTTAGCGTATGTATTGCTAAATTAAGCATATGTATGCTAAATTATTGGTGTGAAGACCCGCTAAGTCAATGGCAAAGCACTGTCCTGTTGACTCTGGTACTGCAGCTTCCTGAGAAGAGTAAGGTAAGTTGGCAGGAGAGCATCTCCCATCGGCACAGAGTGTTGTAGACACTGTGGTAAATTGACGTAAGCTACGTCAACTTCAGTTACGTTATTCACATAACTGAAGTAGCGGAACTTAGGTTGACTTAGTGCGGTAGTATAGACAAGGCCTATGATTTGAGCATCTCATTTCCTGGAGGTCTAACTGTTCCTCCTACTGGCTGCTCCAGCTAGCAAGGCTGTCTCCACAACTCTTTAAGTAAAGAGAGGCAGAGCTCCTTCCTGGTCAGTCAGCCCTGAACTGAGCCAGGCTGTCTCCTTTTGTTCCTCCAGGCTTGGCAGTGGCCATAGCCTTGCCCAGCTATACCTAGCTGAGCTAAAAGGTTCTCCTTAACTCCTCCTTTATTGGTATGGAGCTCCTCTGACCCATCACAGGAAGTGACTCACATTTGCCATGTGGCTTACATAATGAACGGTGCTCTATTCCCAGCTTTGCCACTGACTGGACTTACTAATACTTCCTACATAAGGAACAGTGTGAAATAAGCAAATATCATTATTCTCATTTAAAAATGAGGATTATAATCCAATTTGAAAACAGCAGCTGCCTAAAGTTATACAGTAAGTCATATGAAAACCAGGATTAGCAAATAGATTTTCAAGATCATGGCCCATGGCAAATCCACACTGCCACCCAGTCGAATAACTTAATCTCTCTGTTTTGCACATCTATAAAATGGCAATGTTTCTCGAATCACAGAAATGTGGGATTGGAAGAGACTTTGATAGGTCATCAAGTTCAGTTACCTGCACTGAGGCAGGACTAAGTATTATCTAGACCAGTGGTCCCCAACCTTTTTGTGTGGCGGGTGCCGGATGACCAGCCACCAAGGAGCATGGTTGCCGGACAAACAGCCATTGAAATGCCGCCGAGAAGTGGCATCATCAAGAGGCATTGCCGCTGATTTGTTCACATCTTTCCAAAGTGTGGTACCAGAACTGGACATAGTACTCAAGTTGAATCCTTATCAGTGCTGAGTAGAGTGGACGATTTACTTCATATTTTGCTTGTAACCCTCCTGCTAATATATCCCAGAATGATGTTGCAAAACAAGTGAACAGTATTACAGTGTTGACTCATTTAGTTTTGATCCACTGTAATCCCCCAGATCATTCTTCTGCATTACTCCTTCCTAGGTAGTCATTTCCAGGTTTGTAGTTGTGCAGTTGATTGTTCCTTCCTAAGTCTAGTACTTTGCATTTGTCCTTATTAAATTTCACCCTGTTTTATTCAGACCATTTCTCCAGTTTGTCCAGATCATTTGAATTTTAATCCTATCCTCCTAAGCACTTGCAACCCCTCACAGCTTGGTATCCTCTGAAAACTTTAAATGTACTCTCTTTGCTATTATCCAAATCATTTATGAAGATGTTGAATAGAACCAGATACAGGACAGATCCTTGTGGGACCCTACTCAATATGCCCCTCCAGCTTGATTGTGAACCACTGATTACTTTCTGAGTACGCTTTTCCAACCAGTTGTGCAACCACCTTATAGGAGGTTCATCTAAGCTATATTTCCCTAGTTTGCTTAAGAGGTCATGTGAAATAGTGTCAAAAGTCTTACTAAAGTCAAGATATATTACATATACTACTTCCCCTCTACCCACAAGGCTTGTTACCCTGTCAAAAAAGGATATTAGGTTGGGTTGACACATGTTCTGGGCTGTTGACTGTTATTTATTACCTTATTTTCATCTAGGTACTTACAGATTGTTTGTTTGATTATTTACTCCTTTATCTTCTCAGGTACCAAAGTTAAGCTGACTTGTCTGTGATTCCATCAGTTGTCCTTATTCACCTTTTTCTTGATAGGTACTATAGTTGCCCTTTTCCAGTCCTCTTCGATCTCTTCTGTTCTCCACATGTTCTCAAAGATAATCAATCGCTAGTGGCTCATAGATTTCTTCTGCCGGTTCCTTAAGTATTCTAGGATGCAGTTCATCAGGCCCAGTTGATATGAAGACATCTAACTTGTCTAAGTAATTCTTAACTTGTTCTTTTTCTATTTTAGCTTCAAATCCTATCCCATTTAGACTGATGTTCACTATGTTTAGTTGTCCAATCGCTGCTAATTTTTTGGGTGTAAACTAAAGCAAAAAGGCATTTAACACTTTGGCCATTGTTGCATTTAGAATTTTCTGTTGCATAGCCCTCCGGAGCCAAATGCACAGCTGGCACTCTACTTAATGGCAATATCATTCTTAAATATTTAAAATTTTCTGAATTAAAACTTCCTTTGGTTATTTAAGCAGTATTGCAATCACTTAATATTTATTGCAGTCACTTAATATGGATCTGGCCTAATAGTCTGAATTTTGTTCTATGTGTGTGTCTCATGTAGTCTTATCAGGGAGAGTAATCCTTTCCTGTGCTGCTTTGTGATCCCATTTGCTGCTATTAACTGTCCTTTTCTAGTTCATGTTTTTATATCAGTAGGTCTCCAACTTGTGCTTCACCTCCTGTCCAATTTCCCTTCCCTGTACTTCTTCTCTGTTAATTTTCCTGCTCAGTTATAATGTAAATAGAGATGGCCAGAATTAGAATGGTGAATTTGGGCCAGGCTATATATTTGAATTTTCTTCATCCATGCCTATATGTACAATTTTTGTTTCACATCAAATCCAAAATTAGAATGGAATATGTACCCCAGTCTGGATGCAGCCAAAATTCAAATGAACAACTGACTTTCTAAAACTTCCATCTTTCTTTGGAGCAAAGTTGCTCTAGAACAAGTTGGTGCTGACTAACCCAAAACTTTATCTAAATTTAATTCAGATGCAAACATCATTTTCTTGGTCCATCTCTGTGAATCCTGTATAGTGATGAAGAAAAAACATCATATTCTCTATTGATGGGAATGTTTCTAAGCAACAAGATTAGGGTACAAAACTGTTTTCGTTCCCTTCTTGTGTAGAATAATAGACTTTAAGGCCAGATGGGATCATCTTGTCTGACCTCTTGCACCTTGCAGGTCACAGAACCTCACTCCTGTAACAGAGCTATAACCCACTCCTGTAACAGAGCTATAACCTCTGGCTGAGTTACTGAAGTCCTCAGTATGATTTGAAGACTTCAGGTCAACAGAGAATCCACCATTTACAATAGTTTAAACCTGCAAGTGCGCCCTGCTGCAGAGGTAGTCTTCTTTCCCGCTAGTTCTCATTGAGCCTCTAGTTCAGGGTTTTTCACCCAGTGGGTCGGGACCCAAAATTGGGTCACTAGAATGTTTCAAAGGGTTGTGTGTCAGCTCCTGTGGCTCCTATCTCATGCTCCAGGCGCTGCAACCTTTGGGGTCCCAGTGCCGCCACTCAGGTTTGCCCCAGCCATTATTAGAATCATAGAATATCAAGGTTGGAAGGGACCTCAGGAGGTCATCTAGTCCAACCCCTTGCTCAAAGCAGGACTAATCCCCTGTCAGATTTTTACCCCAGTTCCCTAAATGGACCCCTCAAGGATTGAACTCACAACCCTGGGTTTAGCAGGCCAATGATGACAGGAGTCCAGGTAGACCAGATTTGAGTGTCACTGCAACCCCATGAACCAGGTCATGATGTCACTCAACAGATTTGGTCCAGTCAGTGGGCTGGGGCCATACCTGAGTGGCACTACACCACTAGAGGTTGCAATGCCTGGAGCAGAGAGCCAAGTGTAGCCAGCCCCACAGCACAGGACCTGCCACTGTGGGATGAGTGCCAGGCAAGACCCAAGGTCCCCAGCGGGCAAGATCCAACCAAAACTACCCCAGAGCCTCTACCTCCAGACTATTTTCTGGATCATGACAGGCCATAAACATTTACAAATGGATCCTGAATCCAAAAAGGTTGAGAACCACTGCCTGTACTAAGCCTTTGTGACTTTCTCCTTGATGCTCTTCTGGTTGTCTGATTTACATTTTTCCTTTTCCTGCCCCTGGTACCTAAGCCTACTTCCCTGCTCCTTTTGCCTATCCCTTAGCCTTTACTGTTGTTCTTGGGCCGGATCATACTCCTAAGACACATGTTGTGAGGAAGTAGAGATGGGATTGGACTTGCTGAATGACAAAGGTTTATATTTTCTTCTCCACTCCCACATTATTTGTCTGTCTCTCCCTTCTGCCAATTAGGAGTAATAATTTTCTCTCATGTACAGTTAAAAAATCTCCCTAGATTCATTTTTACTGCCATTGACATGCCACTTGGAACTTAGACCTAGCTGATTTGTTTGGAAGGAAAAAACAAATGTCTGGGCTGGATTCATCATTGTGATTACCTGTTTGCTGCACAAGCCATACAATTAATTGCCTCTTGCATGTTCTCTCTGTCTCATCTTTGCACTTTCCACACAGCCCCTTATGCCTGAAATTCCCTCTCTGCCTGATATGCCATGCCTCTACCCTCTTCACCTCAAGTCTCTCCTTAAAACATATTTCCAGTAAGCCTGTGTCTCTGTAGTTCTTACCTCAGTAAGATTAACAAAATCAATTGCAGTATTTACAAATAGCACAAACTCTCAAAGCACATACTTATGTTTACCTCTGTTCTTTGTTTTTTGTTGCATCTTACCCCCATCCTAAATCTTATCTGTTTAATTTGTAAGTTTGGAGCTGGAACCCTTTCTTCAGTTGTTTGTAAAGCACGTTGGCACCCCTTTGTGTACAAGGAATTGTAATATACTGAGTAATAGTCTACTTGTCCTTCCTTTTACTGATTAGTAGACTTGGCTGATTTACCTTGTTTTCCTCACTGGCGCTGATGATATGGGAGGTTCCAGAAAGCATTATGCTGTGAGTAAAAATGGAGCATATTGTGCAAATGCTAATGTGTTCTCCTAAACCAATGCTGTGCTTGGTGTTTGCACTGTAAAATGCAAACCACACATTTGTTGCGGCTGTGTGGACTGCTTTACATTGGCCAGTGATTGCTTGTTCATTTTCATTTTTTTTCTTTAATGTCTAATAATTGTGAAAGGGAGTGAGTGAGGATTTATTTTCATTGCTGAGAGTGGGAAAGAACTGAGCATGATTCCACATGCAGTTGTTTAAACCACTTGCCATGTTTGGTTTTTGACCTGCAGTGAGCAGGCTGCCAAATCTGTAGGTTTTCATTTTTAATAAATGCTTCTATTCGCCTATTGATAAGTTACTCTTACATACTGATTAAACCTTTCTAAGACAAACAGCTCATTTTTCCCACTTTCCACTGTGTATTTCAGAGAGGTGATTTAATTTGTATACATTGTTGCACTGACGTTCCTTTTTGGGAACAAGGGAAGAACTGCAGAATCTTACAATTCCCATGAGCCATTCTAAAAAGAGACAGAATCTACTTTATGAATCACCGGGTTATTTTTTGAAAACCTTGTTGGATTAAAATGACTCATCGATCTGTCTTCTTTAGCTGGGGAAATGCTGTTTATAACTATCATGCCAACCATAGAACATTACAATATATGTTCTGATAACACTACGTATTAGCCCTGCAAAATTGACAGATATTTTTTGTTTCTTTAGAATTCTGATTTACCTAACCCAGACACTTGGCTCCCTTGAGTCTTTAAAAATGTAAGGGAAAATCAGAAGCAAACTCCACCATAAATCAGAAATAAACAGCTATCCTATACATCAAAAAGATATCACCCTCTCCTCCTCCCTTCCAGTATTCCCCTTCAGGGGACCATTCCATCCTCTCTCTACTCTCCCCTGCCCCCAAAAGCTTTGCATCGTACCCCCAAGGGCCACAGATTTAGGCTGTTTCAGATTGGTAGATGTAAAAGCTTGAAAGTTGGCATGTTTTCACAGAAAGTGCCCTGCAAAAAACTGCTTCTCTCTCAATCAAGGAAGCTGCAGCTTGGATGCCTCTGCTGATCTCAGTTGTTGCAGTATGGCATAGGGGTGTGGGTCTCTCAGGTGAGCAGACCCCAGGCCATTTAATAGGGCTTTATAGGTCAAAATTAATACCTTAAAGTGTTCCCAGAAACCCAGAGCCAGCCTGTGAAGATAATGAAGCACTGGTGAAATGTACTTAAAGTGAGATACTCTGCTTAAAAAGTATCAGAGGGGTAGCCGTGTTAGTCTGGATCTGTAAAAGCAGCAAAGAATCCTGTGGCACCTGATGCATCTGAGGAAGTGGGTATTCACCCACGAAAGCTCATGCTCCAAAACGTCTGTTAGTCTATAAGGTGCCACAGGATTCTTTGCTGCTTCTGCTTAAAAAGTAGGCTGCTGAATTCTGTACTCGCTTCAGCTTCTGAATGGATGTAAGAGTTAACTTCAAGTAGGGAACACTTTGTAGCAGTCTGATAGTGAGTTGACAAAGCCATAGATAAGTGGCCAAGTCCACATCCAAAATACAAGGTCACAACTTCTTGGTTAGCCAAAAATAAAACTGCTGTAACTCGATCACTTCAACAATAACTGGGAATTCAATCAGATTCTGAGGTAGGAAATACAAGTTACAAATGGTGGCCAAATCCCTTCAGTCAGATCTTCCATTTGCTCTCCTCAGTTAATCAACGTTGCCTGTGTCTTTACTAAACGTTGGTGTTCCATCTCACCCAGTCACTGGAAAAGGCATTCATCCACACCGCCTGAGTTGGAAGAGAGAGAAGCATAAAGCTGGGTTTCATCCTGCAGGCAGGACAACCAGTGCTTCCTTGTTCTACTTCTAATGGCCTGGTATTCAATCCAGAACCCTGCATGAGAGTATACCGGGTGAAGAGGGGTAATTGCCCAAGACTACATCTAGGATTTCCCTGGAGAGAGGAACAAAGCTGTAGAAGCACAGCCCTGTCTGCTCCCTGCACGGTTTGCACTTTGTAATCAACTGTGTCAAAGACAGTTCACTTTATAATACTGGCATGGACACTTGTTTCTCATTGATCACCACAGATAGTCATTATGCATACCCATATTCACAACGGTCAAGGATCTCTGACGTAACTGGATACTGTGAGGGCTGTTATAACACAACTTTTCAATAATCCTACCTACAAAGGGAAGATTAGATACAGAGCAGTGATTAGCCATATTGTCACGGTCAAAACATGGCGTCCTGAACATAGCCCATACTCGTGCTTTCTAAAGAGAAGCTGGCAGCTGCCATCTTTATGGGAAGCACTGTTGTATTAATTTAGATGGCCAGAGATGTTAACATAACCCAGTCACTGTCCAACTTTAAACAGTGCTAAATATGGTTCATGGTTTGGTATACAGAGACCTCAGACTGCTTAGCACCATGGCAAACACCATTTAAAATCCTTTACCCTTGTATTAAGAGAGACTGAAAAGAAGTAAAAACAGTTAAAGCATTTGAAATGTAAAATATTAAGTAAGGCTTTCATTTTTACAACATCCCCTGTTCCTGTTTGCTGGAGAGAGTTTTTTGAAGGAACCCCTCCTCCCCAACCCCGTTGTTTGACAGTCTCTTAGATGGTGTCAAAGATGGTAATAACTGTCCTGTTGGGGAAAAGAGAAGAACTTAGCGGAGATGGCCTGGAGCTGTTGTTGCTGCTGCTGCTGATGGTAAAGTCTGATCTTGTTTTGTCTCAGGTGGTGGTTTGGGTTCAGAGAATTAGTGGCACAGCTTAGCCTCCAAATCCATACACAGTATGACCCTGGCGCTTCAATGCATAAAGAGCGTCCATAGCAGTAACAGTCTTCCGCTTCGCATGCTCGGTGTAAGTAACGGCATCTCGGATCACGTTCTCCAGAAACACTTTCAGCACCCCGCGAGTCTCCTCGTAAATGAGCCCTGAAATACGCTTCACTCCCCCACGACGAGCCAAACGGCAAATAGCGGGTTTCGTAATGCCCTGGATATTATCCCTGAACACCTTCCTATGACGCTTAACGCCTTCTTTCTCGAGACCCTTGCCTCCCTTACCACGACCAGACATATTTGCTAGTTACAAACAAAGCTGTGTGTTTGGATTCAGTGGAGCCGGTAGAAGTGGTGATGTTATCTGGGTACCTGTCTCTGGCCCAGTCTGATCAGGACATCACTTAACATTAGCATGAAGAAGATCTGGTGTCCCAGGTGTCCCAAAGTCTTTCTTCAAGTATCCAAAAAGGGAGTGATGGGAAGAACAGCTCACCCCCTCATTATTTTATCCATCAGTTAGGCCTAATATCCAACACACCAATTTTGGTCAATTAATTTCTGATTCCACATCTCTCCCCCTGCACCCTCTTTTTTTATTTTTTTTTAATTTTTTTTTAAACCAAGCATGATTTCAACACAGTCCTTGAATTATATCAGTGTTTCCTATTATGTTTGGACTAATTTAGTCTCTTTGTCTGGTTCTCATGCACCTGTTTGCTTTCAGTAAAGAATGTTATAATTTTTACAACTGAGCTTACTATTACGGTAAATTTGTTGGCCCGGTTATTATAATGGCACTTACAATCACTCTTAGTACTGGGCCCTGTACTTCCCTACTAACTTCCACCTGCAAGACGGACATGGATCTAATGCATTGGTTGTATCATGAGGTTTTGCTAGTCCCTCCTGGAGCTCTACTGGTTAAAATTCAAGTAGTGATGATATAGCATTTGTTTTCCCCAAGATATTGGCCTGCTTCCACAGAAATGAAAAATTTGGTCCAAATCGACAATGTATAGGGAATATTTTTTTCTACTTGGTGTTCTCAGTACAAGATGAGGCTTTTATATATACAAATTCTAGAGATAGATGATGAAGGTGTAAATCAGGAATTAATAAATTAGTCTTTCCCCTTTACTTAATTGGAGAGGCTTTCAGCATTATAAATAAAAATGAAACCACCTGTGCCATATTTCTTTGTAATGGTTGTGAGCTCTGTTTACGAGCCTTGTAGGTTTGGGGAGTGAGCAACCAGATTAAACAATAAGACTGATCCACCCAGTATGTTGCTGTGTGCGTTCGTGGTGTTGGTCAACCAGCTGCATATTTTGAAAACCATAAGGGTGCCAGTAAAGATGTAAACAAACGACAAACTGGAGAGAGTCCAGAGAAGAAGGACAAAAATGATAAAAGGCTTAGAAAATGTGACCTGTGAGGAAAGGCTGAAAGAATTGGGCATGTTTAGTCTAGAGAAGAGAAGGTTGAGGGGGGACATCATGGCCTTGAAATATATAAAAGCCTATTGTAAAGAGGACTGTGATCATTTGTTCTCCAAGTCCACCAAGGGTGTGGCAAGAATTAATCATCTTAGTTTGCAGCAAGGGAGAGTAGGTTAGATATTAGGAAAAATGTGCTAACCATAAGAATAGTTAAGCATTGGAACAGGTTACCAAGGAAAGTTGTGGAATCCCTGTCATTGGAGGTTTTTAAGAACAGGTTGGAAAAACACCTGTCAGAGGGCTTGTCTACATCAGAAAGTTGCAGCGCTGGTGAGGGAGTTACAGCGCTGCAACTTTGAAGGTGTACACATCTGCAGGGCACCACCAGCGCTGCAACTCCCTGTTTGCAGCGCTGGCCGTACTCCCGTTTTGTCTCGGGTGTAGAGGATCCAGCGCTGGTGATCCAGCGCTGGTAATCCAATGTAGACAGTTACCAGCGCTTTTCTTGACCTCCGTGGAAGGAGGAAGCCTCTGGTAATCAAGCTGGTTTCCTTTCCCGGTTTGCTCTCTCGGTCCCGGAGCCAGCCAGCAAACCGCAGGGAAGGAGACCTTTAAGGTTTCGCGTGCTAGTGATACACTTCAATGTTTTTAGAAGGTCTCTTTCTATAAGTCTATAATATATAACTAAACTGTTGTTGTATGTAAAGTAAGTAAGGTTTTAAAAATGTTTAAGAAGCTTCATTTAAAATTAAATTAAAATGCAGAGCCCCCTGACCGGTGGCCAGGACCCAGGCAGTGTGAGCGCCACTGAAAATCAGCTTGCATGCCGCCTTCGGCACACGTGCCGTAGGTTGCCTACCCCTAGTCTAGGATTAGTTAGAATCATAGAATATCAGGGTTGGAAGGGACCTAGCCCAACCCCCTGCTCAAAGCAGGACCAATCCCCAACTAAATAATCCCAGCCAGGGCTTTGTCAAGCCTGAACTTAAAAACCTCTAAGGAAGGAGATTCCAGCAGTCCCATAGGTAACCCATTCCAGTGCTTCACCACCCTCCTAGTGAAAAAGTTTTTCCTAATATCTAACCTAAACCTACCCCACTGCAACTTGAGACCATTACTCCTTGTTCTGTCATCTGGTACCGCTGAGAGCAGTCTAGATCCATCCTCTTTGGAACCCCCTTTCAGGTAGTTGAAAGCAGCTATCAAATCCCCCCTCATTCTTCTCTTCTGCAGACTAAACAATCCCAGTTCCCTCAGCCTCTTCTCATAAGTGATGTGCCCCAGCCCCCTAATCATTTTTGTTGCCCTCCGCTGGACTCTTTCCAATTTTTCCACATCCTTCTTGTAGTGTGGGGTCCAAAACTTGACACAGTACTCTAGATGAGGCCTCACCAATGCCAAATCGAGGGGAACAATCATGTCCCTCGATCTGCTGGCAGTGCTCCTACTTATACAGCCCAAAATGCCATTAGCCTTCTTGGCAACAAGGGCACACAATTGACTCATAGCCAGCTTCTTGTCCACTGTAACCCCTAGGTCTTTTTCTGCAGAACTGCTGCCTAGCCATTTGGTCCCTAGTCTGTAACAGTGAATGGGATTCTTCCGTCCTAAGTGCAGGACTCTGCACTTGTCCTTGTTGAACTTTATCAGGTTTCTTTTGGCCCAATCCTCTAATTTGTCTAGGTCCCTCTGTATCCTGTCCCTACCTTCCAGTGTATCTACCACGCCTCCCAGTTTAGTGTCGTCTGCAAACCTGCTGAGAGTACAGTCCACGCCATCCTCCAGATCATTAATGAAGATATTGAACAAAGTCGGCCCCAGGACTGACTCTTGGGGCACACCGCATGACACCAGCTGCCAACTAGATATGGAGCCATTGATCACTACCCATTGGGCTCGACGATTTAGCAAGCTTTCTATTCACCTTATAGTCCTTTCATCCAGACTATACTTCTTTAACTTGCTGGCAAGAATACTGTGGGAGACCATATCAAGAGCTTTGCTAAAGTCAAGGAATAACATGTCCACTGCTTTCCCCTCATCCTCAGAGCCAGTTATCTCACCATAGAAGGCAGTTAGGTTAGTCAGGCATAACTTGCCCTTGGTGAACCATGCTGACTGTTCCTGATCACTTTCCTCTCCTCTAAGTGCTTCAAAATTGATTCCTTGAGGACCTGCTCCATGATTTTTCCAGGGACTGAGGTAACGCTGACTGACCTGTAGTTCCCCAGATCCTCCTCCTTCGCTTTTTTAAAGATGGGCACTACATTAGCCTTTTTCCAGTCATCCGGGACCTCCCCCAATCCTCACGCATTTTCATAAATAACGTCCATTGGCTCTACAATCACATCCACTAACTCCTTTAGCACCCTCGGATGCAGTTCATCCGGCCCCATGGACTTGTGCTTGTCCAGCTTTTTTAAATAGTCCTGAACCACTTCTTTCTCCACAGAGGGCTGGTCACCTCCTCCCCATACTGTGCTGCCCAGTGGAGCAGTCTGGAAGCTGACCTTGTTCATGAAGACAGAGGCAAAAAAAGCATTGAGTAAATTACCTTTTTCCACGTCTTCCATCACCAGGTTGCCTTCCCCATTCAGTAAATGGCCCACACTTTCCCTGACCACCTTCTTGTTGCTAACATATCTTCATCCTGCCTCCGTGCAGGGGAATGGAATAGATGACTTCTTGAGGTCCCTTCCATCCCCACATTTTTACAATTCAAATAAAAAACACTTTATAAAAAAAATTACAAATTACAACAGTTGGAAATTTCCTTTCATGTTAATTTTAAACCTCATTTACAAACTGTGCACCCTCTTTTCCAAGGATAGCACCTGGTTGCTAATCTCATAGGTGCTTTACTGTATCTAAGATCAAAACATTAGTAAACCTGTTGAAACAGTAGCAAAGTTGTGGCAGGCTTGGCAGATGGAGGGTGTGGTAACACTGCATCACAGACTATATTCTTGAGTACATAGCATCATTTGCCTTATATAGTCTTGTAAATGGCATCATTCCAACAGTTAGTTATCTTCTGTTTTGCTTGGAAGATCATTATTTCCTGTTTATCTCATAAATTTAACACACATCCTATTCCTCCTATTTAAACTCTCCCACCAAAATACAACAGTGACTTCCCTTTCTGAAAAGGAAGGGCTGGCAGCTACAGCCTGAAGTTAGCATGAATTGTTTATGTAACGTTCAATCAGGAATTCATAATAGACTAAAGTATTTTTCACCAGAGCAGAGATTTTGTTGCATATTAGTATAACAGGTTTTGGTGACATGCTAGCTGTCAAGTGCAGCATAAACCCCTTTCAGCCATTTCATTGAAAATAGAATTGAAAGACCATACCCCCTCACCTTCCAGTACATATAAATTACATCTCTCTGGAAAACATGAAAACATTTCCCCCCAGTATTTCAGAGCAACTGCAACTGTAAAATTTGGAGTAAACAACAAGAAGAGCCCCCAGGCCATTCTGTTAATTTGAGAACCCCAATATGTTAAGTTGAAGTAGGAACTTGCAGACTGTGCACACTGTAGGCTATAATTTGACATTTCCCTGTGTTAGTAAAATTTTTGACACACAAGATGAGTGTTGCAGAAATTGAACATGGAATAATATATTTTATCAAAGTCAGTAATATTAAACAATCACAGGTTACTTTCCAAATGGCTGATATTTGTCAGGAGAATGTCTGTCTGAGTTTACTTGACCTTTCTGGTCTAAAAAGGTTTGATTATTTTGAGGTCGAAATTTAAGTCAGCATGGAAAATTACCTCTTTCTTACAAACAGAATCTGGCTGGAACCCACTATATACATGTTCTGCAATCATTACAGTTCAGAGATTACCCCAGGTTCTGCAGACCCCTTCCCTCCTGTGTCCACAGGCAGGCACAAATTTGGAAATACTCCTTTAAAACATAAGCTTCTGTTGTAATTCTTCAGTGATCTTGATTAAATATGCCATGATCCATTTCTACTTTCTGATACTAATAAAATTATTCATGTTTTTTCCTTAATTTAAAAAAAAGCAGATCACAGATTTATCTGAGCATTGTTAAATAATTAAGCCACTTTTTTTCCCTCTCAAAACTATAGTTTGTGTCTTTTGTCTTTTTTTTAGTCTATTGCCTCATCTTTGAAGTACTGTTATAAAACTATCTGGTGAGTATTTTTCACCCTATTAGTATGTCAAGGAAAAGGAAGGACATAATTATTTTTGAAAAAGCACTATCTAGGTAGGTATAGCTTAACAAACCCAGAGTAAGTTGCAGTCCCTGCTCTGAAGAACTTACAGTCTACTGAACAGTGCTTATGAGCTGACTGGTGTTTATGTAATTGCATTGCTGAACAATTGCCTAATCTGGAAGACCTATCCAGAAAGGTTTGGAAGAAGTAAACTGTGATGATTAAGCTTGTGCACACCGTTGTGCCAGACAGAATATTGTACTTTCTCTGGGGAGAAAGAGAGTTTCCACAGGATGTCTGCATTTCGTAGCAAAAAATGCACTTGCAGATGTATTCTGTAGGGTTGTTTTGATGTAGAATATTAACCTGGGGACCTTATTGTCACAGGATATTACAGAAGCAAATAGTTTTGTGAGATTATTTGTCATTTGGGAATTAAGCTTTTGTGAGTGTAAGTGTGTACTTAAACTGATGTTTGATGTGAATTTGGTCCTGATTGTTTCACCATAAGATGAATATTTTACACATTATGAACACCTCCCTACCCCCAAACTATCTGTTTCCAAGCACTACAGACAAACCCGTAACAATGTAAACTCCAGATATATTATAGAACATTCTATGGTAACCCATGTTAGCTAATAATTTTTTTTTCATGGAATTTTTAAAAGGTTTAACTAAAACAAGTAATATAGCCCTCCCTTACTCTCCCTTGTAATCCATGCAGACACTTCCCTCCTGACAGTCATTCCCTTTCCTCTGCACAAATCCCCCGCCCATGCAAAATGGTCAGTTAACACAAGTAGTTGCTGTCTTTTGGGTCTTCCAAAGCTGCGAGTGAAGTCTGTAGGAGTTATTGTAATAATGTTTTACACTCAATTTACAGTGGCATAAATATCTATACAAGATGAAGGGCACTGGAGGGAGAATTGGGCACATAGAACTTGGTATATGTTTTTTCAATTAGATAATTATTGAAATTATTGCTGATTTCTATTTAAAAAGAAAAGCTCAGTCCATCCTGTAAACTTTGCCAGTCACATGGTCTGACTTCTGTTAAGTTTCCGTAACCAAAGGAAATTTCAGAAACTTTTGTTCCTTTATAGTGGCCAAAGTCTGTAAAAGGACAGAAACTTAGAAATGGGGCATTATGGCACATTATCTCAAGTTAAAGGCTGTGTTAAGTTTTCTGATTCAGAATTGGCATCAACCCTCTACTGCAGTTGCACAATTTCTTACTACTTTATAGTGTAGAAAACAGGATATGCTTGGTAAAAAGAGATCTCCTGTAGGGCACCTCATATATTTTAGAATAGGATTTTTTTCATGTTAGGAAATTATTTTTTTATGTGTAATCTGCACATTTTAGGACCTGTACACTTTACTGAAATATCTTAGATTTACAGGACAGTTCAATAATGTCACAGAAAAAGTTGCATCTGAATGTAAGGTTTTTATCCACAGTGTATTAAGTGCTTTGTACAATCTATTTTAAAAATGGTTTGATATAGGTCATTCACCATTGATCTTCAGTGACATTTCCACAATCTAAAAGCTGTTCTCTGTTGCTCAGTTTCATCCCATGACTCCTAATTTATCCTACCTTGGATTACTTTAAACAAAAATGTACTGTAGTGTTCATTGTATTTCAATTCTTTATTTTACCCTTTGCACTAAGGGTCAGATGTACAAATATATTTAGGTGTATAAAAATGCAGATAGAGCCTCATGGGATTTAGGAAAGCACCGAAGCAAGTTAAGTGCCTAATTCCCATTAACTAGGTACCAATGGGAGTTAGGCATCTACCCTGTTTAAGCTTTTCTGTTAACCCCACAGGGCATGTATATTGCCATCCTTAGGCAAATCTGACCCCAGCTGACAATCATACTGCAAAGTAGCATTTCAGGTAATATTACATATAGCTCAGCAGGTTAGGGTGTTGACTCGAGTGTCTTTTCACTTGTCAAGAACATTGCTTTCCTACTTAGGAGTATTATTAAGCAAATTTGGCTAGAACAACTTGCAAATGATTCACAAAGAGAACAATTAAGATTTTATAGGCTTAGTTTAAATACTTATCTTAAAACACTTTTTACCAAAATGGTTTCCTGATGGAGCAGGCTGCTGTATTCATACTTACTTCTGTTTTATCCTCTTGTGTATGTATCAAATGCCAGTAGTTGTGGTGTAAGAATAATTTAAACACACTTTTATGAGTGAGATCTGTTGTGAAAGATTCTGTTTCGGAGATTTGTAAGAGCTTGAATTTCTGCATAACTGAAACTTGTTTAATTCAAATAATATATTTGGGATTTGATGTATTGCAGATTCCTACCAGCTTTGGGTACAGTCTTTCTGACAACCACAATGGAGAAGATTGAAGAACAGTTTGCTAATCTGTGCGTAGCAAAACGTTGTGCACTAACTGAAGACTCCACTTACTTACTGGATATAGATGTTTCAAAATCTATTCTAGCAGAAAGCAACCACTTAGTTGCTGTTTCATGTTCCAATAAATCAATTAAAGTATATAATAGAGAAACATTACACTTGCTAAGGGAGTATAGTGGCCATCCTGGGTTACTTAATGGAGTCAGATTTGCTCATACAAGTGAGAATATGTTGTTTTCAGCATGCAGTGATGGTACAATAAAATGTTGGGATACTCGCTTAGCTACTCAGAAAACTATACAATTATTCAGTGGTTATCCTTCAAATGTTTTCATCAGCTTTGACATTAATTGCAGTGATCTTATAGTTTGTGCTGGGACAGAAAAAGTTGAAGAGGACACATTCATGGTGTTTTGGGATGCAAGAAGTAATACAAACTATGCATGCACTGCTAAAGAGCCCTTAGGAGCCTATTCAGAAACTCACGATGATGATATCACTAAAATATGTTTCCATCCTAACAAACCCAATTTAGTAGTGTCTGGATCAACTGATGGATTGGTTAATGTGTTTGATATTAACAAGGAAAATGAAGATGATGCTTTGATTGCAACTTGTAATTCAAATTCATCAGTAAGTTTTATTGGTTGGTCTGGGAAAGATTATAAACAGGTATATTGCATGACTCATACGGAAGGATTTTGTTGGTGGGATCTTACTCAAATAGATAGTGAGGAACCAATGACATTGTTGCAGATTCCAGATGTCAGAGAAGTAGTCTTCACTGAAAATAGCAACTTAAACTATCTGATAGGTGGCATGTACCATGAAAGGACAGACAAATTGTTTGTTGTCGGTGGAACAGCTATGGGAAACATTCACCTAATAAACTGTGGCATTGATGGACTGAGCCTTGTGGGCACCCTTCATGGAGGGCATTCTGCTACAGTTCGCTCATTCTACTGGAACATGACAGATGAATCTTTGTTGACTGGTGGAGAGGATGCACAGCTGTTGCTATGGAAACCTGGAGCTGTGGAACGGTCCCTTGTAAAGAAGGCATCTATGAAAATTGCTTCCTCTGTTCAGCAGCGAGTGAGAGTTCACAGAAACTCTCTCAAAAGCAAGAAAAAGTAAAATTATGAAAAGGAGACTCTTAAATTTGTAGAGTTTTTCACTGTTCTGAGCAATATATTTGAGGTGATGATTTATTTGCACTATGTGGCAAATATAATTTAGTATGTAAATTTTACCTAGAAATGACCCTCACTTTATCATGTGAATAACTTTTTAAAAAAAGCAACTGATACTTATTAAAAGGGTAAACATTTACTTTGTATTCATTGAACAAAGTATGTCTTAAAATATTGTATATTTTTATATCAAATTGATTATATCAAATAAAAAATATTGGCACAGAGATCTTGGATTAGAATAAAAGCCTGCAACTTATATACTTTATATTATTGCCCACAGTGAAATGTTCTGGACATATTTTAAAAGATTTCAGATTTGTAGCCATCTTTTTCTTACAGATAATTTAATGAATGAAATTGCTAAATATATTAAAGACTTAGTTCTACTTACTAATTCTTAGAGGAAGTACTTATTGATGAAATAGAGAAAAGGTGTTGTTTTGCATGATTATCTCACTATTTAATGACAAGTATATAAACAGTAGTTCACAAAACACACTATAGCAGGTGTGTGTGTTTGTCCTAGAAAACAGTAATACTTACTATATCTGAAGTACCTGTAGCCTTTTTTAGGCTTATGAAAAGTGTTTATAATTGACAATATTTGGGTGTTTTGATTAGAAAAAAATATCTCCAATCTAATGAAAATTGCAAGCTACCCCATGCTATCCTGGCAATATATCTTAATACTGACCTGGAAGACTTATAAAGACTGAGGAGGTATGTCAGTCTCAGTGGGTCATAGAAATTGATGCACATGATCTCCCCAATGCTCCATCTAGTCCACTACCTATTTTTGACATGCCATCCCACATGCCTCATAGGAAGATTCAGAAAAACTTTCAGAATATAGTTATGGAATAACCTGCATATAGAGAGTTTCTTTTTAACCCCCTTTAGCTTCTGCCCTGCAATATATGCACAGTAAGTAACTAGGCTCTCTACAGCACAATTACTACTCTCTGTGGACACCTCTCTAGAGCAATGAGATTTTAGAAATCTCACCAAACAGCTGTTGGGTGGTGGAAAAATTACCTTGTACCTCCTAAGTTGTTTGTCTCATTCTGCTCCACTGGCACTTTTTAACCTCTGTGCCTCTGACTCTGAAAGTTGCCTTTATCATATTCTGCCCTCCCTAAGGTTGTAGTAACATTCATATCAAATGTATCAGTCAGTAATTACTCTAGATTTAACAGATAAGGACTATGCTTCAGTGAAGCATAAACAAATGTAAGAATTGGTATTTTACAGGATAGAGAGAGCATGGAAATCAAAATGATTGTAAATTTAATACATAAATACTTTGACAATATTTACAGACTGCATCTAAACTTGAAAATACCCTGTAGTTTGAAGTAAAAATGGTGTTTAATTCACTGTGCATCATGGGTAATTTATTTTCAGCTGTACCACAATGTGTGGTTACTAGACATTACAAACATACCTGGATTAATTTCCTGTGGAAATGAGTCCTCTCCAAATACACGTGCATCAGGTTTCCTTCTCAGGGGATATTTAGCTTTATGCTCATTTCCTATCTGTCCTTTGGTCATGATGAAGGTGTGATTACATTGCATTTATTAGCACTAAATGTTCATTTGAAGGATACTTTCAACATCAATATCATGCTTCTTTCTGCTAGTAGTTTCCCCCACCATTTACCCATCCTGGATGGCTTGTTAGCCAAGGGCTCAGCTTTTTATTTGGACACTTACTATGCAGACAGTTGCCTGAGTTGGCATTTGTTGTTAATATCTTTCTATGAGTTTTACACAGCTTTGGAATGACTCATCTGGTGGCAAGCGGGAGGAGGAGGCACAGCCAGAACACGCTGTGTCACAGCTTTGAACCGCCTCTGAACACTGCAGAATGGAGGGGAGCAGTCCAGACATAACAGAATTGTGGTAGTTGCTGCTGCCAAAATGGAAAAGTTCTTACCTGATCATTTCAGGTAATGAAATGTAGGTTTCTATATGCCTAAATGTAGGTTCCTACCAGAATGCCTGTTTTCCCATTTAACGGTCACTGTTCCATTCCAGTGGCTCCTTACTAACATACACTTTTTGAAACTAATTTATCATTAGTATCAGTTTCTTAATGTATCCACTGGTTTTTAGAAATACATTTTATACTTCATTTAAATGGCTTTCTTCTGACACATTCCTTAATATCAGAGGGGTAGCCGTGTTAGTCTGGATCTGTAAAAGCAGCAGAGTCCTGTGGCCTTATAGACTAACAGACGTATTGGAGCATGAGCTTTTGTGGGTGAATACCCACTTCGTCGAAAAGCTCATGCTCCAATACGTCTGTTAGTTAATAAGGTGCCACAGGACTCTTCGCTATTCCTTAATATGAATTTTAGTGGTAATTCTTACAAGATACCAAAAATTAAAATTTCAGAAGAAGTCAAAATTTTATACTTTAAAAAGGGATACGAATACTTTCAAAATTGTTCTTGAAATGGGGTTAATGTTAATGCAACTAACCTGTGCTCTATTTATTAGCTAGTCTGATCTGTAAGAGCAGAGTAAAATATTTGAGTCATTTTCCCACCCCGCATTGCTTAAGAACAATAGTTAACTTGAGAATATTTTCAGAGTCTAGAAAATATTCCTCATCAGAATTGGAATTCTTTTAAAGCAAGTCAAATGTTAAGGCTGGATCACTTGACATTGTTTGTTTTAGTTTATGCAGAAGCCCTAGCATTAGTCTAGCTTCTTATTTTGATTATTTTTCTGGTTCCAAAAAAAGACAGTATAAGCAATGGTTTACTCCACTGTAATCATAAACACTTGAGAGAGAACTGTGGCAGTGACAAAATTATGCAAGTAAAAGCCGCAATGGAAGTGAATATATTTCACTTTAGCTCTGTGCTACACACTACAGTCCTGCTTTTTTTTTAAAAAAAAAAAAGTCTGTCTACTGTATGATATAAATCTCAAAAAATAATTCTGTTTTCAAAATTCCACTGAAATATTTTTATTTTCTTACAGTTATCAGTTACTGAGAAAATACGCTTTTTCTGGAGTTAAAACTCCCCACTGGATGAAGCTAAATTAAATATTGCTAATGTTTTCAAGATAATAAGGATTTTTGAACAAATGGTACTTGAGCCTCATTTTGTGTTGTCTGACTGAACAGGATGTGATTTCCCTCTGGGTGGCTCTGAAATTGGAGAGTTCAGTACTGGTATTGGTCTGTGCTGTTAAGTAAACCTCAGAAGCTTGTAGTGGTATGGACATATGTGAATATGGAGATATGCCTCTGCCAGATTCACTAAAGTTAGGAGATTCCCATTGGGATAGGGATGATACCGTCAAAGCTAGGATCTCCATCTGGAATTTTGTCGTCTTCCTCCGCTTCATCAGGTTGAGGATGGCTCTGACTCCCCCTGGTGCACTTCTGAACAAATAGGTGGAGTAGAATCCTGAAAACCTTTTTTTTAAGGGAACTCCTTCCATTGTTCCTATGTCCATGAGCTGGGAGATCTCATTCCAGATCAGTTTGTGCTGGGCAGAATCACTATATAAAGGAGTCTGGATGAAGAAGGGATGGAATGAAGCCTGTGGTTTGCAGGAGTTATTCCCAATTCACATGCTCGCTTGTAACCCACGGGGCTAGCCTGCTATATTATATTTGTTTTTCTCTATTGGCTTGATCGATTATATTATTTTGGCTTATATTTTTGTATTGAGTAATTTCAGCAAACATTATTTCATTATATATGGCTGTAATGCAGAAAACCTATAGGCTTGTATCCTGTAAGATTAGCTAGAGCAAGTTATTGTAAGTGGATGTAACCTTTGGCATAGATAAATGGCCTACAGGTTACCCTTTTTGATTTTGGGGAATGGAATGTGTTTACTAAAATTCTGGGATACCAGTAACCACAAGGTACATCACAAGAACATGGAAGTAACGGTTCAGGCAAAGGTGATAGTTTCAAGAATGAGATAATTGGCATTAATATGTATAGCTGTTATTAATATGTAAGAATATACTAGCCTATAGAGTAAGTGTACCCTAAGGTTTATGCGGGTGAGGAAATAAGATTTGGACATGGAAGATGGGCACTGACATGAATAATCAGGATAGTGCCAAGACCCTATTAGAGGGTAAACCAACATATGGAGCTACCTTCTTTTAGCTTCAAGTTCTCTTTTGTTTAGCTGTTAGCTCAGTTTTTGCAATATAGCTGAGTTACTCAGCACTTGACCCTGATCTTGAGACTGAGGAACCTGGACCATCGGTCTCAGTTGGCACGTCATAGACGAGGCTGGTCCTTTGTCTCCCACTACCAGGTCCCCAAAGAAGGGTGTGAATATGCTAATCTAAGTAGCTTTTGTAAGGGATGGTACCAGAAGTCCCTATAGAACCGTATTACTTCTTTTTGATTGTGGTTTGAAGCTTTGAAAACTTTTTCCTTTATTTTAATAAATCTTTCTAAAGCTTGGCTTTGTCCTCAGTGTGAATGTCCTTGCACACCCTGAGGGTCTGTATGAAGTATTGAACTCTCTACATTCTCTAATTCTGTAGCCTGATTTTGGGATAAGAAGCTAATTATCTTCTGGTCAAATCATCGGCAAGCCTATAATAAGCCAGCCCTCTAAAATTCAAGTTAACACTTACCCACCTGTCTGTGGTCCACATGGACCATTCCTCCGAAAAGTGGAAAATTCTGTCATCTACAGTCAGGTCTGGGCAGAGGTCCATTTGCTTGTTGTCACAGAATCATAGAAGTGTAAGACTGGAAGGGATCTCAAGCAGCCATCTAGTCCAATCTCTTGCACTCAAGGCAAGACTATGTAACAACTAGACCATTCCTGACAGGTGTTTGTCTAACCTATTCTTAAAAACCTCCAATGATGGAGATTCCACAACCTCCCTAGGCAATTTATTTCAGTGCTTAACTACCCTGACAATTATGATGTTTTTCCTAATGCCCAACCTAAATCTCCTTTGCTACAATTTCAGCCCATTGCTTCTTGACCTATCCTCAGAGGTTAACAAGAACAATTGTTCACTCTTCTTCTTGTAACAACCTTTTATGTATCTGAAGACTGTTAAGATGCGCCCTCCCCCCCAGTCTTCTCTTCTTCAGACTAAACAAACCCAACTTTTTCAATCTTTCTAAATAGGTCGTGTTTTCTAGACCTTTAATTACTTTTGTTGCTCTCCTCTGGATTTCTGCCAATTGTCCACATCTTTCCTGAAATGTGGCACCGCGAACTGGACACAATACTCCATTTGAGACCTTATCAGCATGGAGAAGAGCGGATGAATCACTTCTCATGTCTTTCTTTCAACACTCCTGCTAATACATCCCAGAATATTTGCCTTTTTTTTTTTTTGGCAACAGTGTTACCCTGTTGACTCACATTTAGCTTGTCATCCATTATAACCTCCAGATCCCACTTCTGCAGTACTCCTTCCTAGGCAGTCATTTCCCAGTTTTGTATGTGTGCAGTTGATTGTTCCTTCCTAATTGGTGTACATTGCATTTGTCCTTAATGAATTTCATTCCATTTACTTCAGACCATTTTTTCAGTTTGTCCAGATCATTTTGAATTTTAATCCTGTCCTCCAAAGCACTTGCAACCCCTCCCCGCTTGGTATCATCTGCAGACTTCATAAGTGTACTGACTATGCCAGCGTTTCTGAAATTGGGGTCCAGGGACCCTATTGACCAACTTCTCCCTCCCTCAACTCCTTCCCTTCCCTCTCAGTGCATCCTGCACGCCAGGGAGCTGCTATTAAAAGGTGTGCAGGAGGCGCTGGGAGGGAGGGGGAAGAGTGGGGACATGGCACGCTCAAAGGAGGGATCATGTCTGGGGCTGCTGGTCCCACTGATCAACTTCTCCTGTTCCCTCCCAGTGCTCCAGCTGTTTCCTGGTGTATAGGAGGCACTGGGAGGGTGGGGTAGGGGGAGGAGCAGGAATGGGGCACACTGGGAGGGGGATGGGAAGAAGAGGGGCAGGGGTGGGGGAAGGGACGGGGTAGGAGCGGAATCTAGGAGTGGGGAAGGCTTGGGGGTCCATGAAAAAATTTAAATCAAAATCGGGGTCCTCGGGTTGTTAAAGTTTGAGAACCGCTGCTCGATGCCATTATCTAAATCACTGATAAAGATATTGAACAGAACCGGACCCAGGACCGATCCCTGCAGGACTCTGCTCGCTGTGCCCTTCCAGCTTGACTGTGAACCACTGATTACTCTCTGGGAACAGTTTTCCAACCAGTTATGCCCCACCTCACAGTAGCTCCGTCTAGGTTGTATTTCCTTAGTTTGTTTATGAGAAGGCCGTGTGAGATGGTACCAAAAGCCTTATTAAAGTCAAGATATACCACATCTGCTGTTTCCCCACTATCCACAAGGCTTGTTCCACTGTCAAGAAAGGCTATTAGGTTGGTTTGACATGATTTGTTCTTGACAAATACATGCTGACTATTACTTATCACTAAGGCTAAGATTTTGTCATGGATATTTTTAGTCAAAGTCACAGACAGGTCACGGGCAAAACAGAAAAATTCACAGAAGCCGTGACCTGTCCCTAACTTTTACTAAAACTATCCCTGACAAAATGGGGATCTGCGGATTGCCACACTACTTCAAGTGGGGCAGCTGTAGGGACAGGGGGCTGCCTGTAGCAGCTGGAGGCTGCAGCATACCCCTACTGCCTGCAGCTCCGGATGTCCCCTGCTGCTTGTGGGAGCTGAGTGCTCTGGGGTTCCCCACCACCCACAGAAGCCAGGAGCTTGGGTTCCTCTGCAGCAGCCCAGAGCTGCCCACCACCCCCAGCGACCACAGTGGCCAGGAGCTCGAGGTTTCCCAGCCATCCCTGGTGGCCTGGAACTCGGGTTCCCCTGCCACCACCTGCTGGGAGTTTGGGGTTCCCCTGCAGTGCTGTCCCTAGTGGCAGGGAGCTTGGGGTTCTCTGCCACAACCCTCCAAGACCAAGGGGGGTCCCCTGCTGTGGCTGCAGGAAGCTGGGGGAAGTACCCAGCAGTTCCTGACCAGGTTTAAGTCACAGAGGCCACTGGAAGTCACAGATTCGGTGACTTCTACGACCTCTGTGACTAAATTGCAGCCTTACCTTATCTTCTAGATGTTTGCAAATTGATTGCTTGATTATTTGCCCCTTATCTTTCCCCTACTGAAGTTAAGCTGATTAGTCTGTAATTCCCTGGGTTGTCTTTATTTCTCTTTTTCTAGATTAACAAAATATATTTGCCCTTTTGCAGTCTTCTGGCATCTTTCCCCTCTTCCATGAGTTTTGAAGATAATCGCTAATGGCTCAGATATCTCCTCAGTCAGCTCCTTGAGTATTCTAGGATGTTTTTGATCAGGCCCTGGCGCAGGGGTTGGCAACCTTTCAGAAGTGGTGTGCCGAGTCTTCATGTATTCACTCTAATTTAAGGTTTCGCATGCCAGTAATACATTTTAATATTTTTAGAAGATCTTTCTATGTCTATAATATATAACTGAACTATTGTATGTAAAGTAAATAAGGTTTTTAAAATGTTTAAGAAACTTCATTTAAAATTAAATTAAAATGCAGAGCCCCCCAGACTGGTGGCCAGGACCCGGGCAGTGTGAGTGCCACTGAAAATCAGCTCGCATGCTGCCTTTGGCATGCGTGCCATAGGTTGCCTACTCCTGCCCTGCAACTTGAAGACATATAAGAACACATGAACATAAGAATGGCCATACTGGGTCAGACCAAAGGTCCATCCAGCCTAGTATCCTGTCTACCAACAGTGACCAATGCCAGGTGTCCCAGAGGGAGTGAACCTAACAGTAATGATCAAGTGATGACTCTCCTGCCATCCATTTCCATCCTCTGACAAACAGAGGCTAAGGACACCATTCCTTACCCATTATGGCTAATAGTCATTAATGGACTTAACCTCCATGAATGTATCTAGTTCTCTTTTAAACCCTGTTATAATCCCAGCCTTCAAAACCTCCTCAGGCAAGGAGTTCCACAGGTTGACTGTGCGCTGTGTGAAGAAGAACTTCCTTTTATTTCTTTTAAACCTGCTGCCTATTAATTTCATTTGGTGGCCCCTAGTTCTTATATTATGGGAACAAGTAAATAACTTTTCCTTATTCACTTTCTCCACACCATTCATGATTTTATATACCTCTATCATATCCCCCCTTAGTCTTCTCTTTTCCAAGCTGAAAAGTCCTAACCTCTTTAATCTCTCTTCATGTGGGACCGTTCCAAACTTTAATCATTTTAGTTGCCCTTCTCTGAAACTTTTCTAATGCCAGCATATCTTTTTGGAGATGAGGGACCACATCTGTATGCAGTATTCAAGATGTGGGCGTACCATGGATTTATATAAGGGCAATAAGATATTTTCTGTCTTATTCGCTATCCTTTTTTTTAATGATTCCCAACATCCTATTTGCTTTTTTATCTGCCACTGCACACTGCATGGACATCTTCAGAGAACTATCCACGATGAATCCAAGATCTTTTTCCTGATTAGTTGTAGCTAAATTAGCCCCCATCATATTGTATGTATAGTTGGGGTTATTTTTTCCAATATGCATTACTTTACATTTATCCACATCAAATTTCATTTTGTTGACCAATCACTTAATTTTGTGAGATCTTTTTGAAGTTCTTCACAGTCTGCTTTGGTCTTAACTATCCTGAGCAGTTTAGTATCATCTGCAAACTTTGCCACCTCACTGTTTACCCCTTCCTCCAGACCATTTATGAATAAGTTGAATAGGACTGGTCCTAGGACTGACCCTTGGGGAACACCACTAGTTACCCGTCTCCATTCTGAAAATTTATCATTTATTCCTACCCTTTGTTCCCTGTCTTTTAACCGGTTTTCAATCCATGAAAGGATCTTCCCTCTTATTCCATGACAACTTAATTTACGTAAGAGCCTTTGGTGAGGGACCTTGTCAAAGGCTTTCTTGAAATCTAAGTACACTATGTCCACTGAATCCCCCTTGTCCACATGTTTTTTGCCCCTTCAAAGAACACTAATAGATTAGTAAGACACAATTTCCCTTTACAGAAACCATGTTGACTTTTGCCCAACAATTTATGTTTTTCTATGTGTCTGACAATTTTATTCTTTACTATTGTTTCAACTAATTTGCCCGGTACTGATGTTAGACTTACTGGTCTGTAATTGCTGGCTTCACCTCTAGAGCCCTTTTTAAATATTGGCATTTAATTAGCTATCTTCCAGTCATGGGGTACAGAAGCCGATTTAAAGGACAGGTTACATACTATAGTTAATAGTTCTGCAATTTCACATTTGAGTTCTTTCAGAACTCTTGGGTGAATGCCATCTGGTCCCGGTGATTTGTTACTGTTAAGTTTATCAATTAATTCCAAAACCTCCTCTAGTGACACTTCAATCTGTGACAGTTCCTCAGATTTGTCACCTACAAAGGACGGCTCAGGTTTGGGAATTTCCCTAACATCCTCAGCTGTGAAGACTGAAGCAAAGAATTAATTTAGTTTCTCTGCAATGACTTCATTGTCTTTAAGCGCTCCTTTTGTATCTCGATCATCAAGGGGCCCCACTGGTTGTTTAGCAGTCTTCCTGCTTCTGATATACTTAAAAAACATTTTGTTATTAGCTTTTGAGTTTTTGGCTAGCTGTTCTTCAAACTCTTTTTTGGCTTTTCTTATTACAGTTTTACACTTAATTTGGCAGTGTTTATGCTCCTTTCCATTTACCTCACTAGGATTTGACTTCCACTTTTTAAAACTTGTCTTAAGTAATTTGTAACTTGTTCTTTCCCTATTTTAGCCTGAGATCCTACCTCATTTTCACTGGCATTCACTATATTAGACTTCCAATCACTACTAAACTTTTTGGTGAAAACTGAAACAAAATAGTTGTTTAGGATTTCTGCCATTTCCACAATTTCCGTTATTGTCTTTCTCCCTTCCCTATCCTGTCCTTGGTCTTCCTCTTGCTTTTCATGTACTTGTATAATATTTTCTTGTTACCCTCAATATCTCTAGCTAGTTTAATTTTGTCTTTACACACTTGTGGTGTTTGTTAATATTCATCATTTGTAATTTGACTAGTTTCCACTTTTTGTAGGACTCTATTTTGAGTTTCAGAGCACTGAAGATCTCCTGGTTAAGCTAGAGTGGCCTCTTACCATACTTCCCATCTTTCTTATGTAGTGGGGTAGTTTGCTGGGCTCTTGAGAGCTGTGGGACCAGCTCTGGGCTTTCTGCTCAAGCCTCAGTTCCAAGATTTGCCCTTGGTGTATCTAGTATCTTTTCTCTGGTACTTCTGTGAAGAGGATGGGTGAAAGGAGAGTGGCTGCCAGAAAGTGGGCTTATGCTCCCTTCTTGGAGAGACAGGAGGGTCTGCTTTAATTTTGCAGAGTTTTCTGCCACTATCTTATATAACTTTTCTCCAAAGAGGAAAGATCCTGTGAATTAGAGGAACACAGACTTGCTTGGAATGAGTGTCTATCTTCTGGGGGCAAAGTCATATATCATATATGCCTCCTGGCTGCTGAGCTGCATGCCATAGCCCCAGGTAAGGATCTTATTGTGTCCACTACAGCGTCAGCCACGAATGCTGTTGCCAGGGAAATTTTCTTAAGTGTGCAGCTGATGTGTGGGTGATCTCTGTCCTTATTTGTTTCTTGCATCTATGGTCGTGCTTGTTAATACGTTTATCTCTTATCAGGTTTTCCCAGTTCCTCTCTGATCACATCCTCAAAGGAGTGCTGAAGAATTGCTGCCTTTGGGGAGGATTTTGAGGAAAGGTGTTTGTTTGGGGCCTCATCTGCAAGAGCCTGCTCAGGTTGGATCTGGATGGTGACCACAATCTTTTTGCAGATGACCTCAAACTTCTCGAGGGGGATATAATATTGTTGCATTTTTTTCAAGTCCTGCTCAGATTTGGATCCTGAAAGTTCTCCTTTCTCAATAGAGGAGGTGGAGTTTGAGTCAGAGGACAAGTACCTTTGGGATTGTTTTGCACTTTTTCTTTTCTTTCTTTTTTTTTTTTTTTTACTTTTTGGCATGCTTTGCAGTTGTTACTATCTGGATGTGGCCAGAGCACAGTTTTCTGTGGCTTGCCTTGTGCAGAGCTTGGAACCCTCTAGAAACTTCTTTCTGAGTCCTCCCCTTCAAGGTCCCACTCCTCTTGAGTGGGAATGGAGTCTCATTATCAGAGGCCTGGTCTACACTACGTGTTTAAACCGATTTTAGCAGCGTTAAACCGATTTAACGCCGCACCTGTCCACACTACGAGGCCCTTTATATCAATATAAAGGGCTCTTTACATCGGTTTCTGTACTCCTCCCCGATGAGAGGAGTAGCGCTAAAATCGGTATTACCATATCCGATTAGGGTTAGTGTGACCGCAAATTGACGGTATTGGCCTCCGGGCGGTATCCCACAGTGCACCACTGTGACTGCTCTGGACAGCAATCTGAACTCGGATGCACTGGCCAGGTAGACAGGAAAAGCCCTGCGAACTTTTGAATTTCATTTCCTGGTTGGCCAGCGTGGAGCTCTGATCAGCACAGGTGACCACACAGAGCTCATCAGCACAGGTAACAATGCAGTCTCCTGAGAATAGAAAAAGAGCTCCAGCAAGGACCGCACGGGAGGTACTGGATCTGATCGCTATATGGGGAGAGGATTCAGTGCTAACAGAACTCCGTTCCGAAAGACAAAATGAAAAAATATTTGAAAAAATTTCCAAGGCCATGATGGAAAAAGGCCACACCAGGGACTCAGTGCAGTGCAGAGTGAAAGTTAAGGAGCTCAGACAAGCCCAGCAGAAAATCAAAGCAGCAAACGGAAGGTCAGGGTCAGGGCCGAAAATATGCCACCTCTAAGCTGAGCTGCATGCAATTTTAGGGGGCTGTGCCACCACTACCCCACCCCGTCCGTGGATTCCGAGGTGGGGGTTGTAATCTCAACCATGGCTGAGGATTCTGCGGAGGGGGAAGATGAGGAGGAGGAGGAGGAGGAAGACGAGGACGACCTTGCAGCGAGCACACAGCACTCCGTTAACCCCAACAGCCAGGAGCTTTTTGTGACCCAGACGGAATTACCCTCCCAGCCCTCCCAAGCCACTAGCCCAGGCAGTGAAGCCATGGAAGCGACCTCTGGTGAGTGTACCTTTGTAAATATAAAACATGGTTTAAAAGCAAGCATTTTTTAATGATTGATTTGCCATGAGGGCTTGGGATGCATTCGCGGCCAATAAAGTTACTGGAAAAGTTTGTTAACATGTCTGGGGATGGAGCGGAAATCCTCAAAGGACATCTCCATGAAGCGCTCCTAGAGGTACTCCAAAAGCCTTTGCAGAAGGTTTCTGGGCAAGGCAGTCTTGTTCCGTCCACCATGGTAGGACACTTTACCACGCCATGCGTGTAGCAAATAATCGGGTATCATTGCATGACAAAGCATAGCTGCGTATGGTCCCGGTGATTGCTGGCATTCAAGCAACATCCGTTCTTTATCTCGCTGCGTTATCCTCAGCAGAGTGATATCGTTCATGGTAACCTGGTTGAAATTCAGGAATTTAATTAAGGGGACAGAGATGGCCATTTTCCTACTGGGCTGTTGCTTAAAAGAAATCCTTCCTTGCACATAGCCAAGCGGGCGGGGGGGGGCATGGGGGGAGGGGAGGAAGGCTAGCGCTGAGCTTTTTTGCATTTGGCTAGCAGGAATCTTCCCAGCTACCAGCCACGCAGTGGGGGGGAAACGGGGGTGATTAGCAGTGATCTTCCATGATACCAGCCATGCAGTGGGGGGAGGGGTAAAGCAATCATCCTAGAGAATTGGATGGGGGGGTTTGGCTTCTGCTGCTGCATGTTAACAGAAAAGAAGCATCAGAGGGCACTGTGTATATGAAGGCTGGAGAAGCCGAAAGACAATGGCTTACCATGGCCGCATGCAAGCTGAATTCTGATGCCCGGACCTGCGTCTGTGAGATCTGTAACACCAGAGCCGCAGGCACTCAATATTAAGATGCAAAATGCGACCCTGTAGTGAAATCACATGTGCTATGTACGGTGAATAGTGTTGTTCACTGTGAAAGAGTATAACCATTGTTCTGTAAAATGTATCTTTTTTAAATACTTCTCTCCCTTTTTTCCCTCCCTCATGCAGCTGCACATTTTTCAAGTCTCCCTACTCCATCCTAAAGGCTATCTCAGATAAGGTGGAGGAAAAAGAAGACGTGAGACGAAATGTTCTCGGAAATCATGGAAGTAACCCGCAATGAAAGAGCTTATCTGAATGAGTGGAAGGACTTGGTAGCAAAGTACAGGAAAGATGCCAGTGAACGTGAGGACAGGAGGGACCAATGTGTGGATAGGAGGGACAACGTGAGGATAGGAGAGACGCTCGAGATGAGAGGTGGCGGCAGGAAGATCAGAGGGGTAGGCAGGAAGATCAGCGGTGGCGGGATGCAATGCTGGAGCTGCTGCATGATTGAACTGATATCCTCCGACGTCTGGTGGATCTTCAGGAAGAGCAGCGGGGTCACAGAGTGCTGCTGCAGCCCCTGTGTAACCACCCTCACCACTCACCATGTTTCATATCTTCCTCACCCAGATGTGTAAGAACGCGTGGGGGAAGGCTTTGTGCACCCGGCCACTCCACCCCTGTGGACAATCCAACCAAAAGGCTGTCATTACGTTGAAATGATTTTAGTGGCCTTTTCCTTCCCTCCTGTCCTCCTCCCAAACCGCACCTGGGATATCTTGTCAGTTCTCTCCCTCTTTTTATAATGACTTTTTAATAATGAATACATGATTTTTAAACGATAGTGACTTTATTTCCTTAAGCAAGCTGTAATCGAAGGGGGAGGGTGGGTTGCTTACAGGGAAGGAGTCAATAAAGGGGGGGGGTTCCTGAAGGGGAAACAAACACAGCAGTCACACCGTACCCTGGCCCGTGATGAAACTTGTTTTCAAAGCTTCTCTGATGCGCACCGCTTCCTGGTGTGCTCTTCTAATCGCCCTGGAGTCTGGCTGCACGTAATCAGCGGCCAGGTGATTTGCCTCAGCCTCCCACCCCGCCATAAAGGTCTCCCCCTTACTCTAACAGAGACTGTGGAGCACACAGCAAGCAGCAATAACAAAGGGGACATTGGTTTGGCTGAGGTCTGATCGAGTCAGTAATGTGCACCAGTGTGCCTTTAAACGGCCAAATGCACATTCTACCACCATTCTGCACTTGCTCAGCCTGTAGTTGAACAGCTCCTGACTACTGTCCAGGCTGCCTGTGTATGGTTTCATGAGCCATGGCATCAAGGAATAGGCTGGGTCCCCCAGGATAACTGTAGGCATTTCAACATCTCCAACTGTTATTTTCTGGTCTGGGAAGTAATTCTCTTGCTGCAGCAGTTTAAACAGAGCAGTGCTTCTGAAGATGCAAGCATCATGAACCCTTCCTGGCCATCCCACGTGGATGTTGGTGAAACGTCCCTTGTGATCCACCAGTGCTTGCAGCACCATTGAAAAGTACCCCTTGCGGTTTATGTACTGGGTGCCCTGGTGCTCCGGTGCCAAGATAGGGATATGGGATCCATCTATTGCCCCCCCACAGTTAGGGAATCCCATTGCAGCAAAGCCATCCACTATGACCTGCACGTTTCCCAGAGTCACAACCTTTCATAGCAGCAGCTTAATGATTGCTTTGGCTACTTGCATCACAGCAGCCCCCACAGTAGATTTTCTCACTCCAAATTGATTCCCAACTGACCGGTAGCTGTCTGGCGTTGCAAGCTTCCAGAGGGCTATAGCCACTTGCTTCTCCACTGTGAGGGCTGCTCTCATCTTGGTATTATGGCGTTTCAAGGCAGGGGAAAGCAAGTCACAAAGTTCCATGAAAGCGCCCTTACGCATGCGAAAGTTTTGCAGCCACTGGGAATCGCCCAAACCCGCAAAACTATGCGGTCCCACCAGTCTGTGCTTGTTTCCCGGGCCAAAAATCGGCGTTCAATGGCTAGAACCTGCCCCATTACCAGCAGGATCTCCAAAGCGCAAGGGCTCACGGTTTGAGATAATTCTATGTCCATGGCCTCATCACTCTCGTTGCCGTGCTGCCGTAGCCACCGCCTCCTCCTCGCCTGGCTCTGCAACTCCCGGTTCAGCATAGACTGCACGAGAATGCGCGAGGTGTTTACAAGGTCCACGACTGCGGTATTGATCTGAGCAGGGTCCATGCTTGCTGTGCTATGGCATTTGCACAGTTCACCCAGGAAAAAAGGCACAAAATGGTTGTCTGCTGCTTTCACGAAGGGAGGGGTGAGGCTGTACCCAGAACCACGCACGACAATGATTTTTGCCCCATCAGGCACTGGGATCTCAACCCAGAATTCCAAGGGGGAGGGGAGACTGCGGGAACTATGGGATAGCTACAGGATAGCTACCCACAGTGCAACGCTCCAGAAATCGATGCTAGCCTTGGACCATGGATGCACACCATCGAATTAATGTGGTTAGTGTGGCCGCGTGCACTCGACTTTATACAATCTGTTTTACAAAACCAGTTTATGTAAAATCGGAATAATCCCGTAGTGTAGACGTACCCAGAGTTCCCTGACTTTAATTGGGATGGAGGGGAGCTGGATATGAGCCCTGGAGAGGAAAGCTTCTAGAATTCATTGGAAAGATGACTCTTGTGGAAGGACTCAACAAGGTCAGACTGAGGGATGAAGGTCTCATGAATTCTCCAGAGAATGAGGAGTGAGATAGTCCCTTGCTATAAAGTACACTATTTCCCCCAATACTTTTACTTCTGGACATGTGTTTTTGCCATGCAGAGCGTGATAAGTACACTTATACAAACACACTCGCATCTGTTGTGCCTGCAAATATTGTACTACCACATGCAAATCTGATCAATTATGTGAGCAAATGAGCCCAAATGAGGTCTGAAGCAGTTACATGTGGATGACTCTTATGAAAATCAGAGACTTAAAATACTCACCAGGTGTTTTTAAAACGTATGGGTGGGGAGAGAGCCTTGTCTTCAGTTCTTTGATTCTTGGATGATGACAGATTGAAGTGCTCACCTGCACTAAATTCCAGAGAATTGAGGATTGATGCATGGTACTCTTGAGAATGCAGTGACCTGAGGGGATCAAACTATGTAACCCTTATTGGTACAATGAATTTTTCCACATCAGAAACCGTGAAACCTTAGATAGTCAGTAAGTTGGTTGCAAATGGCCAGTTGCTATGGACCATACTGTGTGTTTGTTGCAAATTATGTTTTAGAATCTCTAGGAAACACTCTGCCCAACAGGACATAGAAAATAAAATTACTCTACAGTCAGACAGTCTGAGATTTGATTTGTTTAAGTTTAACAGAGATCTCTACTTCAAAACAGGGCCTGAGCTAAATCTGATGTCATGTTAAATTGCTGCTTTTATTAATTAGCTGAAAGAACAATAAATCCTATGGCAGTGAAAGGTCCATAAAGTCATTTTGAAATAAGATTATTCAGTGATATAAACAGGCTATTAGCAATTATAAGGCCAGATCTCACAAACCTTATGGGAATATTCATTGGTCATTAAAACAGTCCTATTGAAGTCAAAGGTACATTGACTTAATTGGGACTACCTGTGAGACTAAGGATTGCTCATGTAAATGCTGCTGATCAGGCCCTTGATATCTGCAGTGTTGAATGCTATAGCTAAAGATGGGAAGAGATTTCCATTCTAAATCTCTTCAATTGCTCATGAGCCTCAGGGCAGGACTACACTACGGGGTTAAGTTGACCTAAGTTACACAACTTCAGCTATGTGAACAACATAGCTGGAGCTGATGTACCTTAGGGTGACTTATTGCGGTGTCTACACTGCATTGGGTCGACGGAAGAAACTCTCCCATTGACTTATCTTATGCTTCTCGTTCTGGTGGAATACCAGAGTCGACAGGAGAGTGATCGGTGGTTGATTTAGCGGGTCTTCACTAGACCCACTAAATTGACCCCCAGTGGATTGATCGTGGCAGTGTCGATCCATCAGTAAATGGAGACAAGCCCTTAGTAACTAAAATCTGGTCGGGCCTAATTGACCAACTACCAGACTGTTTATTGATCAGAAATGCCAGTGGAAAATACTTGCTTGAATTCAACTTTCTTTTGTCAGAAGATCACAGAATGGTCCTTATGAGGGAATACTTTTTGACAGTACACCAATAACGAGGAAGTACCGAATCTCTTAAGATTGTCAGTCTGCCTGCATGTATATTGAATTAAACTGATTGTTGTGTTATAATTTGAATTCTTACAGTTAATGTGTTCAAAATGAATTTGGCCTAATTGCTGAAGGGCGTACAAAGAGTATTATGGCAATAAAGGAACGGTGGTGGTCTTCCTGTAATTAAAATCTTTTTGAAAGCTCAGGCCATTATGTATTATTTTGTTTAGCACTTATTTAGCCAGAGTGCCTGCATGCTGATACCAAGCCATAACTCTGTGGTCATTCATCAGCTATGCCAATCCTTGCACTCTGGTGTGTGTGATGATAGTGTGGCTATTCTTCATTGACCTCCTTTCTGATACCTCAATTTGGGACAGTTCCTCAGATTTACCACCTAAAAAGAATGGCGAAGGTGTGGGAATCGACCTCATATCCTCAGCTGTAAAGACGGATGCAAATAATTAATTTAGCTTTTCCATAATGGCTGCCTGCCTTGAATGCTCCTTTAGCAACTCAATCATCCAGTGGCCTTACCGATGGTTTGGTAGGCTTCCTGCTTCTGATTTATTTTTATTTTTTTTTGCTGTTTTTGTGTCTTTTGCTAGTTGCTCTTTATATTCTTTTTTGACCTGCCTAATTATACTTTTACACTTGACTTGTCAGAGTTTATTCTACTATTTTCCTCAGTAGGATCTGACTTCCAATTTTTAAAGGATGTCTGTTTGCCCTCTGTTGTGGTTGTTCTGGTTCAGGAGACAATGCAGACCAGTGAGGGGTTTTCACCGCTTGCCCTGCAACTCTGGGTGCCTTAAAATACCTTGCTTCTGTAGCTCCCAGCCTGGGATGTTCTCAGTCTGTAAGAAGCAAGCAAGTCACACCCTGAGTGTCTGTATTCTTGACAGCCCTTGTTTAGCAGCTCTGATCCGAGGAGTAGGGTTGCCAACCCTCCTGGTTTCATCATGAGTCTCCTGGAATCATGCTCTATCTCCCGGAGGCTACTTCAGCCAAACCGGAAAATTTTGGGTGCTAAGAGTCTGATGCGGTAGTGGGACTAAGGCAGGCTTCCTGCCTGCTATAGCCCTGCTCCCAGAAGTGGCTGGCACTGTCCCTGCCCCTGGAGGAAAGGCCGGGGGTCTCCGTGTCACTACCCCTGCCCTGAGCACTGACTCCGCAGCTCCTATTGGCTGGGAACTGCGCCTAAATGGGAGATGTGGGGCAGTGCCTGTGGGCAGCAGTGCGCAGAGACCCCTTGGTCCTCCTGCTTAGGAGCTGCAGCCACAGGGATGTGCTGGTCGCTTTCAGGAGCCACCCAAGGTAAGTGCCAACCCCCTCTTGCAACCCAACCCCCTTCCCCAACCTAGAGCCTGCACCCCACACCCAAACTCCCTCCCAGAGCCCACCCCCTGCACCCAAATTCCCTCCTAGAGCCTGCACTTTGCAACACCTCCTGCACCCAACCCCCTGTCCCAGCCGAGCCTGCACCCAAATACCCTCCAAGCCCAGCCTAACACCCCTTCCTACACCCTAACTCCCTCCCAGAGCCCACACCTGGCACCCCTTTCAGTACTCCAACCCTCTGCCCCAGCCCAGAGCCTGCACCCAAACTCTCTCCCAGAGCCCACACCCCCTCTCGCATCCCAGCCCCCTGCCCCAGCCTGGTGAAATTGAGGGAGGGAGAGGGAGAGTGAGTGATGGAGGGAGGAGGGATGGATGGAGTGAGCAGGGGTGGGGCCTTGGAGCAGGGTGGCATGGGATGGGACTTGGAGAAGGGGTGAGCTGGGGGCAGGGCAAGGGTCTTTGGATCTGCACAATTAGACAGCAGCCTGTCTACAGCCCCACTCTGGCCTTGGTTACAAGCAGCCAGATGACCCAAACACAATTCCAGTCCTGAATTTCCTCAAAACCATGTTCCTTGAAAAGTCCAGACCTCACCTGGACAGTTCAGTGAAATAAGAAGATTCGTTGCTCCTGTAAAGAGACAAAACCACATCACAACTTTTTAACTTAACTGAGGTAAATGCAGTCTTCCATTTAAACACAACAATGAGTTGGTTTCTAGTAATAATAAAATCAATTTATTAACAATAGGATATAGGTTAAGTGATGCCAAGTAAAACAAAAGTGAAAAAGTCTAAAACTTAATCTAGCAAGGTGCAGGCTTTTCTCCAGATGGTTTTTCTCACTAGTCATTCTTCCTCCCAGCCATAGCTGATTTTCCCTCAGTCAGAACCTTCCATGAAAGTATAAAGAGCTGGCTTCCCTTGTCTTCTTAGGAGAACAATCTTTATCTAGACAGATTTCACATCTATATTCAGTTTGAGAAACTTCAACCTCCCTTGGTTGAAGGACCCATCTTCCTCAGTGTGCAAGAGCTCTGTTCCCTTGTGTCTGTCTAGTGATGGATGCCAAAGATGGCTTCTGTCTTTGCTCTGATGACTTTAAGAGCAGGGTGATTTCTTGCTGTTCTTCCATTCCTGTGGGTTTCCCATCCCCCTGTATGATTTCTATGTAAATGGGGCTTCCATGGTTTCTGATTCCACCATGCTTAAATCACACAGGAGACAGGTAGATAGCTGTGACTTCCCTTCTGTCTGGGCAGACTGTATCAATGAGTATCCATAATTCTTTACTCAGTATTATACATACATTTTACAGTGATATTAACCACCAGTTTGTCATTAACTTTCAGAAAAGAGCTGACAATACACTCTTCTAATACAGTAATGTTGTATACAATCAGTTGATTCAATTGCTTATCACTTGAGGTTTAGACTCCCCCCACCTTTGAAATGGATTCTTTTGAGGGTTACCCCTCAAAGTAACGTTTATTCAAGCTGTGAGGAAGGCAACATGGAGTCTGGCAGTGAAGGAAACTCCTTGGTCTTTAATCCCCCACTTGTGTTTGCTGAAATGAAAATCATTCTGTTTTCTGCCATCTCCTCCCCCGGCTGTGTCTTGATGGTCCTGTTTATGCTTATATGTCAATAGCGATCTTCACTGTCTTTTCCTGAATAATGAGCTAATCAGAGAATCAAATACACATTCCTTTGTCTAAGACAGACCTATTTAACAACTCCGCTTGACATACCTGTAAAAGCAGCAAAGAGTCCTGTGGCACCTTATAGACTAACAGACGTTTTGGAGCATGAGCTTTCGTGGGTGAATACCCACTTTGTCAGATGCATGTAGTAGAAATTTCCAGGGGCAGGTATATATATGCAAGCAAGCTAGAGATAACGAGGTCAGTTCAATCAGGGAGGATGAGGCCCTGTTCTAGCAGTTGAGGTGTGAAAACCAAGGGAGGAGAAACTGGTTTTGTAGTTGGCAAGCCATTCACAGTCTTTGTTTAATCCTGAGCTGATGGTGTCAAATTTGCAGATGAACTGAAGCTCAGCAGTTTCTCTTTGAAGTCTGGTCCTGACTTTTTTTTGCTGCAGGATGGCCACCTTAAGGTCTGCTATAGTGTGGCCAGGGAGGCTGAAGTGTTCTCCTACAGGTTTTTGTATATTTAAGGTGGTCATGTTGTCATCATGAACAGGTCTGACTACCAAAAGGAGGCTGCCAGGCAACTCTCCAATACCAAATTCTACAGGCCACTTCCCTCAGATCCCACTGAGGAATACACTAAGAAACTGCACCATCTACTCAGGACACTCCCTACACTAACACCGGAACAAATCAACATACCCTTAGAGCCCCGAGCAGGGTTATTCTATCTGCTACCCAAGATCCACAAACCCGGAAATCCTGGACGCCCCATCATCTTGGGCATTGGCACTCTCCCTGAAGGACTGTCTGGATATGTGGACTTTCTACTCAGACCCTATGCCACCAGCACTCCCAGCTATGTCCGTGACACCACTGATTTCCTGAGGAAACTACAATGCATTGGTGACCTTCCAGAAAACACCATCCTAGCCACCATGGATGTAGAGGCTCTCTACACAAACATCCCACACACAGATGGATTACAAGCTGTCAGGAACAGTATCCCTGATGATGCCACAGCACAACTGGCTGCTGAGCTCTGTGCCTTTATCCTCATACACAACTATTTCAAATTTGATGACAATATATATCTCCAGATCAGTGGCACCGCTATGGGCACCCACATGGCCCCACAATATGCCAATATTTTTATGGCCGACCTGGAACAACACTTCCTCAGCTCTTGTCCACTCACGCCCCTTCTCTACCTAGGCTACATTGATGACATCTTCATCATCTGGACCCATGGGAAGGAGATTCTGGAAAAATTCCACCATGATTTCAACAGCTTCCACGCCACCATCAACCTCAGCCTGGACCAATCTACACGGGAGGTCCACTTCCTAGACACCACGGTGCAAATAAGTGATGGTCACATTAACACCACTCTATACCGAAAACCTACCAACCGCTATGCCTGCCTTCATGCCTCCAGCTTCCATCCTGGGCACATCACACGATCCATTGTCTACAGCCAAGCACTGAGGTACAACCGCATCTGCTCTAACCCCTCAGACAGAGACCAACACCTACAAAATCTCCACCAAGCATTCTCAAAACTACAATACCCACACGAGAAAATAAGGAAACTAATCTACAGAGCCACACGTGTACCCAGAAGCCTTCTACTGCAAGACAAACCCAAGAAAGAAACCAACAGGACTCCACTGGCCATCACATACAGTCCCCAGCTAAAACCCCTCCACCGCATCCTCAGGGATCTACAACTCATCCTGGACAATGATCCCACACTTTCACAGGCCTTGGGTGGCAGGCCAGTCCTTGCCCACAGACAACCTGCCAACCTGAAACATATTCTCACCAGTAACTGCACACCACACCATAGTAACTCTAGCTCAGGAACCAATCCATGCAACAAACCTCGATGCCAACTCTGCCCACATATCTGCACCAGCGACACCATCACAGGACCTAACCAGATCAGCCACACCATCACTGGTTCATTCACCTGCACGTCCACCAATGTAATATACACCATCATATGCCAGCAATGCCCCTCTGCTATGTACATCGGCCAAACTGGACAGTCTCTACGGAAAAGGATAAATGGACACAAATCAGATATTAGGAATGGCAATATACAAAAACCTGTAGGAGAACACTTCAACCTCCCTGGCCACACTATAGCAGACCTTAAAGTGGCCATTCTGCAGCAAAAAAACATTAGGACCAGACTTCAAAGAGAAACTGCTGAGCTTCAGTTCATCTGCAAATTTGACACCATCAGCTCAGGATTAAACAAAGACTGTGAATGGCTTGCCAGCTACAGAACCAGTTTCTCCTCCCTTGGTTTTCACACCTCAACTGCTAGAACAGGGCCTCATCCTCCCTGATTGAACTAACCTCATTATCTCTAGCTTGCTTGCATATATATACTTCCCCCTGGAAATTTCCACTACATGCATCTGACAAAGTGGGTATTCACCCACGAAAGCTCATGCTCCAAAACGTCTGTTAGTCTATAAGGTGCCACAGGATTCTTTGCTGCTTTTACAGATCCAGACTAACATGGCTACCCGTCTGATACTTGACATTCCTGGTTTACACACACATCATAATTCCAGTATATATTCATAATCCTTAATACACATTGTGTACATACATCATGCAAGAGTATTAATGGTCAGTGAGTTGTTAGTTTTCAAATGATACCTCACAAGGCATATTTCATACAAAGATTATTACAATAGTGTGTGGGGTGTGAATATAGAGGTGCTTAGCTTCATAGCCTTTAATTGCCTTTTTTACTCTGTTTAGGCATGGAGGAATTTTTTGGTCCTCTTACTGTTTTTTTTTATGTAGGCTATACATTTAATTTGAGCGTCTATTATGGTATTTATAAATAGTTTCTCTGCAGCTTGCAGGCATTTCAATCTTGTGACTGTTCCTTTTAATTTCTATTTAAGCGGTTTCCTAATTTTTGTAAAGTTATCCTTTTTAAGTTAAATGCTACTGTGGTGTGTTTCTTTGGCATTTCCCCTCCCTACAAGGATATTAAATTTAATTACATTATGGTCGTTATTACTGAGCAGTTCAGCTGTATTTGCCTCTTGGACCAGATCCTGTGTACCACTTAGAATGAAATCAAGAATTGCCTCTCCGCTTGCGGGTTCTAGGACTAGCTTATCCAAGAAGCTGTCATTAATGTTGTCTAGAAATTCTATCTCTGTGTCCCATCCTGCACAGTCAATATGGGGATAGCTGAAATACACCATTATTATTCGTTTTTCTGTTTTCTGTAGCCTCTCTAACCTCCCGAAGAATTTCACAATCACTGTCACCACCCTGGTCATGTGGTCTGTTGTATATTCCTACTGCTATATTCTTATTGTTCAGGCCTGGAATCCATATAGATTCTATGGTACAGTTGGATTCATTTAAGATTTTTACTATATTTGACTCTATCCTTTCACATACAGTGCCACTCCCTCACCAGCATGACCTACTCTGTCATTCCTATATATGTTGTACCCTAGTATTACCATGTATCAGAGGGTAGCCGTGTTAGTCTGGATCTGTAAAAGCAGCAAAGAATCCTGTGGCACCTTATAGACTAACAGACGTTTTGGAGCATGAGCTTTCGTGGGTGAATACCCACTCCAGCTACAGAACCAGTTTCTCCTCTCTTGGTTTTCACACCTCAACTGCTAGAACAGGGCCTCATCCTCCCTGATTGAACTGACCTCGTTATCTCTAGCTTGCTTGCTAGCACACATATATATACCTGCCCCTGGATATTTCCATTACATGCATCTGAGGAAGTGGGTATTCACCCACGAAAGCTCATGCTCCAAAACGTCTGTTAGTCTATAAGGTGCCACAGGATTCTTTGCTCCTAGTATTACCATGTGCCTTTGATTATTATTGTTCCACCAAGTTTCTGTGATGCCTATTATATCAATATCCTCACATAATACCATACAAATTTACCCATTTTAGTATTCAGACATCCAGCATTTGTATACAAGCACTTATAAAATTTGTCAGTATTTAGTAGTCTGCCTTCATGGGATGTAATTGGATGAGACTCCTTTTCGTTTGACTGTTTCTCTTCAGTCCCTACTTGTTCTTTCTTTGGTTTAAGTGTATCTGCTTCTGGCTGCTTCTCTGCACCCTGAACTGTGTTTTTTAGCAGAAAAGAATTCCAAATAAAAGATGTCTTTTTTCTTGTTTAATTTGTAATGTCTGTGTCTCTTTCCATGGTACGAGTTAGGCCAAAGAAGTGGAGAACTACGGGCTCAACATATACAGGTCTGCCCCAATGGCCGATGGTCTGGATTAGCTCCTGAAGATGATACATACTCGGAATGCTCTTCTTCCACTGGTCAAAGCCATCTGTCTTTTACATTATTTTTCTTTGTATTTTGTTGCCCTGTCTTTATATTGATAATTTTTCAATTGCATTCAGTTTTACAGCAAAACCACAAGATACACTGTGTTGAACTAGTAAAAACTTGGAAGCAGAGACATTTTACCATTCTCCACTTCTCATTAAACCAGGCATTGTGACAACTTTCCCTCACCAAATGAACCTTCTGCTTGAATTCCCTGCCAACATCTGCTCCAAACAGTCAACATTTCTCTCTCTCTGGGTCATCTCCCTATGCATTGGGATAACTCATTACAATTAACTAAACCAAGCAATGCCCATACCATAATATTTTAACTTTGATTTGCTTTATGGATGTTTTTAATCTTAGAATTGATAACACTTTTCCCATCTTCACAAATTTTGGCAAGAGAGAAACAGAAACTCAGGGCCAGTTACTCAGTATAAGAAAATGGCATGGGATTCTGTGATGGGATGTTTAGCCCAGTCCAGCCTTGAAGGGTTACGGTGGCACAGAAAGTTGGTGCAGAGTGGAAACCAGCAATCACCCTCTCAGCTTAGAGAGGGAAAAGGAGGAAACCCAGGAAGAGAAAGAGAAGCCTTGGGATTCTGCCCCTTGGAGAATGATTTACCCAGAAGAGTGGAGAAGGCCTGTGGGAGGCCGAGCAGGAAACAGCCCAGGTAAAGAGCAGCAAGGGGGGAAAACTACACAGTAACCTAGCCAGAGGGCTGAGTCGCAAAAAGAGAGAGAGCGGCTGTAGGTTGAGCAAACAATGGAAGGGGACACCAGACCAGATGAGAACTGATTCCCCAGATGCAGCCACAAGGAGGGATGTCAGCTGTGAGTGAACCCCATTAAAAGTTAAAATATTAAAAATGTAGTTTGTCATATTTTTATGCAGCCAGTGTATCTTTCTAGTGCTATATGGATGTACCCAGTATCAGGAGACATTGGAGAAATCATGAAGGATGGCATAAAAGTCCTTTCTGATTATTTCACAAATATTGCTAAAGGGTTTAAATAGATACATTGACTGATTGTCCTCCCAATAAACTTATTTGGAGTTTCTTTGTGTTTAAATCTGAAGCAAAAATTGTGTAGTTGGGAATGAGCAACATAGCTGCTCCCTTTGGAATTGAAGAGGAAAAGGGAAGTTATTTACCCTATTGTAACTAGTTTTTTGAGATGTGGTCCCTATCTGTATTCCACTGTGGATACACACGCACCCTGGGGTATTCTTGCAAGCAGTGTCTGCACTGAGGGTATGAGGGATCGGGCAGACTGTGTACCTCTCCAGTTTCTCCTCTACCATGAATCTTGCCAAGATACAAAGTAGAGAAGGAGAGCAGGTAGCAGAATGCAGCAAGGGACCACATACCATGAAGAACTCCAGTTACAATAGAACAAGTAACCTCCCTTTCTTCTTTGAGTGCTTTGTATGCGTATTCTACTATGAGTGACTGACAAGCAGTACCCAGAGGAGGAGACAGAGGGTGCGAGGATGCAGCTGGTATAGCTGCTTGTAGAATCGCTGTCTCAAAGGATTGATCAGTGGAGGAATCTTGGATCAAGGTATAATGTCTTGTGGGTGTGTGGATGAAACTCCATGTAGCTTCCCTGCAATTGTCAAGCAGGGGCATTTCTTACAGTGATGCTATTGAGGCTGCTTGTGCCCCTGTAGAATGAGCCTTTGCCCAGTGTGAGGGAGCTGAGCCTACTGCTAACAGTGTAAGATACAGCCAGAGATCCTCTGAAAAGGGAAAACTTGACTTCATACTCATTCTTTTATGACAACAAACAGTTGAGATGACTTTCTGATCAGATTAATCCTCTGCAGATAAAAGCCAATGCTTATCACATGTCGAGGGGATGAAGGCTCCTGTCTTAGCTAGAGGAATTGAGCCTAGGGAAAAAACACAGGTTAGTGAATTGATTGGTTTATGTGAAATTCTGCAACTATCTTAGGAGTGAATTTCAGGTGCAGTTATAGTGAGCTCTTGTTCTTATGGAATATTGTGTAAGGTGAATCAGCCATTAGAGTCCCAGGTTCACCTACCCTTCTGATTGACGTGAAGGCAGCTAGGAAGGCACCTCATTGACAGGTGAGACACGGAACACGCAGCTACTGGTTCTTTACTGGCGGAAAGGTTCTGATCAGAATCTTCAAGAATCTAGATGTTACTGGGTGAGTAAAGATTGAGTAACCATCTGGTGCTGGGTGACAAGCTGTGACTGCCACCAGATGAACCCATAGTGAACTAAGGGAAAGGCACATCATCTTGAGAATAAGAAAATAGCCCAAAATAGTAGGAATATCTGCTGTCCCTGGAAATATATGGTTTTGCTGGGCCCACGTAGAGAAATGTTTCCACTTAGCTAGTTAACATTTTCTGGTGGAGTCATAGAAGTCCAGTTTCCTGCATTCATGGCAGGACTAAGTATTATCTAGACCCTCCCTGACAAGTGTTTGTCTAACCTACTCTTAAAAATCTCCAATGGAGATTCCACAACCTCCCTAGACAATTTATTCCAGTGCTTAACCACCCTGACAGTTAGGAAGTTTTTCCTAAAGTCCAACCTAAACCATTCTTGCTGCAATTTAAGCCCATTGCTTCTTGTCCTATCCTCAGAGGTTAAGGAGAATAATTTTTCTCCCTCTTCCTTCTAACCCCCTTTTATGTACTTGAAAACTGTTATCATGTCCCCCTTCAGTCTTCTCTTCAGATGAAACAAACCCATTTTTTCCAATCTTCCCTCACAGATCATGTTTTCTAGACCTTTAATCATTTTTCTTGCTCTCCTCTGGACTTTTTCCAATTAGTCCACATCTTTCCTGAAATGTGGTGCCAAGAACTGGACACAATAGTCCAGTTGAGGTCTAATCAGCATGGAGTAGAGTGAAAGAATTACTTCTCGTGTCTCGCTTACAACACTCCTGCTAATACATCCCAGAATGATGTTTGCTTTCTGCTATTATTAAAAAAGGTTTGCAAAGCTTCAGAGCAGGAATGTGATAGGCTCAATCTCCATCCAAATACTAAACCGTGAGACCAAGCACATCCAGGTTGCGATGCCTGCGGCCTGGGCTACACTAGCTGGGGGGTTCGAACTAAGATACACAACTTCAGCTACGCTATTCATGTAGCTGAAGTCAAAGTATCTTAGTTCAACTTACCTGGTTGTCCTCACTATGGCGAGTCGACTGCTGTGGCGCCCCTGTCGACTGCGCTTACTCCTCCTGTGGAGGTGGAGTGTGGGTGTTGATTAGCGGATCGCTTTATCGCGTCCAGACGAGAGAAATCAATCCCTGATACATCGAATACTACCTGCTGATCTGGTGGGTAGTATAGACATACCCTTAGTCTGCCACTCTCCCGGGTCAAGAGATCTGGGAAAGACTGAATACTGACAGGTAGATGGGTAGACATTTGTAGTAGACTTGGAAGCTAGAATTGCCTTGGCCATTTGATGGTGACAACAAGGATGACTTGTGCCCTGTCCAGTCTGATCTTCCTTAGAATCTGAAGTAGTAGTGGAATGGGAGGGAAGACATAGCTTAAGTGATCTGTCCAAGGCAGTAGGAGAGCATCGCCACTGAAGTACTGTCCTTGAGCTACCCTGGAGCAGTATATGTTGCACTTCCTGTTTTCCTCTGAGGCAAACAGGTCTCAAGCAGGGTTCCCCACTCACTGAAAATGCTGGTCACCACTGAACTGACCATTGAGAAAGAGGCACTAGCTGTGAAGTAGCTAGTGGAGGCCTTGTGTTATTAGTTACTGGGGAACCCCTTCCAGCTAATTACAGAGCACATGCCCCGCCACTGGCTCAATAACATGAAAGAATCAAGGCCTGGACCATGTGTTGGTACCTCTTCCTACAGTTGTATGGTTTCCGTGTCTTTCACCGACTGGGTTTAAGCACACGCCAATGCAGATTTCGAGGTGGGGTAGGGAGGAGGAGAAGGAAGGACACTAACAGGTGGCCTCTTGAGGGGGAGGGTATGTGATGGGGTGTACTTGCCCCGCACTGGAGTGGAAGGGGCTAAGGCTGCACTCTTAGCAGTGGAAGCCATGCTCCCTCAACCCTGCTGGGCACGCTCCAACTGCTGCTGCAGTATAAAAGGGAGCAGCCTTGCTCAGTCTGGACTGACTGCCGAGGAGGAAGGACGTACCTTGCCAGCTCCAGCCAAGGAGCAGCTGGGATTCTGGATCATGGGAGCAGGAGACACCGAGGCCCAGGCAGGCACCCAGGTGTCTGTGGATGCCCCTGGGAGATTGCTGTCATCGCTCGAGAAGCCCAGAGACTCTGAAGACACCCTGACTTCAACTACAGGAGTCATGGTAGGAAGTAGCCCAGGAAAGGACTAGTGAGTGTCCCTGCAGCAGTCGGCGTGTTGCAGGCAGATTCCCTGTCAACGTAGTGGCGACAGGGCCCTAGGCTGGGACCCAGTGAAGCAGGGAGGGCATGGGCTTCCTACCTCAGCTGCCTGCTTTGGGAGGTAGCCCATCAATCCCTCTCCTATTGACTCTGGCCATTGGGCAGTGCTCTAGCCTCAACTTCCAGCCACTGGATTGTGTTATACCTTTCTCAGCTAAACTGAAGAGCCCATTATTAAATATTTATTCCCCATGTAGATACTTACAGACTGTAATCAAGTCACCCCTTAACCTTGTCTTTGCTAAGTTAAGCTTTGGGAAGAGATGAGGTCCACCTGACCAAGAAGGGGAAGAGCACCTTTGCGCATGCTAATAATGAGGAGGGCCTTAACCTAGGTTCAAATGGGGCAGGGGACAAAAGCCCACAGATAAGCATAAAAAAAAGGTGACCTTAACAGAATGCTGGATGTTGTGGGGGTAGACATAGAAATTTACAATAGGGTCAAAGGAGCCACAAAAGGGAAATAAATGGGGGAATCTGCTCAGCATCTTAGATGTCGACACATAAATGCAATGACTATAGGGAATAAACAGTAAGAACTATAAGTATTAGTCCATAAGTGAAATTATAACTTAACTGGCATCACAGACACTTGGTGGGATATGGCTCATAAATGGAATACTGGTGTAGAGGGAAATGGCTTGCTCAGGAACGACAGGCAGGGTAAATCAAGAATATATGCAATTGTTCTGAGGTCCAGCAGGAGGTGGGAGGCAGATTAGTTGAAAGTCTCTGAATAAAGATAAGAGGGCTAAAAAAATAGGGTGATTTCCTGATAGGGTCTACCATATAAACCATCAAATCAGGAAGGGGAGGTAGATGAGGCATTTCTAGAACAAAACAGAAATATCCAAAACAGAAGACTTGGTAGTAATGGGAGACTTTAACCACCCGGACTTCTGCTGGAAAAATAACACAGCAAAACACCAAATTTCCAATAAGTTCTTGGCATGTATTTTTGTTCCAAAAAGTGGAGGAAGCAACCCGGGGGACAGGCATTTTAGAGTTGATTCTGACCAACAGGGAGCAACTGGTAGCAAATCTAAAGCTGGAAGGCAATTTAGATGAAAGTGATCATGAAATGACAGATTTCATGATTCTAAGAAAAGAGGAAAATGAGAGCAACAGAATAAGTATAACGGACTTCAAAAAAGCAGACTTTAACCAACTCAGAGAACTGGTAGTTAAGGTTCCATGGGGAAGAAAACCACTGTTCAGGAAAGCTGGCAGTTTCTCAAGTAGACATTATTAAAGAAACAACTGCAAACTATCCTGATGATGCAAAGGAAAGACAGAACAGATAGTAAGATTCCAACATGGCTCCATCAGGCGCTCTTTAATGACCTGAAAATAAAAAGGAATCCTACAAAAAGTGAAAACATGGACAAATTACTAAGTAGGAGTACAAAAAAAAAGCACAAAAATGTAGTTACAAAATCAGAAAAGCTAAGGCACAAAATGAGCTACACCCAGCAAGGGACATAAAATGCAGGAAAATATCTATCTTTAAAAAGGGGAACAAAGAGGATCTGGGGAATTGTAGACTAGTTTTATACAGACTTCTGGAGACCAGAATTATAGACATTTATTTTTTTTAAAGTTAAAAAACCTTCAGAAACTTCATAATATTTTGGAAATGAAAGTTCCACACTTGCAGCATGTAGTTCATAATCATAAAAGCTATACAGATAAAATTAACTTTTAGGATTGAGGAATATGCAAAACTTACTTCTGTGATTCTACTGAAATGATCCATGTCTCTTATAAATTTTAGCATTAGGCACAATCTATGATATACCAAAAGTATAGAGAGTTAACAGAAGTAAAAACTTTTCACCCTTCTTGCTAGCAAAGCATAAGAATGCTCAAATCCTTACAACTGTGTTCACAGCTCAGACACTAAAACTACTATGGAAGATTATTCTTCCATCTCACAGCTTTCTGGATGGACAGACGCACACACACACACACATATACATGCCTCTTCCAAATCTCTCTCCAGTATTGCCATAGGTAGCTTTTGAAGTTCAGTTTATCCAACTCATGTATAAAATATGGCACATGAATTTTTCGCCTGTCCAGACTCAGCAGCATAGCATAGGAAACAGGTTTGCATAGATGACCTCTGAAGAGCATGGAACCATGTGTTTGGGAAAGGAAGATATGGAAAAAGCATGTCCCTCCCCCTCCACTTTTTTTTTGACCTGCAACTTCTAGTGTGTTCAGCATCTTGCAGGATTAGGTCCTATTCAGCAAATGAGGCTTCCCAGTGGGAAATGGCAGTAAAATAAGTGTTCCTTGAGGGAGACTAGGACCATCCTGCTTCAGAGTGGTTGCACGTGTGTGTGTTAGATGATCTTTTGAGGTTCCTTGCAGCTCCTACAGTTCTCTGATTTTGTGTAGAAATTAAAACGATTGGCTTTTTTAGAAAAGTTTTAAAAATTCTGTTTATGCACTTGTACTTATTTAGTGGTCTACCAACCACTTTAGTGTGACGTTAAGCATTTTCTTCAGTAAAAAAATGTCTCCACAGTAAATTGACATATCCTTTTATTCATTGAGTGTTTTGATTATCGAGGAAAGAAATTACTCCTGGCCCTTTTGGCAGACACATTCCCTGTAGCGTGGCTGCTACAAACCTAATAACTCTGTATAGATTCATGAAATATTTTAACATTTCTAAATATGTTAATACAAGTCACACTTGGAGTAAGTGAGTGAGAAAATGCAGATGAAGGTACACAGAAGCAAGACTGTGCTTGTTGCTATTGTAAGCTATGTACAAAGAAGCAGAAGTAAGAAGACAGGTTCATGTTTCATTTTATTGAAGCTTGACAAAACCATGGAAGCTCTCCACCACCAGGTCAGTTTGGGTCAATAGGAGTTTAACTATGTTTTATTTCACATGTTAAAGCCAATGACAACCCTTGAAAAATAGTCCTCTTAGAAACAATGGATTAGTACTGAAAGGCTGTGATGGCCTATGACACCCATTAAAGGCAGTCTGGAGAGAGATTCTGCAGTAGATATTAGTGGCAGTGAGGAAAACCTAAAGTTCCTACATATGAAAACATATGTAGGTTCTCTATTTTTTAAAAACTTAACTCCTGAAACAAGCAAAACATTGAGTACTTCTGCTACTTCCAAAAACCGATAAACAAATGCCTCAGTCCTGAAAAGTTACAAGGGTGATATCAGCAAAGAAAATACTTATTTTGGGGGACAGTTGTGGGAGAATATCTGTAGATAATCAGAGACCTCAATGTGTAGGACTCTGACATAGTTTGGGGAACTACTGCGCTTACAATTTCCTGTACGCTTGCTGCTGTGTAAAACTGTCCCTGAATTTTGTTCTCAAATAAAATATTTCTGGTGATTTTTGTGGTGGGTGCACCAGCCTTTGAAAGGTTGTCATGGGTAAAATCTGTGAGCTTCACCCACTAGCACACCACCATTACACCCCACCCACCTGGACAGCTGTGCCCAAGGGGCATTCATCTATCGGGATGGGTGGTGGTGTTCCTCAGCACTCTGTAGAATTCTCTCTTCCACTACCACACACCAGCTTTGAACCTTGCTTATGTTCAGTGCCTGGTGAAATAGATTTTTTCAGTCCTATCCTAGTAGCAAAGGGGCCTTCTTAGAAGTAAAAAGAGTTGGGGAAGATTGGCATAAAGACTGAAGACCCCACAATGACACACAAACACCCTTTATTCACCTGAGATATTGAAACAATTACAAGTTATTCTACAGCAAATTTGGAACATTATAATATTCTAATTTAGTAAATACTTTTATTGAACCTAAGTGACATATCTAATTAGTGGACCTTTCCTTTAAACTGTTGACTGAAAAGAAAAAAAACCTCCCCAAAACCAACTATAACTAGATTTGGGGTTTACCCATAATTGACAATTACACAACTTATTTTTTTCTTCTTATAGCTTTCTGTAGGTTTGTGCTGTAGACTAGGACACAGCACCAGAAGACGGAATCTATGAGTATATTTACACTGCCGAATAGTTATGAATACACGCCCTAAGAATTCTTCCTTTCACGTCTTCCTTTCATCTTTATTTTACAATTGTTGTTTCATTCCTCTTTCTTTAAATGTTTGGGTCTGGCATCTTCTAGGGAAGGAAACAAACAATAACAGCTGATAACACTAACCCGCTGCAACCTGTAAATTCCTACTTACCATGAGCTCTGCACATAGCAACATAGTCTGTATTGGTAACCTAGAACTGTGCACAACAAACCAACCTTACAGCTAACTCAGTGTAATTTTGCTACATATTTTAATGTGCTTTAATACTATGTCCCATATAAAGATTAAGTTTATATCATTCTGAATTCCTATATTTTACTGTATTGGATGCTTAGACAGATTTCAGTAATCCCATCGTGTATTTAACAGGGGTTTCTGTGGAACACCACTAGATGCCAATATTCTTGGTAAAATGGTAACAGTTCAAGGATTTAGGCACCTGATCCTGCCACCCTTATGCAGACAGATAGTCTACTGTGTTCAGTGACAGAAGAACTACTCCTATGAGCAAGGTCCCATAATTGTCCTTTTTTCCTTATACAGATCACAAATGTTGCAAAAAATAGGGTTCATTACATATTAGAGCATAGAAGCATTTTGTGTTTACACATGCCCACCTACTATGGAATGAAATACTTGTAGAACTGTTTTATTCAAATTTTTATTTCTATTTACACATATTTCAATAGCTGGAGGCTGCTCTAATTTAGGCCAGGGCTCACATTGGCCCCTGGGCAGCCCCAGGATTAAAGGAGATGGAGAGGGGTCATAACACCACCTTTGTCCCCTACCTTTCAGAAGGTCTTGAATTTAGGTTAGGCACATTTGAAAGTTGAGTCCTAAATGTGTAATTTCTAAATACAAAATCAACAGCTTGAGCCTTCCTTCAGATCGTGACAAGGCTGCGTGCACAGCCAGCTGCCAATATTCCAAGTACCACAGTAGTGAATGCCACCATTCAGAGAGCAGAACACTGTTCTTCAGTTATAAAATCATACAAAATTCAAAGTCCCGAATACATCTCTGAGTGTTTGATCAACCTTTCCTATTCACTATAAGCTTTAGAAATTCCACTCCAAATACAGCTAACTGAAAACATCAAGAAACGTGGAGTGTTTGCTGCACAAATGGAGTGATTTGGACAGTGTCCATTTACTGCTTCTCCCATGGATTGGCAAAACCAATAATACTCAGCAACTGGCATGTTCAAAGCACTACAAACATCAGCTATTGAATTCTAACAGCAGTCCTATGAGGTAAATTCCTACTGTTACCCTGTGTTAGAGGGGAAACTAAGCAGAGAGATGAAGAGATTTTCTCAAGGTCACACAATACGTCAGTGGTGAATGAGGATTAGAAATTAAGAGTGAAATCTGGCCCCCCTGAAGTCAATAGGACTTTTGCTACTGGGGCCCAGGTTTTACCCAAAGCCTTCTTAACTCTAAACCCTCTCCTCATTTCTCCAGCCATGTTGCTATTCCTAAATTGTTATATAAAATACATGAAACTTTTAAAAGTTTAACACGATTACTTGGTTTGGCAACATTGCCCAATGTGGAACCACATGATGCATCTAATCCAAAGTGGCAGCAATCCACCATCATATGAAAATACTAAGGGCTTGTCTACATCAGAAAGTTGCAGCGCTGGCGAGGGAGTTACAGCGCTGCAACTTTGAAGGTGTACACATCTGCAGGGAATCACCAGCGCTGCAACTCCCTGTTTGCAGCGCTGGCCGTACTCCCGTTTTGTCTCGGGTGTAGAGGATCCAGCGCTGGTGATCCAGCGCTGGTAATCCAATGTAGACACTTACCAGCGCTTTTCTTGACCTCCGTGGAAGGAGGAAGCCTCTGGTAATCAAGCTGGTCTCCTTCCCCGGTTTGCTCTCTCGTTCCCGGAACCCCGAGCAAGCAGGTCTCCTTCCCTGCGGTTTGCAGGGTGGTTCGGGGAACGCGAGAGCAAACCGCGGCGAAGCTGGTCTCCTTTCCCGGTTTGCTCTCTCGTTCCCGGAACCCCAAGCAAGCAGGTCTCCTTCCCTGCGGTTTGCAGGGTGGTTCGGGGAACGCGAGAGCAAACCGCGGCGAAGCTGGTCTCCTTTCCCGGTTTGCTCTCTCGTTCCCGGAACCCCGAGCAAGCAGGTCTCCTTCCCTGCGGTTTGCAGGGTGGTTCGGGAAACGCGAGAGCAAACCGCGGCGAAGCTGGTCTCCTTTCCTGGTTTGCTCTCTCGTTCCCGGAACCCCGAGCAAGCAGGTCTCCTTCCCTGCGGTTTGCAGGGTGGTTCGGGGAACGCGAGAGCAAACCGCGGCGAAGCTGGTCTCCTTTCCCGGTTTGCTCTCTCGTTCCCGGAACCCCGAGCAAGCAGGTCTCCTTCCCTGCGGTTTGCAGGGTGGTTCGGGGAACGCGAGAGCAAACCGCGGCGAAGCTGGTCTCCTTTCCCGGTTTGCTCTCGCGTTCCCCGAACCCCCCTTGAAGCCGCCCAACAGCGCTGCAGTGTGGCCACATCTAACACCACTTGCAGCGCTGGTTGCTGTAAGTGTGGCCACTCTGCAGCGCTGGCCCTATACAGCTGTACTAATACAGCTGTAACAACCAGCGCTGCAAAATTTTAGATGTAGACATGGCCTAACATAAAGAAGGGATTTTTCTTTAAAAGAGTGAGAAAGAAGGGAGAACAGTTTCTTAAGTGGATGTTACTTTTCTTCACTTGCCTGTTGCCAGTCCAGCTCCATGGATTTCTTTTATCTGCCTCTTCTAAGAGAGCACTTCAAGGCCACTAGTATTCCAGAAAGTTTCAAATCTTCCCAGAGCAATTGCATATAGCTGCTGCAGTTTGTTCATCGCTATGTGCATGCATATTTGGCGCCTTGTGTCAGTGGGGCATGTACTCACCAGGAGTGCTGGTATTGATGCAGAGTGCAGTGCACAATGGTTAGGTATGCAACTTGTCATCATCCAGTGCTCTGTCTTTTGGGATGTTTTGGCAATGCGTGATGAGGCTGAAATGAGTTGTGCAGCATTGACTGGGAGCATGGAGTCAAATTCCCAGTTTGCAACTGTCTCCTTCCCATGTCATCTATATCCCATAATTTTCACACCTTTTTTTCAAAATCCCAAACCTGCATGACCCTCCTTACTGTCCATCATCTATGACAGAAGCAGGGAGCCTGGACAGCTCTGCACTATTGACATGAGTGTTGCAAGCACAAGATGCGTGATCCTGGAGTATGTGCAGAGGAATGGGGACCATGATGATTCCTTGGAGGACAGCTTGCTGAGGATATAGTGAAAACCAATTCAAAGTTGTTGGTGGAATTCACTAAGCAGCTGCAGATGGTGAGGTGCCATTTCTGGGCCCAAGAATAAAGCACTGACTGGTGGAATCAAATCATCATGCAGGTTTGAGATGAAGTGCAGTGGCTGTAGAACTTTTGGATGCACAAGGTCATGTTCCTGGATCTGTGTGCCAACCTCATCACAGACCTCCAGCTCAGGGACACCAAAATTAAAGGTGCACTGACAAATAAGTGGTAATAGCATTGTGGAAATCTGCAATGCCAAAGAATCCATTTGGAGTCGGGAAATCCATCGCAGGGGCCATTATCATGCAAGTGTGCCGGGCCATTAATCGCCTCCTGATATGCAGGATTGTAACTCTTGGCAATAGACAGGACATAGTGGATGGATTTTCAACCATGGGTGTTCCTGAACTGCGGGGAGAGTGATAGATGGCATGTGTGTCCATATTTTGGCATCAGACCACTTGCCACAGACCACATCAACATAAAAGGCTACTTTTCTGTAGTTATGCAAGCGCTGGTGGCTCACCAGGGATGCTTCAGCGACATCAGTGTAGGCATGACACTCACATCTTTAAGAACACAGGACTGTTCAGAAAACCGCGAGCAGGGACTCTCTTTCCCGACTGGCATATTACCATTGGCAATGTTGAAAGGCTGGTACTGACACCGGAGGACTAGGTTTACCCCTTGCTCATGAAGTTGTAAACTGGCCACCTTAACAGCACCAAGGGAGCACTTCAACTACCGGCTCAGCAGGTGCAGAATGACAGTTGAATGTGCCTTTGGTCATTTGAAGGCACACTGGCATTTTTTACTCACAAGACTGGAATTTTGTTTGTGAATGATCTTGTGTTATGTGACACCATGTAGTAACAGGTAAATGGTCACTTTCAGAACTGTTGAGCACCAGCCAGCATATGGTGTGAAATGACAAAGATTAATTATGTTTCAAATAATAGAATTTTATTCTGTAACAAAATCAGTGCAAACCCTGACCCCACCATTTAAAAATGAATGCATTAAAATGTAATAAATTAGGAGAATAGAACTTATGAAGGGGAAAGAACATTCATCTCCATTTCTCACACACACACACACACACACACACACACACACACACACACACACACACACACACACACACACACACACACACACACACACACACACACACACACACACACACACACACCTGTAAACCAGGGTCAAGTGAATAATAATCATTTATAAATCAATTTCTTACTTCTACTTTGCAACTCTATAAAACTGTGCATCTGAGACTCTCAAGGCACCTTTCAAACACTAAGGCCCAGGTTCTCTAACGTATTTAGGCTCCTAACTTCCATCGATTTCAATGGACATTATGAATCTAACTACCTCTGAGTATCTGGGGCTAACTAATTAGCTCACACATCTTTGTTTGGAGGGAAATATTAGCCTTGTTTTAAAGATCGCTTAAGCAACGTGCCTGAAGTGGCACAGAAACTCTGTGGCAGAGCCAGGAACAGATACCAGCTCCCCTGCGTCCTTGGCCTATGCTTTAGTCACAGTTTATTTTTCTTTTCAACTTGCAAGAGGCATCTGACCTGGCCTAAAACTGGGAGAAACTACATGATGTTATCTTTCTCTAGTGTTCTTTTACACTGTCCCAGAATAATGGGAATTGATTAGCTCATGTATCTCCTGAAAACTGATGGAAATATGTAACCGCACCGGTAGAGGCTTGCCACACCTTCAAGCAAAAGAGTAAAAAAGTTAATGCAACCGAAAATTGAGACTTTATAGAAAGATGTTAACACTCAAGTTATTTTGGAATGTGCTAGAATTCTACTATGACCATTACAGAAGCATTCCTGTAATCCTATGTTTGAAGCATAATTATCAACCTGAAATATAGTGGAATTTATTGTAAGCAACCACCCAAAAGAACAACATAGATCAGTACCCAGCTGAGGTGGTCTTCAATTAAAGGTTAAACACTATAGCACTGCAAACTTTGGGGAAATGTTAGAAAGCTGGGCTGTTCACTGGAGATTGTCCTTAGCACAGGTTACAGTGAATTAATAGGTACTGAATAGTTCTTAGTGTAGTCTTTCTAAACTACCTAGTAGGAGTTAACTTTAAATCAACATAAGAATGGCCATACTGGGTCAGACCAAAGGTCCATCCAACCCAGTATCCTGCCTACCAACAGTGACCAATGTCAGGTGTCCCAGAGGGAGTGAACCTAACGATCAAGTGATCTTGCTCCTGCCATCCATCTCCACCCTCTGACAAACAGAGGCTAGGGACACTATTCCTTACCCATCTTGGCTAATAGCCATTAGTGGACTTAATCTCCATGAATTTATCTAGTTCTCTTTTAAATCCTGGTATAGTCCTAGCCTTCACAACCTCCTCAGACAAGGAGTTCCACAGGTTGACTGTGCACTGCGTGAAGAACTTCCTTTTGTTTTAAACCTGCTGCCCATTAATTTAATTTGGTAGTCTTATATTATGGGAACAAGTAAATAACTTTTCCTTATTCACTTTCTCCACACCACTCATGATTTTATATACCTCTATCATATCCCCTCTTAGTCTCCTCTTTTCCAAGCTGAAAAGTCCTAGCCTCTTTAATCTCTCCTCATATGGGACCCAATCCAAACCCCTAATTATTTTAGTTGCCCTTCTCTGAACCTTTTCTAATGCCAGTATATCTTTTTGGAGATGAGAGACCACATCTGTACGCAGTATTCAAGATGTGGGCATACCATGGATTTATATAAGGGCAATAAGATATTCTCCATCTTATTCTCTATCCTTTTTTTTAATGATTCCTAACATCCTGTTTGCTTTTTTGACTGCCGCTGCACACTGCGTGGACATCTTCAGAGAACTAGCCACGATGACTCCAAGATCTCTTTCCTGATTAGTTGTAGCTAAATTAGCCCTCATCGTATTGTATATATAGTTGGGGTTATTTTTTCCAATGTGCATTACATTTATCCACATTAAATTTCATTTGCCATTTTGTTGCCCAATCACTTAGTTTTGTGAGATCTTTTTGAAGTTCTTCACAGTCTGCTTTGATCTTAACTATCCTGAGCAGTTTAGTATCATCTGCAAACTTTGCCACCTCACTGTTTACCCCTTTCTCCAGACCATTTATGAATAAGTTGAATAGGATTGGTCCTAGGATTGACTCTTGGGGAACACCACTAGTTACCCATCTCCATTCTGAAAATTTACCATTTATTCCTACCCTTTGTTCCCTGTCTTTTAACCAGCTCTCAATCCATGAAAGGATCTTTCCTCTTATTCTATGACAACTTAATTTACGTAACAGCCTTTGGTGAGGGACTTGAGAAAGGCTTTCTTGAAATCTAAGTACACTATGTCTACTGGATCCCCCTTGTCCACATGTTTGTTGACCCCTTCAAAGAACTCTAATAGATTAGTAAGACATGATTTCTCTTTACAGAAACCATGTTGACTTTTGCCCAACAATTCATGTCTGAGCTGTAAGCACTCCATAAGGGCTTTTAAGCCACCACTTATTATGCGTAGTTCCTTTTTTATTCTTCGGAGGAGAGTAAATAAATTAAAAGGAATGTTCTGGCTATAAACAACACTGTTGGTAGTGTGGCTGATCCTCAGCAGACACTTTATAGAGAGAGACTCAGCTGGGATATTTGCATAACTCTCTGCATCCCCACCCTAAAAACAGCAGCCTGAAAGGCTGACCACATTTTAAAAATATAACACCTGCCTGAAACAGGAATCTTTAGGGCAATCAGATACAATAGTGATGAGCACAGTATAAAAGCCTAGATTGACTAGAGAAGGGTTGTAATCGGTTTGCTATGACAAGTCACATGCAAATATAGGACAACTAGCGTAACAAGTATACACAACCCCCAAAGGGCCAAACGGTTGACAACTTCTCAGCAACTACCACAGCATCACATTTAAACACTTCCAATATAACCACCGCTGGTTTCAATTTCTCTTCATGAACTTACCTTGCTACATCATGCACTCACCATGCAAATCTAGGAGAGCTGTGATTTTAGTGAGATTTTCCACAAAACACTGAAATTCCCATAATCAGACATTTAGTTTAATAATTCTGTAATAGGACCCTCATCCTCTCCGGTACCCCAAATTCTAGGCTCTCTTTAATTTAGGGATTTCTTTAATTCAAGCATTATTAATGTGAAACTATTACTAAAACCATCTGCTTTTTGAATTAATGTATTATTTTGACCCTTAGAAATGCTGGCATTCAAACTAGATCTAAATTTTAAGAGACAATGGGCTTGATTCAGGTGACTTGTAGTCAGTGCTGCAGCTGCAGTTCTATTGGTGAAAACGGTATAACAAGTTATACCATCTTGATGCTCTAGTAGTTTTTACAACAGAAATGCACAACTGTAAACAGGAGGTCTGTCCTTTGAGTAAGACAAGGAGCCAAAGGAATACTGACACCTTGCAGACACACACCCATGTACCTGTTATGTCTCCACAGCAGCAGGTTGTAGAGGTATAGAATCATAGAACCATAGGGTTAGAAGGCACCGCAAGAGTCATCTAGTCTAAACCCATACCAAGATGCAGGATTTGTTGTGTCTAAACCGTCCAAGACAGATGACTATCCAGCCTCTTTTTGAAAATCTCCAGTGAAGAAGCTTCCATGACCTCCTGAGGCAGTCTATTCCATTGTCCTACTGTTCTTACAGTTAGGAGGTTTTTCCTGAGATTTAATCTAATCTGCTATGCTGTAGTTGGGACCCATTGCCTCTTGTCCTGCCCTCTGTGGCAAGAGAGAACAACCTTTCTCCATCTTTTTTATGGCAGCCTTTCAAGTATTTGAAGACCACTATCATGTTTCCCCTTAATCTTCTCTTTTCCACTCTAAACATACCCAGTTCCTTCAGCCTTTGCTCACATGACTCGCATTCCATCCCTTTGATCATATTTGTCACTCACCTCTGGATCCTTTCGAGTTTATCTACATCCTTTCTATACATTGATGACCAAAACTAGACACAGTACTCCAGTTGAGGCCTAACCAGCACAGAATAGAGTGGTACTATCAGCTCCTGTGCCTTGCCTGCTATGCCTCTGTTAAAACGACCTATAATTGCATTTGCTTTTTTTGCAAGAGCGTCACATTGTTGACTCATGTTGAGGCTGTGATCCACCACAACTCCCACATCCTTCTTAGCAGTGCTGCTGCCAAGCTAGTTATCCCCCATTCTGTATTTGTGCATTTGTTTTTTCTTCCCTAAGTGTGTGTCTGTCGAATTTCATTTTGTTGTCTAGAACTCAGTTCTCCAATTTATCAAGATCCCTTTGAATTTTAGGTCTATCCTCCAAAAGTGTTTGCAACCCCCTCCCGCTTCGTGTCATCTGCAAATTTGATGAGTATGCTCTCTATTCCTACATCCAGGTCATTAATAAAGATGTTAAATAACACTGGACCCAAAACAGATCCTTGTGGATCTCCATTTGAGACCTCCTTCCAATCTGACATTCCATTAATAGCTACTTTTTGTCTGCAATTGTTTAACCGATTATATATCCATATATCCACTTAATGATAGTTCCGCCAAGCCTGCATTTTTTCAGCTTACTTAGCAGAATGTCATGTGGGACTATGTCAAAAGCCTTGCTAAAGTCCAGGTATATTATGTCCACTGCATTCCCCCATCCACCAAACCAGTTACCTTGTCAAAGAAGGAAATCAGCTGGTTTGGCATGATTTGATCTTAGTAAATCCATGCTGGCTGCTAGTGATTACCCCTTCATCTTCCAGGTATTCGCAAATTGAATGTTTTATACCTTGCTCTAATAGTTTACTAGGTATCGAGGTTTGGCTGACTGCTCTATAGTTCCCTGGCTCCTCCTCTATTCCCTTTTTAAAGATGGGCACTACATGTTAGTCCTTCTCCATCTTCTGGGACCTCTTCTGTCATCCATGAGTTTGAAAATATGATTGCTAGAGGCTCTGAGATTTCTTCAGTTAATTCCTTCAGCATCCTGGGGTGAACAGCATCAGGCCCTCTTGACTTGAATTCACTCAAATTTGTCAGAAGATCTCTGACAATTTACTTATCTTGATTGGCATCCCTTCCCCTTTATTGTCTATGGTGACTTCACTAGTCATCCAGCCACGTTATTTTTTGTGAGAAGACTGAAGCAAAGTAGGCCCCGAGGAGCTCTGCCTTCCTATCATCTTCTGTTACCAGCTCACCTTCTGTGGATCCACTGCTCAATGGACCATCCCTGATCTTTCTTTTTTGTCTAAAGGCTTGGCTATACTTGAGAGTTACAGTGCTGGTGGTGGCTTTACAGCTCTGTAACTTATTCCCCGTCCACACTGGCAAGGCACATACAGCCCTATATCTCCCTGGCTACAGCGCTGCATGTACTCCACCTCGACGAGAGGAATAAAGAGAACAGTGCTGCTGTTGCAGCACTGGGGTGCCCGTGTAAATAGTGATTAATCTTACTACGCTGTAACTGACCTCCGGAACCTTCCCATAATGCTTTTAAGTGAAGATAACACTCTTTGTTTTGTTGTGATGCCTCTCTTTGTTTTGTTGCGAACTCGCTGCTTATCTACAAAACAAACACAGCTACTGTTTGCAGTGAATGAGCAGAGGCAGGGGGATCCCTTTGGAATGTCCACAGCTAGTGTTTGCTTGAGGAGAGAAGCAGCACTGTGGGCGGGGGGGGAGTCTATTTTGGAGCAGTTGCTTATCTGGTCTGTGAGGAAAAAAACAAAGAAGGCTATTTGCATTTAGTGAATGAGAGACGGGTGGGGGAAAGGTCGGAACTTGCAAGCCAGGGAGCTGACAGAGTGTCAGCTCCAAAAAATCCACTCCCTCTGTCTCACCCACGCTCCCTGTCACACTCCACCCCCCCCATTTTGAAAAGCACGTTGCAGCCACTTGAAAGCTGGGATAGCTGTCCATAATGCACCACTCCCTACACCGCTGCAAATGTGGCCACACTGCAGCACTGGTTGCTGTCAGTGTGGCCACACTGCAGTGCTTTCCCTACACAGCTGTACAAAGACAGCTTTAACTCCCAGCACTGTACAGCTGCAAGTGTAGTCAAACCCTGACATATTTTTAGAACCTCTTTTTGTTTCTAACATTTCTTGTCAACTGTAACTTAAGAATTGTAATCCCTGAACTGCTGTTGGGGAAATCTGGAGAATACCACAAGGAGCTGCCTACGAAAAGAGGTGCAAAAGGTACATAGGAAAATGCTGAAATAAATGAGCACAGGAAAAATGCTCCTCTGAAAAAGGTGTGTCACTCCTATGACACAGCCACAGGAAAATTCCTCAAAGTCTGTCCTACTGCAATGCTCATGTACTACCTTCCATGTGACCCTTGCTGAGCGAAGTACCTCCAGGCTAGCTTTGCATTTCAGAATGGAGCAAGCCATTTTCACCAACTTTACACAGGTATCTTGATGGTAACCCAGGCCTTGGCTACACTTGGAGGTCTGCAGCGCTGGGAGTTACAGCTGTCTTCGTACAGCTGTGCAGGGCAAGTGCTAGAGTGTGGCCACACTGACAGCTACCAGTGCTACAGTGTGGCCACATCTGCAGCATTTGCAGCGCTGTTGGGAGTGGTGCATTATGGGCAGCTATCTCACAGAGCACCTCGTCCCATTTTGGCGTCGTGGGTTGTCGGAAGGGGACGGAAGGGTGCGGGTCATTCTGCTTCCTGTCCCAATGCCCCGTGATGCATCGCTTTGCATCCCAGCAGTCTCTGTTTTTCCATCCACATTTGGCGCCATTGTGATGCTCTCAACGGTTTCTGTGCAGCACGATTTCTGTGGGAAATGGAGCCCAAACTGCTGAGGACTTTGCTGACGAGTGTTGCCAGCACATCACGTTTGGCAGTTATGCTATTCCTTAAGCTCCAAAGCGATGAGGAGTCCGACGATGATAGCGAGTCACCTGACACGTACAACATGACATTGCTTGTGGCTTTGACAGAAATGCTCAGCACCGCAGAACACTGCTTTTGGGCTTGGGAAACAAGCACTGAGTGGTGGGATCACATCGTCATGGAAGTCTGGGGTGATGAAAAGTGGCTGCAGAACTTTCGGATGAGAAAAGCCACTTTCATGGGACTGTGTGCTGAGCTCGCCCCCACTCTGCAGCGCAAGGACACGCGATTGAGAGCTGCCCTGACAGTGGAGAAGCGGGTGGCTATTGCAATCTGGAAAGTGGCAACTCCAGATAGCTACTGATTGGTCGGGAACCAGTTTGGAGTGGGTAAGTCAACCGTTGGAGTTGTTTTGATGCAAGTTTGCAGGGCCATTAATTGCATCCTGCTAAGAAAAACGGTGACTCTGGGGAATGTGCAGGACATTGTGGATGGCTTTGCACAAATGGGTTTCCCTAACTGTGGAGGGGCGATAGATGGGACGCATATTCCTATTCTAGCACCACCCCACCTAGCATCCGAGTACGTTAATCGGAAGGAGTATTTCTCTATGGTTCTCCAGGCGCTTGTGGATCACCGTGGGTACTTCATTGACATTAACACAGGCTGGCCTGGAAAGGTGCATGATGCACGCATCTTTCGGAACACTGGCCTGTTCCGGAAGCTGCAGGCAGGGACCTTTTTCCCAGACCGGAAGATCACAGTAGGGGATGTTGAAATGCCCATTGTGATCCTTGGAGACCCCGCTTACCCGTTAATGCCTTGGCTCATGAAACTGTATACAGGGAAGCTTGACAGGGGCAAGGACCAGTTCAAATACAGGCTGAGCCAGTGCCGAATGACTGTGGAGTGTGCTTTTGGCCACTTAAAAGGACGCTGGTGATCTCTGTATGGGAAGCTAGACTTGGGGGAAAGCAGCATCCCTGCGGTTATATCCGCATGCTGTACCCTCCATAATATTTGTGAAGGGAAGGGTGAAACACTCAGTCAGGCATGGACCTCTGAGGTTCAATGCCTGGAGGCTGAATTTGCACAGCCAGAGAGCAGGGCTACTAGAACAGCCCAGCACAGGGCTTCAAAGATCAGGGATACCTTGAGGGAGGAATTTGAGGCTGAAAACCAACAGTAATGTTTGGTGCCTTGCACAGGAGTGAAGTGCAGTGGTTACAATGTTAGTAGGAATCCGTTTTTCCTAAGCTGATTTGCAGTGCCTGTTTCTTTCCTGGGCTAAGTTATCTTTGACTTTCTGCAATAATAAAGACTGTTTTCAAAGCCAAGAATTCATTTATTGAAGAGAAAATAACTTTGACAGACACACAACATTTCGGGAACCTAAAAGGGCAGGGGGGTGGGGTGGGGAACTGTACAGTCACAGGTTTGACTATGTCCTGTCTGGAGTGCTGTGCAATGACTGCTGCACTTCAGGATGCCTATACTGCATAGTGATGGGGGTTGAGTGCAGAGGGTAAGGGTCGTAGTTCTCAGGGCTGGTTGGTGAATGTACAGGGGTTGGAGCCAGCTGGTGGAGGTAAGAACCTGGATGCTGGAGAAAGGGGTTTGGAGCTGACACTGGGGCACAAGGGAAAGAGCTTTGGGACGGGGGGGGAGGGGGCGATGCAGTAGTGCTCTGCCTGCATGGCTACGAGCACCTGGATAGAGTCCACTTTGCACGCCAGGCTGCTTATCAGCTGCTTTGTGCTTTTCTTCCTGGCTGCTGCGTTTCTCTGGCGGATCCTGCTTTCCCTTTCCCTCCAGTTTTTTATTCTCTCTGGCAGAGTGATCCATAACTGTTTGCAGCAGGTCGTCTTTGCTTTTTCGTGGCTTCTTCCGCAGGTTTTGGAGTCTCTGAGCTGCTGTTAACATGGGCAGCTGAGAACTCAAGATCGCTTGTGGAAAGGAAAAAAAGGCTACAGTTAACAGAGGCAGAATTGTTTATATCTCAGACAGTTATTCCCAGACAGAGAAGGAGTTTACAGTCTTCAGTTTAGCATAATTTTCCCATACCACAGAGAGTGCACATAACCCACAGGAGCCCCGAAATGGTGAATAAGGGGCACTGATTGCTTCAGGGCTGTGCAGGGGTTTCTGTGCATTGGGGAAAGCAAACTGCTGCAGGGGGCACCTACAGTGAACACTCTCCCAACATTTTCCACAGGAGTTAATCCTGGAAGCTATCTCGCTGCTGCGGGTCACCTGGGAAGAGCGGGAGGGTCTTCTACAGCAATGCGAATTCCGCCCTGGCCCCTATGCAGCTTGCCTGTGTGCAGCAATGGTCCCCCCACCACTCACGGCACAGTGGCGTGGACGCGTTAGCCTGACTGGGACAAGGACCACAGTGGCTCTCCCTATAAACTTGCGGAAGCGCATTGCCCATGCTCTGGCTGAAACTTTTGAAGAGATTACTGAGGCCGATTACCGCGACATGACAGACCACATCAATGGGCTATTCCACATCTAGGCATGCATGCATGCAGCCCTAACCCTTCCTCCTCTCCCGAAACATTTCCATCCAGAAAATAAAAACCGCTTACCGGGAACCCGCTCCTCTGCTTGTCCTTCACCAAGTACCGGCTGCTGCGACTGGCTGCCTTCCTCCTGGCTTGAGAAGAGCTCCTGGCTGCATGCCTTCTGGGACTCTGGGGTATCTCCCCCAACCCCAGTACCCTCACTCTTGGTTTCCTCCTCCCCCCTCCTCCGCCTCCGCCTGCCCCTCCCCGCTCTGAAGTGTCCATCGTGGTCCTCGGATTGGCGGTGGGGTCACCCCCAAGTATCGCATCCAGCTCTTTGTAAAAACGGCAGGTCGTGGGGGCAGCACCAGAGCGGCAGTTTCCCTCATGGGCTTTGTAATAGGCACTCCGCAGCTCCTTCATTTTAATCCTGCACTGCACCGCGTCCCGGTCATGGCCCCCTTCCAGCATGGCCCTTGATATCTGCCCATAGGTATCGTAATTCCTACGGCTGGAGCACAGCTGTGACTGCACAGCTTCCTCCCAGCAAACACTGATGAGGTCCAGCAACTCGCAATTGCTCCATGCTGGAGCTCGTTTGGCACGTGGAGGCATGGTCACCTGGAAAGATTCACTGATTGCACTCCACACCTGGCTGTGCAAACAGGAAGGGGATTTTAAAAATTCCCGGGGCATTTGAAAGGCAGGTCACCTGAGGCCAGGTCAGTAGAGTTTGAACTGATGAGCAGAGTGGCTGAACAGGCATTCTGCGATACCTCCGAATACCTCTGGAGGCCAATAACAGCGCTTTTGGTGGCCACACTGGCCGAGCAGCGCTGCATCACCAGTGCTGCAGTCGTTATTCCCCAGGCAGAGGAGGAGTATAGCCAGCGCTGTATCCAGGGAGATACAGCACTGTATGTGCCTTGCAAGTGTGGACGGTGAGTAAGTTGCAGCGCTGTAAAGCCACCATTAGCACTGCAACTCTCCAGTGTAGCCAAGGCCTCAGCCTCTTTTGCTAACCCAGCCTCTTTTGGCTCAGTCACGCCCCTTTCCTTTCAGTTTACAGAGCAGGCAAACATAACTGCAACTGCCTTGCATGCTCTCACATCTGGGAATAAACTTCCTGAAGTCCTGAGATAAAGAACAAGGAAAGGTAGAGCTCTTCAAGCTGGGTTTTCTTTCCTCCTCTCAGAAATCTGATGACTGGGACACAAACTCATCTTGGTTCTTAAACTGACTAGATACTGGTCTTTGGAAAAGCAAGCAGATCTAACAAAAATCTTGTCATAGCAGGGAGACGGGAGGTGGTCTTTTTCTCACCACTGCTATTTCAAGTGATGATAGAATTTGGCTGATATCACTTCAAACAGGAGCAGAGCCTGGATCTGGACATCAGAAGGGTTAGCGGCAGTGTGAATAGCAGGTGGAGAGGATGAAAAGGAGGAAATTGAAGAAAGTGTGAGCAGGGTTATTCAGGGCTAAAAGTTAATAGAAAGTGGAGTAAGCTAAGAATGGCGAGGGGACAAGAGAGACCAGGATCACACAAGACTCAGAAACATGACTACAACAAACAGTTATTTAATCAGGACAATGGAACATTCAATTATCTGGTTCATTCAGTAACCACATGTATTTAACTGACAGAAGGACACAGTTTCATGGAATGCATTGAACATTGGTCTGTGATGCAGAAACAATCTACTTTGATGGAGCCCCAATTTTAGAGGATGAATGGGCAAAGGAAACAACCACTCTGGCCAGAGAAAAACAAAATGGGTTTCAGATTGGACAATAACATTGTTTCTCTCTTGCTAGAAGACTTGGTGAGTTGCTGCCAAGGCTCAGGAGGCTGTAGCCTCTACTTCATCTCACTTCTAATAAAAGGTCATCCACAATATTGTCTTGGAATTTTTGGTTTACAGTGAATTTCCTAGAGATCTTTTGCTCCTCCCCTTAATTTAGCTAATTCTTATCTGCAAATCCTATTTTTAATTAATTCTTGCATTATTTCTCTCTCAATATGTTCCTTTTGATCCTCTCTGTCTTCGTCTAGTATCAGCTACCAATAAAGCTGTCAATGCAAACTTTCACCAAGGCAGCTGGATTTCCTTATAACCACCCTTGCTGTGTGTCAGATATAGGTAACTCTTTAAATCAAAGCATGGGGACTTGATAAAGCTGACAGTTATGCATTAAGAGCATTCCCCCCCCGAGTATTGACTACAATCCCCAAAATGTTGTTCCAGCATGAACCAGATACGGTATAAAACCTGGGATAAACTCTCTTCTTTGGTTATTACAGTAATCAGGATTTTACTCTGAATGTGGTTGTTGGATTTCCCCTTGTGTGGCTTTTTAAAGTTGACATTACTACATTTTTATTTCCCTATGTGCCTGAAAGACAAGTTACCAGCAATTAGGTGGCTACTGGCCCAGTTGTGCATTACCTATGTAATATATATCATCATGAAAAATCATTTGTGTGTAACGGGTGTCTGCAAAATGTAAGGGGATGCTTTGTGAGCGTTCTTGGATGTGCCAGGGACTAAGTCTACCCTGTTACAGACACACAGTATATTACATCAGGATACCATCTTCATGGCTGGCTTCTTCATGTGTAAGGAGAAACAGGAACATGTGGGGCACATGCTCTGAATTTGCAAGAAAAGTTGGGAACAAAGAAAGTAGGATGTTGCAAGCTTAGGAGATCCAGATAAAATGGTGAGTAATTCATTACTAGTCTAAGGGAACATGTCTTTCAGACATGGTAAAAATATGAAAATATTCTTGTTGGTGTAATGGCTGCTGGTTGTTGGTTTTTAAGATGAGAATAAAGGCAGCTAGGCCCTTTGAGAAGCTTCAGACAGGAAATGAGGCACTAATCTCAAGAGAATGGTTTTGTCTGAGGATGGTAACAACAAAAGACTGCGTACGCTCTTGGTAAATGATGCATTGATTTCAGAGCTGAAAGAGAGACTTTATGTGAAAGAAATCAACGAAATGAGATCTCACCTTGTTTCATTTGCAACAGACACACAATCACAGTGATAAAGAAAGGGAGAATGTAACATGTGACACACGCGGCAGCAATCTTTTCCCATACTGCTTTTCACCCACTGAGCAGAACCATTTGGGTGGTGTCCTTTACACAGGAGAAGGGTTGGAATGTTTGAACTGGAGGTTCAGGGGCAGTTGGGGAATGACAGTTGGAGAGGATAGGGCCAGAGGAAAGACCAGCATACCCCTAAGAAGACAGAGAAAACAGGCAGGCAGGGGACGTAACAGGAAGTTGTAACTTATGAGAGACGAAGCGTGGCAGGGGCAGGAAAGCAAATTAGAAATAAAAAAGGGTTTAGGCAAAAGAAGAAACCAACCAAACCAGAGGGAAAGTGAGAGCAGAGAAAGTGTTAGTGAAAGACAGACATCCACCCAAAAAAGTGAGCTAGTGTCTGCCTATTGCATTGCATTGACTGTAGGAATAGACTTCTAAGGACCCATAGACAGAGAAATTAGGGATTGGGTCCCATGCTGTTAGCCATGGCTCTGACTTTCAAATTCCCATACCATCTTCAGAGCTGGGATCACATTTTTTGAGAGCATTGCTGAAGTTACCACCTGGTTCTCCATTCTCCCACTGTTGGCTCAGGAACAGGAGCTCCATACAGAACCCAAACAAGTATAAGACTCATTTTTAAAGTGTGGCAATATGCAAACTATAAATTATAAATATTAAAGCAAAAGTTGGATATGCCATTCGCCAAAACAAATCTAACAATGAAGTTAGAAGCAAAAGTCATCCTGATTGTAAGCAGATTAAATACAACGGTCTTGCGCCAGGACTGAATTTGGTTCAAGAGGACTTATGCTAAAATAACACTCCTCGACTCTGGTGCACTTAATTTATTTTAGAGTTGTTTAGTTATTCTGAAGCACAATTTCACTGCTTGTTCACTTTTGACAATTTCTGTGGCCTGATTCCTCTGTTCAGATGGCATGACTTGTTCCTGCAAAACATTTTCTGGTCTTTTTCCTGTTGGGAGGAATAATTAGTTGTCTGGGGACATAAGGTCTTTCTAATTCCAATATTAGTAAGCAGGAAAATGTCTGAACAATTCCCATGGCACTAATGAGAATCTTCCCCTCAATGTATAGATGCTTTATAGCAGTTGTTCTCAACCTTTCCAGATTATTGTATCCCATTAAGGCATTGCATTTATGTTGTGCACCCCAAGTTTAATCTGACATAAAATTTACTTGCTTACAAAATCAGACAAAAATACAAAAGTGTCACAGCCTAAGTTCCCTCTAAGCTGTGTGGCCGTGCAACTGCCTATTAAGCTCCAGCGCTGACCTGCTACGGCGCCAGCCTGCCCCAAACTTGCTGCAGCCAGCTGGGGAGAGGATCCCCTACCTCAGCCTGGCCCAGGCCCACTGGAGCTGCTGAGGCCAGCCAGGGAGAGGCGCCTCTCCCCTGACCCCAAACTGCTGTGGTGAGAGAGGGCTGGGGTGAGTCCTCTCTCCCTAGGGCAGCCTACACCCCAAACCCCTCACCCCCAGCCCACAGTCCACCACTCCGCATCCCAACCCTCTGCCCCAGCCCTGTACCCCCTCCTGCATTCCAAACCCCTCATCCCCAGCCCCACCCCAGAGCCCACACCCCAACACTGAGCCACCTCCCACATCCTGAACCTCTCCTCCCAAGCCTCACCCCAGAGCCTGCCTCTCCCAGACAGAGCCCTCATCCCCCCACACCCCAACCCTCTGCCCCTTCCCACACTCCAAACCCCTCAGCCCCACCCCCACCCCATGCATTTTGTTATGTACACCACCTCCATATTGGTGCACATAACAAAATTCATTCCGCACATGCATGTAAAAAATTAGAGGGAACATTGGTCACAGCACACTATTACTGAAAAATTGCTCACTCTCTCATTTTGTCTGTATGAAATTTTAGTTTGTACAGACTTAGCTTGTGCTTTTTACGTAGCCTGTTGTAAAACCAGGCAAATATCTAGATGAGTTAATGTACTGCATTGAATACCTCTGTGTATCCCCAAGGGTAACGTACCCCTGGTTGAGAACCACTACTTTATAGAGCATTATATAACTCTCAGCATGGACACACAGACCGGATGAAGTAGCTAAATAAAACTGTTGACTATCAAACAGAGCAAGACTTCCACAATGTTATCCATTCAGTGACCTTGTCTTTGGTAAAAGTTTTTAGATAAAGCTTACAGAGGGTTCTTCCCTTGTGCCAATCCGGGAAGGCAGTACTGGGCAGCGTGGCTTCCCTTTTCACATATTTAATTCATATTCTGTACCACAGACAGGTCCATGAACCCTAGATAGTGGATATTTAGTCATGCTTTGGAACTTCTAGGCAGACCAAATCTGGGAGTAATTGTTGCAGAGTAGGCTTTGCCCACCAGTATTGTTTTAGCACTATAGATGTTGAGCTGGGCAGACCATTCTCCACAGAGCATTAGTGCCTATTAAAAACAAAACAAATGACCTTCGAAAATTTCTTTTAAAATCTGTTTTAAAGGCTTATAGTTGAACTTTCCTGAAAAAAAAAATTAATTGGGCTCACATTGTGCAGCATGAATTGAGCAGTGCAGTTGTAGAGAACACTTCTCTCTATCAATGACAACCTGGGATGTTTGAGATGACAGTCCTTCACCTTGTTCACTTAAGATAGGGATATATCAGTGGAGGAGTGCTACAGTCCAATAGAGTGCTTTTTCTGCCCCTAAACCTTTAGGGCACATTGAAAGGTTTATATATGAATACAGGCTTTTCCTTGAAGATGTTGGGGGTTCTGAGCTTTACTTGACGCTGCTTGTTTGGTAGCTTTTATTCTTGCTAACTATACATTTGTGAATTTTTAGGATTTTCTATATTGCTGTGTAGACACCAGAATATGTAATTTCTTGGAAATACAGATTTCACAAAATGTAAATCAAGCATTAAATGAAAAAAAGTTGCTGTGTCCCTTTAACATGACAACAGCTGTTCATGAGAGTGCAGACAAATCTCCCTGCACATTTGAGGACAAGATTCGTATTTCTCTTAAAGGAATACAAGAACTCATAGGACATGACCAGGAAAGAAAAGAAAAAATCTGTAAGAAAAAGGAAAGTTGTGGAAAATTTGCTGGCCAGAAGATAAAGAAAAAGTAAGTCTCATTTATACATTGTTAGGTCTCCTGATTTTGAGATGCTCACCACCACATCAGACTGATAAATATTACAAAAAACAGTATAAACATGCTGGTAGCAGTCAAAATGGAAATAGCGAGTCCTTGTACAGCAATTTTTTAGTTATATGGAATACATAATTTAAATGTGATTTATTCATTTTCTAATATAAATATTATTAGATTACATAAACTTAACTTCTATAAAATAGTCTCATGACCTTCCTCTCTTGCTATCTGCAGAGATGTGGATTGCAGTAGCCCTTCTATCACTAGGAACTTCGTTTAAGAATAATAACCTCTTATATACTGCCTTTCATCTGTAGATATCAAAGTACTTTACACAAAGGAGGTAAATATTATCCCCATTTAACAGATGAGAAAATTAAAGCATAGACAGGTTTAGTAACTTGCCTGTGGTCCCCAGCAGGCTAGTGGTCAATGTCTCCTGAGCCTCACTCCAGTGCTCTATACATGATCCAAATAGCATGGAGGACACTGAATTCGGATAACGCAGAGAATTTTAATTAATAGACATGGAGGGACATAACTATGTGAAACTCTCTGTTAACTGAAATAGTGAAGTCCTTCCCTCTATTAGAGGCTTGCACCAGTGTAACAAAAACTGATCTAGTTACACTGGTGCAAACCCCTAGAATAGATTCACTTAAACCAATTTAGTTTAATACCATACATTACTACAGTAAGGTAAATTGGTTGAAGTGGATTTAAAGTGATTTAAGTGTATCTGTATTAGGGGTTTGCTCCTCTGTAACTAAATGTTTTATAGTTCCATCAATACAAGTTTTCTAATGTAGTTAAGATCTAAGTCTATATTGTAGTTTTTTTTTAAGTAAAAGTTTTCTGGGGACATGACAAGCTAGGTAGTTTACTACCTTTTTGTCCCATTACAGGAAATGACAATTGCTTGGTTGTCCACCTGTATAGCAATGAGAAGAGTGAAGCTTTAAATCTTTCATGGCTCTCACACTAAGGGCTTGTCTACATCAGAAAGTTGCAGCGCTGGTGAGGGAGTTACAGCGCTGCAACTTTGAGAGTGTCCACATCTGCAGGGCATCACCAGCGCTGCAACTCCCTGTTTGCAGCGCTGGCCGTACTCCCGTTTTGTCTCGGGTGTAGAGGATCCAGCGCTGGTAATCCAATGTAGACAGTTACCAGCGCTTTTCTTGACCTCCGTGGAAGGAGGAAGCCTCTGGTAATCAAGCTGGTTTCCTTTCCCGGTTTGCTCTCTCGGTCCCGGAGCCAGCCAGCAAACCGCAGGGAAGGAGACCTGCTTGCTCGGGGTTCCGGGACCGAGAGAGCAAACCGGGAAAGGAGACTAGCTTCGCCGCGGTTTGCTCTCGCGTTCCCGGAGCCAGCCAGCAAACCGCAGGGAAGGAGACCTGCTTGCTCGGGGTTCCGGGACCGAGAGAGCAAACCGGGAAAGGAAACCAGCTTCGCCGCGGTTTGCTCTCTCGGTCCCGGAACCCCGAGCAAGCAGGTCTCCTTCCCTGCGGTTTGCTGGCTGGCTCCGGGACCGAGAGAGCAAACCGCGGCGTTCCCGGTTTGCTCTCTCGGTCCCGGAACCCCGAGCAAGCAGGTCTCCTTCCCTGCGGTTTGCTGGCTGGCTCCGGGACCGAGAGAGCAAACCGCGGCGTTCCCGGTTTGCTCTCTCGGTCCCAGAACCCCGAGCAAGCAGGTCTCCTTCCCTGCGGTTTGCTGGCTGGCTCCGGGACCGAGAGAGCAAACCGCGGGGAAGCTGGTTTCCTTTCCCGGTTTGCTCTCTCGTCCCGGAACCCCCCTTGAAGCCGCCCAACAGCGCTGCAGTGTGGCCACATCTAACACCACTTGCAGCGCTGGTTGCTGTAAGTGTGGCCACTCTGCAGCGCTGGCCCTATACAGCTGTACTAATACAGCTGTAACAACCAGCGCTGCAAAATTTTAGATGTAGACATGGCCTAAGTCAGTTTCCTACCAAGGAAGCTGGCAATCAGCTCCTCAACTCTTCCTGTATTTAGTGTGGCACTACTGTATACTCCTTGATTATTGGGGAGACAATTATAAAGAACAAATGAGATGAGGGAAGACAAACGGAAAATGAGGCAAAGAACATCTATGTGGTCTTAATACTAGTAGCTACCCTGATTTTCAGTACGTTACCCATGCTTACGAACTACAAACATACTTTTTAGTAACTCACAAAAAAAAAATTAATTCACTCTTAAATAGTTCAAAGAGCAACTTTTTCAAAAAATACCCATTAGAGGAGCAAGTGAAGGTGGGAGAGGGAGGATGAGTACCTATATATATTAACAGTTGTTATAGCATTATACTCCCAGCCACTGTCTTGTAAAGTCAGTAAGGTTTGACCTTACTTTGTCATAGAATATCAGGGTTGGAAGGGACCTCAGGAAGTCATCTAGTCCAACCCCCTTCTCAAAGTAGGACCAATCCCCAATTAAATCATCGCAGCCAGGGCTTTGTCAAGCCTGACCTTAAAAACCTCTACGGAAGGAAATTCCACCACCTCCCTAGGTAACCCATTCCAGTGCTTCACCACCCTCCTGGTGAAAAAGTTTTTCCTAATATCCAACCTAAACCTCCCCCACTGCAACTTGAGACCATCACTCCTTGTTCTGTGAGAACAAGGAATAATTTTGTCAAAATCATGGGGGAAATATTGCATTATATTTATAACATGAGACATATATATTTAACTATAATATGAAAGTTATTAGCTATTATTAAAAATACTCACTTTGTTGCACACATATATTTGTACCCATTAAAAAAAACCAATCCTTAGAAAACACCAAGCTGACTGCGCTGGGAAGCCCAAGTGCCCTGTACTATAAGATGTGGAGGGCTGGCATAAATCTTATAACTTGGAGAATTCAGCAAATGTCTTCCCCGTTTTTATTTTCACAATGCAGGGTGGGGGGAGGATGTTAAACAATACTTTTTAAAAGCAGTTTTATTTCTTCAGTTACAGGATATAAATTCACATTTATTCAGCACCTTTCCCTGCAGTCCTTGTCACGTAGCCGGGTATGGTGTGACACTACACAGACCACAGGGAGAACAGCTGGGCAGCTCAGCTCACCCCACCGCCACACACGTGTGAGGCAGCGACGCCACAGGGGAGTGGAGAGACGGAGGCAGAACATATTTATCCCGGCTGGGAACCGGCCGGACGACACGGTTCATGGCCCTCCCCTTCAGAGCGGGGCTCGGCCGGCAGCGCCTCCCCGCAGAAGGGGTGTGGAGCGCCCCGGAGGCGCACGGGGCTCTGTCGGGGAGGGCTCGGCTTTACCTTGCAGGCAGCCCCTCCTCGCTCGGCCGGGTGCGGGGGGCCTTGCCCTTTCCGAAGGGGGGGGTCTCTTTTCGGGGCGCGCCTTCCAGCACACAGGCCTGGGTGCCAGCTCCGCAGCAGGGCATGGGTCTCCCCGAGCTGCAGGGCCGGGCGGGCAGCGCTACCCGGTCCGAGGCCTTGCCGGCGGCCCGCTCCCTGGGCAGGGAGAGTGGGCGAGGAGCCCCGTGGAGCACCGCCAGCCGCGGGCCGGACTCCCTGCAGCACCAGCCCCTGGGCGGGGAGGGAGAGCCCAGCTCCTCCTTCCTGGGCGCCGCCTGGCTCAGCGGCAGCGCCCGGTGTGCGCCGCAGCCCCCGTCCCGTTCTGTACCGCTGCCGGCGGCGGCGCTCCCACATCCCGGCGGCGGGCGCCAATGAGGCGGCGCGCCCCGGCGGCGGCAGGCTGAGTGGGCGTGTGCGGGGGGCGGGCTGTGGGCGGCGGCGGCAGTAGCAGGTTTGGTTGTGTGTGTGCCATGGCCGGAGCCCAGTGAGAGTGGCTGACAATAGGAGCCAGCGAGCCTGAGCGCGACCCCGACACAGCCGGGACCCCTCGCTTCCCAGCCAGCCACCGGCAGAGGAGGCCATCAGCGCCAGCCGCCGCCGCGCCCGCCCGCCCGCTCTACCGCGGCTCCTCTCCGCTCGGCCCGCGCTCGGCCGCCTCTCCGCAGGCCCCTCCGCAGGGCTCCGCCGGGAATGTGAGTGAGGCAGCAGCCATCGCAGGCTGGGGCCCGCGCCGAGCGCACGGGACTGAGCGGAGCCCGAGCAGCCGCCTGCCCCGAACCCGCCGCCAACGCCGCCCTGCGCTGAGGAGGCCGCCGCCGAGGCCTACAGGCTCCTGCAGCTGCAGGGACAGAGCCCGGCGCGCACAAGGCTCCGGCCGCTGCCGCCAAGCCCAGCTCACTCCGCCTTCTCCTCCTCGGCTCCGAATTCTCTGCCAGGAGGGGCAAGGTAACTTCACCCCCAGCCCCGAGCGGGCAGCCACCCGGCCGCGGCGCGGGGGGATCGGGGGCGCTAGAGAAGATGGGGACCACGGGGCGGGGGTGGTAAAGGACAGAGTCCAGCTGGGTTCCTTATCCCCTGGTGGATGGAAATGACATCCCACAACACCCGTCAGCATGCAGCTAATTACACCCCTGCTTTGGCGGAGTGCTTAGCGGAGGCGCTTGCAGTGACATCCATCGGTATTTTCACATTCACTCGCGTTTCCTCGTATTGTTGTCCCCAGCGGTGACAGTGTCTAGTGTATGTCGCTGTGCATTTACCAAAATACTTAAAAATTTCCCGTGTTGTAAATAAACACTTTCGTATTGAGAAAGCTATAGCTATAAATGCAGTTATCCACCACTTGGGCTGCACTCAATAAATAACCTCATTCCCCCACCCATGGAAATAGTGTTTTTCAGTGCATTTAAATGATCATTTAGGAATGTGAAAAAGGGATCAGTGTTTAATGTAATGTTGTAAAGGCTGGATGTAGTCTTGTTGAATTAGAATTAGAATTTAATAATTTATAAATGAGGTGAGAGAAACTGTTAATAAATTTACAGCAGAGAAGTGTGGGTAAAGTGTGTTGCTGACAGAATGATCCTGCAATTTGAATGATCTGCTCTAGTCTTTGTCCCTTAATGTTGTTAGCAATTCCATTTTGAGACTGTACAAACATTTCTGGATAAATGGTTAGATTTTTCAATAGTTACATGTGACAAGGAGATGAAAACTTTTTTTTAATGAGGCAAAATAGGACTAACAAATCTAGAATCTAAGTGTCATTTTTTGTTGATGTTTCCAGAATCCTGCTGATGTAACAGGTAACTTTTTGTGTTTGTATATTTTGAGGGACTCTTTTTCTCTACCCTTACTTAGGAATCACAGATTGGTTTGTTGAGGTGAAAGTATATATCCATTTCTCCATATAGTTTGTCTGACTTTCCCATGAATCTTGAATAGGGCCTTGATGCCATGGGTGATGTTGGCATCTGTTACAGTTGGTAAATAACATCTGTTTCAAGTATAGAAGTGTGTTGCTCATAGTCTATTAAATGTAGGATGTATTATTTGGGATAATAATGAAGCCACACCCGAGGAAAAATTAAGTTGGTACAATAAGAATTGTTTTTAGATGATGCCAGCTTCACTGTCCAATATCAGTGGATTCCTCTTGGTTCCTTTAAGAAGTTATGTATTTTATATTTTCAGTAGACTTTATGTGTGTGTGTGTATATATACACACGATAAATGAAACCCTCTCAACTTAAATATGTGGAAAATTAATAGCTCTCATTTTTCTAAACATACATAATTTAAAAAAAAATCATACTTATGAAGTATTTTGCATAATAAGAAAAATCCAAATAATGTTGATTTAAATTATTTATGAATCAGATCAGTCCCCAAATATTTTAACAAAATGAGGACTTCAAGGTGCACTGCAGGTTGCAAAATCATCTCCCATCAGCAATAGTAGTCCTTTTAGATAATTGGAATCAGTGGACATTGAGCTCTCAGGACCTACCAAAAACATGCTCTAAGGCCCTGATCCTGCAAACATTTACACACATTTAACTTGACTAATGTGAGTAGCCCCACTGATTAAAGTTGAACACCTGTAAGTGTTTGCTGGATCTGGGGCTAAATCTTTTTTCTTAAATCTGTTCTTTCCACTTCACTGAGAAAATGTGGTATAACTTTTTTGACTGAGAAGGTAAGCCTGGTAAAAATCAAGAATTTGGTTGTTGAATTAACCATTTTAGTATTTTCTTTTAATCTTCCAGAAGTAGCCTGGAATATGCTCCAGAAATATTAGAATGTGAAAAAGGAATTTGCAAAGAGATTTGCAATATGAAAGCTGGATATTTCTAGAGTGGAGAATAAATAAGTGACAGGTTACAGGATTATCTACACTTAAAAGGTGGCAGTGGTGCAGCTGCATCATTACAGCATGCACTGTAGAGCTTCAGCGAAGATGATACCTACACTGATGGGAGGGTATCTCCTGTCAGAGTAGGTACTCCACCTTAACATAGCTACTGCCTCTCTGGAACAGGTGAGCCAAGACCCCCTTTGACATAGCACTGTCTACTCGAGCGTTAGGTCAGTATAACTGCATCCTCGTGGAGGTGGATTTTCCACACCCCGAGGGATGTAGTCACACCAGCATAACTTGCTAGTGTAGACCAAACCTAAGTCTATCAAGTCTAGTGAACTTTCTTTGGTTTTAAAGCATAGCAGTATATTTTAATGAACTTAATGTTTCCACAAAACACACACCTTTCTTTATGGATAGTAAACTGAATTTTATTTCTGTTTTTAATTGTCCTAGAAAATAGTTGCGACTTTAGTATTAAAATTTTTATTATTTTTGAGCGCCGAGAAGTGTGCATGGTGCTTTGTGAAACAAGTAAAAGATATTTTGTGACCCAAAAAGCTTGTGATCTAAGGTTTTGATCCTGCAGACAGGTCTACACAGGCATACTCCTGGACCTCTGTCGAGTTCTAGAGACATAAGCTGATCTCGGTGGATACACAAGTGTCTACATGTGGATCTGATCGCAGAATCAGTGCCTAAATTCAGACATGATGTAACAAGTGAGGACCATAGATGAAATGGAGAGGATGGACAATAATTACAATAGTACCATGAAGCTATACTTCTACCCCGATATAACGTGACACTATATAACATGAATTTGGATGCAAAGCAGCACTCCGGCAGATCAAAGCAAGTTTGATATAACGCGGTTTCACCTATAATGTGGTAAGATTTTTTTGCCTCCCGAAGACAGCGTTATATAGGGGTAGAGGTGTACTTCATAAGACCTATATGTAAATTGATGGACCGTTTCTCTTTGATGTCAGAAGTGAGTTTTTAGGAGAGATGTGAATGAGGAGGAGGAGGTGTCTCTTGACAAACTCATTTAATCTTTACCTGTTTTCATCCACTGGGAATGTATTTATAATGCGTGTTTCCCTTCAGTAGGGATATGTCCGCAGCACCAACCACTCCTCCGTCAGTGGATAAAGTAGACGGATTTTCTCGGAAGTCCGTCAGGAAAGCCAGACAGAAGAGGTCACAAAGCTCCTCCCAGTTTAGGTCTCAGGGCAAGCCTATTGAATTAACTCCTCTGCCTCTTCTAAAAGGTAAGGCTCAAGACCAGTTATATGATTAAAACATTTTTATTTTACAGCAGACATCTAAATTCTGATAAAAAGTATTGTTGTAACAGAAATTTGAGGGGGAATTTGGCCTGTGAGTGAGAAACAGTTCATGCCGTTCAAGTATTTAATAAGCTAAAAAAATTGGCATCAGTTAATGTATTTAAAATGATAACTTGCATCTGTGAATGGATATGTGTTTACTGTTTGCCATAGTTGTGGAAGTTCTGAATGCTAATACTAACAGAACCATTGCTGGCAGTCTGAAGGCACACAAGCTTTTTGCACATATTTTAGGTTATCAACCTTTAACATTTAATCCAATGTGGCAATAGTTTTTAAATGAGATGATTCATTAGCAGGTGTGAACAATATTAATTTAGCATTGAATTCTCTGATCTGCCAAGCACTTTCTGCAGGGAGCTAAGTGCTCTCAACTCCCACTGATTTTTAGTACAAGTCTGGGGGGCAGCGCAGTTTTTAGAATTATGTCCTTGCAGGGAAAAGGACCAGTGTATTTTTCATTTTCTCATTCTTTCAGCCTTCCAAAACTGTTTTTGAAGAGGTTTATGTGGTCAAATGCAGATTTCTACATTTTATCATTCTTTTTGTTTACAAGCGAAGAAAATAAGTACAGTTAACTAAAGTTAATATTAGAGTTGGTCATTGTGGTAGTTGATATTGGAGTTCATAATTCTGGACATTGTCAAGGGTTAGTAGGTTTAGGCCTATCACCTTTGTTTTGTTTGCAGATATGTACATTTCCCACATCCCTTCTCTCTACCTGTCTGATACTTTTGTAATTAGTCAAAGTATTTAAAATATGTAAAGGACCTGCTCTGACCAGAATCCTTCCTCCCTGTTTGCTCACAAGAATGCAGTAGACACATGAAAAATACACACATATATATGCATCTATCAATTGAGAGAAAAACAGGTTGCCTGAATTCTTGTTAGTGGATTACTCAATGGAGTTGTCATTTATTTAACATGTCTGAGAACCGTTTTTTGTGGAGCTACTAGAGTTTTTAACATCAGGAGCCAAATAACTTTTTTAAAATAGTATTTGAATGGCAGGTTAAATTTTCGGCTGTCATCCTTGACACTTTCCTTTTGAAATACCTACGGCTCTGGTTCATAAAGAGGGACAATTTGCCCTTTGGTTAAAATGACTAAAATTTGGAAATTAAATAGATATACATTTTATATAAAAAGAACAAACTGTTGCTGCTACTGTTATTTCTTATTTGCATTGCAGTGGTTCCTAGTGATTCATTCAAAGAACACACTAGGTACTTTATGCACATATAACAAAAATTTGGTCTCTACTATCTAAGGCCCCAGCCCTGCAAACACTTACTCGTGGTAGTCAAGTTAAGAATGTGTAAGTGTTTGCAGGGTTGGGTCCTAACTGTAACTGCAAGAGACAGTGTGTGAATCTGACAAACACAGAGCATTAAGTATTGGTGAGAGAATTACGATTAGTGTAATAAGCAGTAGTAACAGTGTCCTGTCTTACAAACTGAAGATTTGATTTTGTAAGTTATTTCTCATTGATTTGATGGGGAGGCCTTCATGCTGACACAAGGGTCCACCTGTGATGATTCATTTGTGGGATTTGGGCCTAATACTGCAGCTTCAGATAGGTTATATCCCTATTGAAGGGACACCATCAACTAAAATTCACACTTTTGCTAGAATATACTTTATTTATTATTGTTACCAGTAATACCCAATATTACTAAAGCTGAAAGGAGTGAAAAATATGAATATATATTTAACTTTTACTTACCATGTGCATTGCCAACCCTTCATGTATAGTCAGTTTCACCTTGGATAGGCTGTTAGGTCCCAATTCTGCAAACTGTTTGGCTTGTCTTTAACTTGAAACACAAGGGTAATTCCATGGACTTCAGTAAATTTCCCATTGACTTAATAATTTCCCCTTTTGTTTGTATAGTTCTCTCGAATAGGAATAAGAACATTAATAAGAGCAGGTGATTTAAGATATTGGTAGATTTTATAGATTCCTATGTTGCAGGGGTGGCCAAACTTAGTAATTCTCTGAGCCACATATGACAATCTTCAGAAGTTCGAGAGCCGGGGCACGCCTGCTGGGAGTTGCTGGGGGAGGTGCTGCTTTTTCTGATGCCTGTCCATGAAGAGTTACTACCTGGGAGCTGCAGAGAAGAGCCACTGAGGGATAGGCTCTGACTCCGTGGGTGCTGGAGCACCAATGGGGAAAAAAATGGTGGGAGCTCAGCACCCCCGTAGATCAGCTCCTCTCCCTCCCCCCGGCGCCTCCCAAGGGGGCGTGATTCAAGCTGTCGGGGTAGGAGACCTTTAAATTGTGCTCTCCCTTTCTCAGCAGGCACCAATCATCTGTGGCAGAAGCCCCTAGCCCCACCAGCCTGCTGTAGGGAAGAAGCCCAAGCTCCCTCTCCCCCGCCCCGCTCTGATAGGTGGAGAATTGGTGGGTGTTGGGGGCTCCGCAAGCTGCACTTTTACTGTAAAAGAGCTGCAGGTGGCTCATGAGCCACAGTTTGACCACCTTGATAGTATATTGTGAGTTCTGACTACCTTGGAGGCTGCCTTCTTGCCCTTTAAAAGGGGCTGTTGAGATCGTCAGAGCTGGTAGTCCACTAGATTTGAGAGCTTGTGGGAGAGCAGTCTTGATGGAGAGACCTCATCTCAGGGATTTATGTTCCCATCTCAATCCAGTAGTCCAACAACACAGCTTTAATTTGTTGATCTTCAAGTCTTGTCTGTTAAATCATGAAAGAATTGGTTTTGCTTGTGTGGTGTTTGATTTTTTGTTTGTTTGTGTGGTTTTTGTTTGGAGATTATTTTGTTTTGATTAACGTTGGGTTGCCTCACACATTGTGTTGCTCTTGTTGTAAACATATCTAGAAGTAGATCAATATGGGTGCAAGCTACAAAGGAGACGTTGGTGAGAAGAAGGTAGAAAAATATACTGTATATATTTTTAATATCAAGCACTGAAACCTGACCAAAATGTTGCTAGACTTTCCAGACTCTTTCCAGTGCTGCCTTATACTCGTATGTGCGCTTAAGAATGCGCTGAGTGGTGTACACTGAAATTGGATAGGAAAAGAATGTAGTGCACACTGTTTTTTCTGTCATTAAAAATGTGTCTAGTTTCATCAAGTAAAGCAATTGATTTCTCAGGGAAGATGAGGTACGTGACAAGTGTGAAGTTTTAAATTCAAACTAATTTGTATTACCAGGACACATTTAAAGTACTTCAGGAATAAACACTCCCCACAGCCCATTCCATATTCTTTGATACGTTTGTATAATTCTGTTTGCTTGCTCTTTGTTTTTCCAAGGGCAGATCTACACTTAAAATGCTATAGTGGCACTGCTGTAGCACTTTGGGGAAGATGCTACTACATTGACAGGAGAGCTTCTCCTATTGGTGTAGTTAATCCACCTCCACGAGAGGCGGTAGCTGTGTCAGTAAGAGAAGCCCTTTCATTGACATAGTGCTGTCTACACCATGGATTAGGTCAGTATAACTGCCTCACCCAGGGGTGTGGATTTTTCACACCCCTGAATGACGTAGTTATACCGATGAAAATTTATTGTGTAGACTTGGCCTAAAACTATTTCACATTTAGGCTGACAACAAGAACTTTCAGTTCAAAGGTTAATTTTAATTTTGGAAAAGTTTTACTTTGCCCAAAACAGAGGGAAAGTCCTCCGTCACCAAGCGCAATAGCTTTGCTACTGCAATATTATGAAATTTATTAAGGTTCTAATACGTTTATCAGATTGTTTAATACCATGGAAACTATTTCTGTAACAGCAAAAAGGAAGCACTGTATACTGAAAACGGAACATTTTGTTGCATGTTCTGTTATATATATGATTTATTGTATTGTTTTCTTTACAGGTGAAGTTTTATTATGATCTTCTTATAAAAGGCTATCTTTAGGCTAAGTGCTGAAGGTGTTACTGAGGCAAAAATCCCAGCAAGTTCAATGGAGTTTTGCCTGGGGAAGGACTGTGGGATGTGGTTTTGGTTTTTCCAAGTATAACTACATTTGATCTCTTCTTTGTCTTATCGTAAGAATATTATTTATCTACCCTCATTATTATGTCATAATCCCTAATCCTGCAACAATCACATGTATATTATTATTATTATTATTATTATTATTATTATTATTATTATTATTATTATTATTATTATTATTATTATTATAGTGAAAAACTTAGCTCTTACCTTAGTATTTCTGTTGATTTCATTGGGAATGGATTACTTTGCATTTATATGGTAATTTTCACTTTAGTTACTTGGAATGCTTTACAAATGTCAATACCTTAATAAGTGTCTAAGCAAGATACTTATTTCTAATGTATGGATGGAGAAACTGGGGACACAGTGATTCAGTTACTTTCCCGAGATCACACAGTGCTGTAGTGGCACAATTGGGAATAGAGCCAGAACTCCTGACTTACAGTCCTGTGATCTCTCCATTAGACAATCTTCTTGTATAATCGTAAATATTTGGGATTTAGTTGTGCTTTTAATCCTCAAATGCTAACTAAGATACCAGTCCTGCAATTGAATCTGCATATGTAGAACCTTGGGACCCTTTCAGAGGCTCATTGACTTCAGTGGCCTCCTTGTGGGCAGAAGGGTCCATCTACATCAGAGGTGGGCAAACTACGGCCTGTGGGCCACATCTGGCCCGCAGGACCCTCTTGGCCGGCCCCCTGAGCTCCTGCCCTGGGAGGCTAGCCCCTGGCCCCTCCCCTGCACTTCCTCCTTCCCCCGCTATTGGTGCAATGCTCTGGGTGGCAGGCTGCGAGCTCTTGCCATGGAGCGCAGCTGCAGAGCCCGGGCTGTAGTGCCACCAGTCACTGGTGCCTCCAGCAGCGCGGTAAGGGGGTGGGAACTGGGGGGAGTTTGGATACAAGGCAAGGGAGTTCGGGGTGGTGGTCAGGGAGCAAGGGTGTGGATAGACATCGGGGTGGTCAGGAGACGGGCAACGGGGGGGTTGAATGTGTGCAAGGGTCCCGGGGGGCAGTGAGGAAGGAGGGGGGTGTTGGAAGGAATGATGGGGGACAGTTGGGGCAGGGGTTCTGGGGGCAGTCAGGGAGGACGGGGTGGATGAATGGGGCAGGAGTCCTGGGAGGGGCAGTCAGGAATGAGAGGAGGGGTTGAATGGGGCGGCAGGGGGCAATCAGATGGGGGGGGTTCCAGGGACGGTCAGGGGACAGGGAGTGGGGGTGTGTGTGGATGGGGCAGAGGTCACGGGAGGGGTCATCAGGGGGTGAGAAGGAGGGGGCAGGGGCCGGGCCATGCCTGCCTCTTTGGGGAGGCACAGCCTCCCCATACCAGCCTTCCATACAATTTCCAGAACCCGATGTGGCCCTCAGGCCAAAAAGTTTGCCCACCCCGATCTACATACAAGGATTATGGCCCCAATCCTTAACTCTATGCTTTACCCCTGTGTCTTAAACTTTTACAGTTTTATCCCATGTCTTAAACTTTTACAGTTTTATTTTAAATACTTGTAAACATTACTTCATGGGTTTTCTTCAAATCTGTGGTGAAACTCCATCCATTTTCTTCCATTTTCCTGCTCTCTTGTTACTGCATGTGGATTGTTTAAATTGAATTTTTGCATTTGTATATCTGATAGTTATGGAGTGTCTGTTAAAGATGTCTTTAGCTGTCTCTAAAATTTGTGTGCTTTTGGAACATTCCATAAGTGAACTAAATTCCCTTTTTTTGAAACATTAATATTTGTCTGTTGACTGGGTGTGCTGCTTGATCTCAAAGGCCCTATCGTTCATATCAGCCTAAAAAAATAAAGCTTTGAGGCTTCTTCCATTTTAATTTATATTCTTTTGCTGTCATGATATCTTAGATGAAAGGCTAAAAATGGAAATTAATTGTGAGTGATATGAAGAATTGAACATCCACAGAAATGATGTAATTTTCTTCCATATCTCTGGTAATGTTAAATGTGTGTGTAATTGTTTTTCTTTTTTATTTTTCATTATGTATTCACAGGTAAATAGGTATAGTATAATGGGATACACTAGAAAAAGCCACTGATCCAAAACCTATCAGGCGCTCATATCTGTAAAAATACTGGGGGGCAGGGGGAAGACTACACATCTTTACTACCCCACCTACTTAATACTTAGTTAAAGGCAATTTACCAAGGGGCAAATGCTGCTCCTTTCACTGGTTTAAGTTGCTGTGTAGTGAGGAGACTACTCATTCTGTTTTCTTCATTAGGCACTGTATTCCTTTTGAGAAGATGCTAAAAGATCGATTGCACCTTTCCTTTTTTAAAGTCATTGTTTTTTTTAGATTAAAGGTAACTCATATTCACCCAGGCCATGTCTACATCTAAAATTTTGCAGCGCTGGTTGTTACAGCTGTATTAGTACAGCTGTATAGGGCCAGCGCTGCAGAGTGGCCACACTTACAGCAACCAGCGCTGCAAGTGGTGTTAGATGTGGCCACACTGCAGCGCTGTTGGGCGGCTTCAAGGGGGGTTCCGGGAACGCGAGAGCAAACCGGGAAAGGCGACCAGCTTCGCCGCGGTTTGCTCTCGCGTTCCCGGAGCCACCCAGCAAACCGCAGGGAAGGAGACCTGCTTGCTCGGGGTTCCAGGAACGAGAGAGCAAACCGGGGAAGGAGACCAGCTTCGCCGCGGTTTGCTCTCGCGTTCCCGGAGCCACCCAGCAAACCGCAGGGAAGGAGACCTGCTTGCTCGGGGTTCCGGGACCGAGAGAGCAAACCGGGGAAGGAGACCAGCTTCGCCGCGGTTTGCTCTCGCGTTCCCGGAGCCACCCAGCAAACCGCAGGGAAGGAGACCTGCTTGCTCGGGGTTCCGGGACCGAGAGAGCAACCGGGGAGGAGACCAGCTTCGCCGCGGTTTGCTCTCGCGTTCCCGGAGCCACCCAGCAAACAGCAGGGAAGGAGACCTGCTTGCTCGGGGTTCCGGGACCGAGAGAGCAAACCGGGGGAAGGAGACCAGCTTCGCCGCGGTTTGCTCTCGCGTTCCCGGAGCCACCCAGCAAACGCAGGGAAGGAGACCTGCTTGCTCGGGGTTCCGGGACCGAGAGAGCAAACCGGGGAAGGAGACCAGCTTCGCCGCGGTTTGCTCTCGCGTTCCCGGAGCCACCCAGCAAACCGCAGGGAAGGAGACCTGCTTGCTCGGGGTTCCGGGACCGAGAGAGCAAACCGGGGAAGGAGACCAGCTTCGCCGCGGTTTGCTCTCGCGTTCCCGGAGCCACCAGCAAACCGCAGGGAAGGAGACCTGCTTGCTCGGGGTTCCGGGACCGAGAGAGCAAACCGGGGAAGGAGACCAGCTTCGCCGCGGTTTGCTCTCGCGTTCCCCGGAGCCACCCAGCAAACCGGCAGGGAAGGAGACCTGCTTGCTCGGGGTTCCGGGACCGAGAGAGCAAACCTGGGGAAGGAGACCAGCTTCGCCGCGTTTGCTCTCAGCGTTCCCGGAGCCACCCAGCAAACAGCAGGGAAGGAGACCTGCTTGCTCGGGGTTCCGGGAACGAGAGAGCAAACCGGGAAAGGAGATCAGCTTGATTACCAGAGGCTTCCTCCTTCCACGGAGGTCAAGAAAAGCGCTGGTAAGTGTTTACATTGGATTACCAGCGCTGGATCAACAGCGCTGGATCCTCTACACCCGAGACAAAACGGGAGTACGGCCAGCGCTGCAAACAGGGAGTTGCAGCGCTGGTGATGCCCTGCAGATGTGTACACCTTCAAAGTTGCAGCGCTGTAACTCCCTCACCAGCGCTGCAACTTTCTGATGTAGACAAGCCCCCAGTCTCTTCCATCAAACCTTTGTTCTTCTTTGGCCTATTCCTTCAAAGACTTAGTTGTGTGTAACTTCACATGTGAGTAGTTCAGTTGACTCCAATGGGATGTAATAGGAGTGTTTAAAGGATTAGGGTCTTGGTGAGTGACAGGTTAATATTGATAACCTAAATATAAGCAAATGTCCCCACTTATTATTTCATCTTTATTTTTGGGGAAGCCCTGTCCTTGTCTTAGAGCAAAGATACAAGGGAACTCAATGATGGTCAGAGGGAATAACCTCTACCCTTGTTGGCTGTCTCTAGTCTGTAGAGGAATGATTGGTGATTCCAGATACAGAAAAAGGAGCAGCATTTGCCCCTTGGTAAATTGCCTTTAACTATGTATTAAGTAGGTGGGGTAGTAAAGGTGTGTAGTCTCTCCCCGCCCCCCCCCCCGGCCAGTACTTTTACAGATATGAGCTCCTGATAGGTTTTGGATCAGTGGCTTTTTCTAGTGTGTATACAAATTTGAAAATGTGCATGTTATCATATTTGGTTGTTTAATGAAGCAGCAGGCTTTTCAGCCTTACATAGAATGTATGAATCTCTGCCATTCTGCAGTATTCTTTGTACTATCATTGATTAGCTTTCTGTTAACGTTTGCATTGCTTGAAAAGTAATTATGATTTAATAGTCCTGTTTTAAAAAGCCTCTTTACTTTTTTGTGCTGCTTTCTTATATTGGTATGTCTTACTATTTTTAAGTCACTATTGATTTCTTGAAAATATTGGGAAAAATTCTCCTCTCCAGTCCATGTGGTGAGTCTTAACTGTGATTTTCTTTTTAGAATATCAAGTGTGTACATATGGAGCATTCGTACTAATGTCAGTTTTGTGCATATAAGGAGCACAGTCTACTTGTGTTGGGATCTTCTTGGAGAACTGGAGAGGAGAGATGCTTTCCAAATATTTTTCAGCAAATTTAAACAGCAAGGAGAAGTAACAGGTGTGGCTGTACAACATTATTGTTTGTGTTGCTGATTTCTTTGTGCTAGTTATTTAGTAAACATATAGGAAGAGATGGTCCCTGCCATAAGGAGCTTGCACTGTAATTAACATAAGTAAGGTTATGTTTATATCACGGAGGTCATGGAAGTCAAGGAACTTCCAGAGACCTCCATGACATTCTCTGCTTCAGCCCAAGGGACTGCAGGACTCCAGAGCTAGCAGGCAGCAGGCCCCTGGCAGGGTTCCAGTGACAGGTGACAGACTCCTGAGGGGGTCCTCCTCAGGATTTCAGTGGCGGGGACAGCCTCGTGCTGGGGTGTGGGGAGAGAATGCCTTGGGCTGCAGGCTCTCGTGTCTTGTTTTCTTTTTGGGGAATATGGTCACTCTGCAGCTCCCAGCCGCTGTAGGAGGAGGGCCCCCTGCAGCTTCCAGCTGCCACAGGCAGAGAGGAAATCCCACAGCTCCCAGCCACCACCCCATGGTGGGGGAAACCATGGAGCCGTAGCAGCAAAAGTCACAGACAGGTCGCAGCTTCCATGAACTTTTGTTTATTGCCCATGACATGTCCATGACTTTTACTAAAAATAACCATGACAAAATCTTAGCCTTAAACATAAGACATGGCCAGTGAATGTGGTGATTAGAAGAGAGGGAGGAGGTAACAGCAGTAGGTTAATTTGATAATTATAAGTTAGTTTTGTGGACTGTTGATTGATTAATCTAGTCTTTAAAAGTATTGAGTTGTTGTAGTTTAAAAAAATTATTTGGCGCCTGATCTAGCTGTCGTCACTAGTTGACTGATATTTTGTAATGGAGGGGGGTTGAGGGATGATATCGAAGTGTAAGATGAGTATATTCCCCAGTGTTAAAATATTCACTTTCAGGACTGATCTCCCAATTAGGGAATTTTAATTAAGCATTCTACTATAAAATTGTATTCAGAAAATGTCTGCTGCTGACGGTGTATGATCAGAAAGATAATTTGAAGTTGTATATTAGGTAGAGAACTGATATGTTTTCAGATTTTGATTAAAATAGTGAAATGTACGTAACATTTGCATTCTTAATCCCTTATCTATTTTATGCTGTTGTCATAAACAGTAGTTAGATATAAATGTTATAGTTTAAGCTGTGCAGGGAAACATAATTCTTAAATTACTCTTTTTCCATATGCTCAGGAACAGCTCACAGGATAAATCGTATCTCTTGCCTTGCAGTGTACTTAAAACTAGACTGCCTTGTAATGTATTTAAAACTAGATTTAAACCGGGAAAGTGTAAGGCACATTCTTCTGTGCCAATGAAGCCCATTTTGCCTGGGGGAGGGGAACAACTTTAAAGGTGTCATAAAGCTTGTGGGCAAGGGTGATAAAGTACACTGTATCAGTTCTCACAGTGGAGAGAGGTAAATAGTGGGGTTTCCCAAAGATCTGTACTGGGACCAGAGCTGTTCAACACATTCATAAACGATCTGGAAAAGGGAGTAAACAGTGAAGTGTCTGGAACCACCTATTGCAGGTGATAAAAAATTACTCAAGTACCGGCAGTTAAGTTCAAAGCTGACTGTGAGATTTACAAGGGGTTCACACTAAACAGGGTGACTGGGAGATGAGATGGCAGATGAAATTCAGTTTTGATAAATTCAAAGTAATGCATATTGGAAAAATAATCTCAGCTATACATACAAAATGGTGGGTTCTAAATTAACTGTTACCACTCAAGAATGAGATCTTGGAGTCACTGGATAATTCTTGCAAAACGTATATTCAATGTGTGGTGGCAGTCAAACAAGCTAACAGATAGTTAGGAACCGTTATGAAAGGTATAAATAATAAAACAGAAAATTTAATAATACCCCTTTATAAATCCATGGTACACACACACTTTGAATATTACATGCAGTAATGGTTGCCCCCTCTTAAAAAAGATATACTAGAATTGGAAAAGATACAGAGAAGGGCAACAAAAGTGATTAGGAGTGTGGAGCTGTTTCCATATGAGGAGAGATTAAAAAGACTGGGACTTTTCAGCTTGGAAAAGAGACAATGAAGTGGGAATGTGATAGAGATCTATAAAATCATGAATTGTATTGAGAAAGTGAAATAGGGAAGTGTTATCTGCACCTTCACATAACACAGTAATTGGTGGGAAGGGGTCACCCACTGAAATAATAGCCAGTAGGCTTAAACAAATATAAGAAAGTATTTGTTTACACAGTGCATAGTCAACCTGTGGAACTCATCACCATGGGATGTTGTAAAGGGCCTAATGTATAACTAGGTTCAAAAAAGAATCAGAAGTTCATGGAGAATAGGTCCATCTATAGCTAGTAGCTAAGATGGTTAGGGATACAATTCCATGCTCTGCATGTCCCTAAACCTCTGATTGCCAGAAGCTGGGACTGGACGAGAGGGGGATGGATCACCTGATGATTGCCTGTTCTGTTTATTCCCTCTGAGGCACCTGACATTGGCCGTTGTCGGAAGATGTCGGGCTAGATGGACCATTGGTCTGACCCAGTATGGCCTTTCTTATGTTCTAAGGCAGGGGTTCTCAAACTGGGGGCGGGACCCCTCAGAGGGTCGCAAGGTTATTACCTGGGGGGAGTCATGAGCTGTCAGCTTGCACCCCAAACCCCACTTTGCCTCCAGCATTTATAATGGTGTTAAATATATAAAACATATTTTTAATTTAAAAGGAGGGGTCACACTCAGAGGGTTGCTATGTGAAAGGGGTCACCAGTACAGAAGTTTGAGAACCACTGCATTAAAACACCTGACAGATATGATGATGATTTTCTTTAAAACATTTTTTTTTTTGTTGGGAGTATGTGTTTGAAATTTTGTCCAGGTTTTGCTGGCAAATCTTGTGGATATCTTGGAGCTATGTTTTGTGAGGTCTGACAATACACCATCCACTGCCATGCAAAAAGTGTCTCACTGCTTTGTGTCACTCCATCCTGACCCTTTTTCTATCACTAGGGACCTCTGCCTCATTTGCGCTGTCATAGGTCAAGTTTAACCCTGGTTTGATTTCTGGATACCAGAACTGTTATATTTTCAGGTTTTAAAATACTTGTTGCAGTCTGGTTCTTTGTGTGTGTTGCTTCAGGGTTATGCAGGTATTGTTTTGCAGGTTATATTGTATTAGAAAGGGTACGGTGGGTTGGATATATATTACTGTAAAATCAACTGGTATTTGGAATAGCCTGGAAATTGGGTCAGAAATGATTCAGGGTCAGGGAGATGTAATATTCTACTTTCCTTTTATGTAGAAGCTCTAAGCATTCAATGAGAATACATAAACTTCTATTTAGTTTTTCTCTAGAAATTGTTTAGATTCTCTTAGGATGTTTTTAAATTTCTGCAATATGGTTTAGATATGTTGTGAATAATCTTTTTGTAAAGAGACCGATCTCTCCAAGAAAATATTTGTACAGTTTAATTTTGAACAGTTAACTCCTGTGGTTAATATGGTAGCATATATTTCCATTTGTTCAGTTCCATTTGTTTCCCGTTGCGAAGTTTGAAAAACCTGTTGTACAACCAGGCAAAATGTAGCCAGTGCAGCAAACTTAATTTATTTGCTGGATGTTTTGAGGGCTACATGCTGTAGATGGGAGGCTATTATCAGAGATATTTTCAAATGGTATTTTAGTGTTAGGCTAGTCTTTGAGGAGAAGACTTATTTTTTCAATTAGACTAGCTGGTCTATGTGCAAAACACTCCTAAATTGGAAGATTAAGACAGTTATCTTTCTCCTCTTCAATTTTCCTTGTCAGGCCCTCGCCCTCTCCTTTCTTTTTATCACTTTTCTTTTCCTGCTCCTTTTCTGTCCTCTGTGCGCTGCCAGTGTTTTTGCAGCCACTAGAGGGTGCTATGTTCCCTCGCATGTGAACAATACTATGAATGCTGGGGATAGGTTGGCAGGGGTTCTCAAAACTTCATTGCATTGCAACCCACTTCCAACAACAAAAATTGCTACATGACCCCAGTATCCTGTTTTTATTCTAGCGCCTAGAATCAAGGCCGGCATTTGGGGGCGATAAGCAGGGCAGTTGCTCATGGTCCCCTTCCAGAGGGCCAAGTGAAGCTAAGTTGCTCACGTGTTGTCCTTCGGTCCCGGGTGGTGGGGCTCGGGCTTCAGCTTCTGCCCCTGGTGGCAGGGTGTCTAACAACAGCCCTGGTGACCCCATTCAAAGAAACTCACAACTCACTTTGGGACGTGATCCACAGTTTGAGAACCGCTGGGTTAGAGTGATCCTTCCAATCACAGTCAATAAAATTAGCTGCTTGAGTAAGACAAATAGCTTGTTCTTCATCTTCCTGAGGTCCACAGATCTGTTACAGTGAGCCTTTCAGTCTGCTTGCAGCTGCTTTGAAGGCTGGACCAGTTTATCAGACCCTTCAGGAAGGGGTTTGTCTATCCCTCTGAAGAACACGCTAGTTTCATTCTGCCTCCATAGCTTCAGTTAGACAGTTCAAGACTTCTCCCTGGCAGAGCTTCTTCCCCCTTTCCTCTTTGATATAATAATTTACCCACTCATTTCTTGAGATTGTGTATTGGCAGAGGGAATAAATGCATTCTTTCCCTGGTGCTGAGACACTGAGGTGGCTGAAGCCTCTCCTTATCCACAGGAAGTGCAGAATGGTGAACAAAGCATGGAAGAGGGAAATGCAAAAACGTGTGCCTCTCCACTACTTCCGTAAATGAGTGCCTGTGTCCACTGTTGGCAGAAAACTAGCCCTTTCACAGGCTATTCATTCTGGGCGGGGATCACTCCAGTTACTTCTCCAGGGCAAGGAAAGGCCCACTTGGCTGCAGAGGAGAAGGTGCAGCTGAGGGTGTGGTCGCTGGTTCCCACTGAGGGGAGCAGTGCCAGAAGAGTGTCTCTAATGCGTTGGGGAAGTTTGCAGGTTTGTGGCAGAGCCATAGCTGTGGACATGGAATAACTGAACAGTTGCCTCAGATTGTGGATGGAAGACAGTGCGTGAAACCAGGGAGATTGTGGTAAGGGGCCTTATAAATAGACCTGTCTGCTTCTGTATACCCTCACTTCCTTCCAATGTACCAGAGCTTCGTTTAGCCCTTATTTTTGTTTGCCCTAAACCAGATGGGGTTTCCCTTGCAGCCTGCTCCAGGATACCACTAAAGCTGCTGGGTTTGATATAGTTCTTAGCAGGGAAAACAGACTGCAGTGAACCCCTTAATCTTAGAGTAATGAGCACATGGGATCTTTTCTCTGAGTCAGGCCTAACCTGGGGCCCTTCTGTTGTCAGGAGAAGATTTGGGCGCTTGGTTCTATCTCAGGAATAGCCAAAGGAAGTCCTAGCAAGAAAAGGCCTCTCAGAAGAAAAGAGAAGTGAAACCACTGATCATCACTTGGATTGCAAAGAGAATTTTGTCTGTACCCTTCAGACTTGGAAGAAACGAAAAATGCCCCAAGAAAACAGCCTCTGAACACGCATCCAAACTCTCAAGTTTTCCCTACTTTCAGAGAAAGTGCTGGAAAATTGGAAGCATACATACACAGATGTGTTCCCTTGTTCTCTGTAAGTCTTGGAATCTGACTGTCACTAGCATACCAGATCCATTAGGAATACAGACGTGCCTGAGAAGCAGAGACATGGTGCAGCTCGCTCCTTGATCTGGGACAAGGGTACGCAACTATGGCACGCGAGGCTGATTTTCAGTGGCACTCACACTACCCGGGTCCTGGCCACCACTCTGGGGGGCTTGCATTTTAATTTAATTTTAAATGAAGCTTCTTAAACATTTTAAAAACCTTATTTACTTTACATAAAACAATAGTTTAGTTATATATTATAGACTTATAGAAGAGACCTTCTAAAAAGGTTAAAATGTATTACTGGCACGCGAAACCTTAAATCAGAGTGAATAAATGAAGACTCGGCACACCACTGCTGAAAGGTTGCTGACCCCTGATCTAGGAGAGAGCCTTAAGACATAAAATCTCAGGGCAAAGTATTCCAGATAATATCTTTTTAATTTTTTTTTTTTTTAAAAAAAAAGGCTGTTAGCCCCCTCCTTTTTTTCTCATCTAGATGGAAAGACATAGGAAGTTCAAGAGAGAGTGGAATGAAACAATATGAAAGTATTTCCCTTCATATTCAAACTATACATCCCTGTAAATACAAACATAATGAATGCTGGGCATGCATAGGGAAACAAGGCTAAGCAGATTAACAAAAAGGTTTTGAAATATCTGTCAGTCTACCTATCTACACTGCTCTTTCCTCTCTCAGAAAGGCTAAAGACATTTCCTTTGTAGGAGCTTTCCTAATCAAGGATTCTACAGAAAGGAGGGCTGCTGTGACCCTTCAGAAGAAATTACGAAGTGACCTCAGTTGACCTCAGAGCGTCACTGTTCTTTTGCCCAGTCGATCCTAGTATGAACAGGCATGCTTTCTAATTTAAGTACTTACATGGCCCCCATCACTGTAGTATTTGGGTGTCTCATAACTTACACCCTATATTTATCCTCACAGCATGCCTGTGAAGTAGGGTAGTGGTTTTTTTTCAGGTGAGGCACTAAGGCACCGAGAGCCTAAGTGACTTGCCAGAGGTCTCTCTGAAAGTTTGTGATGAAACAGGAAACTGACCTGATTCTCCAAACAAATTTGAAAAACACTGAAATTCAAGACAGGCAGAGCTAACTTTTCTATGTTGATGGATTTGAAGAGGCTTGTTTACCTGTACATCCTACTCTCCAAACCCTTAGCAAGTTCCTCTATTTTGCCTTTGTATGGCATTATTTCTAAAAAAAAATCTTGCCCTTTGGAATGGTCACAGTTCCCAGGGTGTTCATAAATGTGCTTGTGGTCTTCAGACGAGAAGCCCATGTATACCTTCCCTGGATGAATTGCTAAACTGAACTCAGGCCAGAGACAAAGCATTATGGACAATCAGCATGCCGCTTAGATCCTGGTGGGATAACTCTCATTCTAAATTTAGAGAAGATCCAGATGACTTATGCCAGTTGATTTTTTTACTTCGGAGTAGAGTTAGGCATTCTACATTTTAGGGAAGAGGCAAGAGGACTCTTATGGGAAATCAACGACAGAGAGATCTCAGTACAGTCTTTTGCTTGTCTTAAGAATGATGGTATCACATTTATATACACAACAGAGAGTCCAAGCCACATGGTGTCAAGTATCAGAGGGGTAGCCGTGTTAGTCTGGATCTGTAAAAGCAGCAAGAATCCTGTGGCACCTTATAGACTAACAGATGTTTGGAACATGAGCTTTCATGGGTGAATACCACTTTGTCAGATGCATGTAGTGGAAATTTCCAGGGGCAGGTATATATAATGCAGGCACGCTAGAGATAATGAGGTAGTTCAATCAGGGAGGATGAGGCCCTGTTCTAGCAGTTGAGGTGTGAAAACCCAGGGAGGAGAAACTGTTTTGTAATTGGCAAGCCATTCACAGTCTTTGTTTAATCCTGAGCTGATGGTGTCAAATTTGCAGATGAACTGAATCTCAGCAGTTTTTCTTTGAAGTCTGGTCCTGAAGTTTTTTTGCTGCAGTATGGCCACCTTAAGTCTGCTATAGTGTGGCCAGGGAGGTTGAAGTGTTCTCCTACAGGTTTTTGTATATTGTCATTCCTAATATCTGATTTGTGTCCGTTTATCCTTTTCTGTTGCGACTGTCCAGTTTGGCCGATGTACATAGCAGAGGGCCATTGCTTGCATATGAGGCGATATGTTACATTGGTGGACGTGTGCAGGTGAATGAACCGGTGATGGTGTGCTGATCTGGTTAGGTCCTGTGATGGTGTCACTGGTGTAGATATGTGGCAGAGTTAGCATCGAGGTTTGTTGCATGGATGGTTCCGAGCTAGAGTTACTATGGTGCGGTGTGCAGTTACTGGTGAGAATATGTTTCAGGTTGGCAGGTTTCCTGTGGGCGGGACTAGCCTGCCACCCAAGGCCTGTGAAAGTGTGGGATCATTGTCCAGGATGGGTTGTAGATCCTGACGATGCGTTGGAGAGGTTTTAGCTGGGGACTGTATGTGATGGCCAGTGGAGTCCTGTTGGTTTCTTTCTTGGGTTTGTCTTGCAGTAGGAGGCTTCGGGTACACATCTGGCTCGTTGATCTGTTCCTTATTTCCTCCGGCGGGTATTGTAGTTTTGAGAATGCTTGGTGGAGATTTTGTAGGTGTTGGTCTCTGTCTGAGGGGTTAGAGCAGATGCGGTTGTACCTCAGTGCTTGGCTGTGGACAATAGATCGTGTGATGTGCCCAGGATGGAAGCTGGAGGCATGAAGGTAGGCATAGCGGTTGGTAGGTTTTCGGTATAGGGTGGTGTTAATATGACCATCACTTATTTGCACCGTGGTGTCTAGGAAGTGGACCTCCCGTGTAGATTGGTCCAGGCTGAGGTTGATGGTGGGGTGGAAGCTGTTGAAATTGTGGTGGAATTTTTCCAGAGTCTCCTTCCCATGGGTCCAGATGATGAAGATGTCATCAATGGTAGCGTAGGTAGAGAAGGGGCGTGAGCGGACGAGAGCTGAGGAAGCGTTGTTCCAGGTCAGCCATAAAAATATTGGCATATTGTGGGGCCATGCGGGTGCCCATAGCGGTGCCACTGATCTGGAGATATATATTGTCATCAAATTTGAAATAGTTGTGTGTGAGGATAAAGGCACAGAGTTCAGCAGCCAGTTGTGCTGTAGCATCATCAGGGATACTGTTCCTGACAGCTTGTATTCCATCTGTGTGTGGGATGTTTGTGTAGAGAGCCTCTACATCCATGGTGGCTAGGATGTTTTTTTCTGGAAGGTCACCAATGCATTGTAGTTTCCTCAGGGCATCAGTGGTGTCACGGAGATAACTGGGATTGCTGGTGGCATAGGGTCTGAGTAGAGAGTCCCCATATCCAGACAGTCCTTCAGTGAGAGTGCCAATGCCCAAGATGATGGGGCGTCCAGGATTTCCGGGTTTGGATCTTGGGTAGTAAATAGAATAATCCTGGTCGGGGCTCTAAGGGTATGTTGATTTATTCCGGTGTTGGTGTAGGGAGTGTCCTGAGTAGATGGTGCAGTTTCTTAGTGTATTCCTCAATGGGATCTGAGGGAAGTGGCCTGTAGAATTTGGTGTTGGAGAGTTGTCTGGCAGCCTTCTTTGGTAGTCAGACCTGTCCATGATGACAACAGCTCCTCCTTTATCAGCCTCTTTGATGGTAACGTCTGGGTGGTTTCTGAGGCTGTGGATGGCATTGCATTCTGCCCGACTTAGGTTATGAGGCAAACGATGTTGTTTTTCCACAATTTCTGCCTGTGCACGTCGGCGGAAGCATTCAGTGTAGAGGTCCAGACTGTCATTTCGACCCTCGAGAGGAGTCCATGTGGAGTTCTTCTTCTTGTGCTGTTGGTGGGAGGGTACCTGTGTATCAGTGCGCTGTTCAGTGTTGTCCTGAAAGTATTCTTTGAGTCGGAGATGGCGACAGTAGGCTTCCAGATCGCCGCAGAACTGTATCATGTTGGTGGGGGTGGCAGGGCAGAAAGAGAGTCCCCGAGATAGGACAGACTTTTTCTGGGCTGAGTGTGTAGTTGGATAGATTAACGGTATTGCTGGGTGGGTTGGGGTACCACGGTTGTGGCCCCATGTGGCAGGTAGGAGTTTAGACAGCTTACAGTCCTTTTTTCTTTGTAGAGAGGTGAAGTGAGTAATGTAGATCTCCTGATGCTTTATTTCCTAAATTATTTTAATGCATGGAGTATTTTTATATGTCCAGGTACGCTGCCCAGGCTATGAAACTGTTGAGGACCTTTGTTCTTTAATGCCAGGGATGCATATATACTTCAGGGCTGGGCATGTGGCAGATATCAGTAACAGAATCTCTTGTTTTCAGTGAAAGAGCTTTTGGCTCTTTGCCCATAATGCAGAGTAGAGACCTAGAATAATGCCTGCCCATCTCTGGATAAGGTGCATTTGAGAAGTTTGGCACTGGTGGATCAATCTTTGGCCTCAAGCACCTGTGGTGCTACCATGGTGGGCTTACCCAGTTCTTTGTCTTTCAGGGAGACTGCTGGATTCTCTGTGCCTCATTCCTTTGGAATGTTCCTTCTGGAGCCTATGGAGCAAAGCCTTGCTCACTCCTCAGTAGCCTCATATATAGCAACTATTTCATGCAGGCCCCTGGTGCAAGTACCATGATCCATGTAAGGATTTCATTCTGTGTCTACATAGGAGTCTCTTTTCTTGGATACTGCCCTTTCCATGGCCATTAGCTGTGGAGTCTGAGGTAGACCTCATCCTATAGCCTTTCTCATGGATAGCTTGAAGGATTTTGACCTTCATCTCCATTTCTCTAAAACAGATTCCTTTTGAACTGAATCTGTGGTCTCCATGAGGTGACATGCTGTTTGGGCTGCCAAGTTGCCACTTTGTCATCCTATTTCCATTGGTAACTTTTTGAATATTGATCTTCGGTTCTTGCATGGCTTACTTTCTCTCTCACTCAGTATCAGTTTTCAGCTGTGTAGAAGGAGGCATTCAGTTTTGTAGGGTAGGACCAGATAGTCTTTGACTCATTTAGGATCAGAGCCGCAAAGTTTGTTTTATGGCTGGATTTTCTGAGGTCAGGGATTTGGTAGGTAACACTCCATCTCCTTTAGGACATAGGTCCAAATGGATTTAACTTTTCTTTCATCAGCTGGCAGAGCGGTTCATTACCTGGCTTTCCTGTTCCTTCCCACTTTTTTTCCCTCCTCACGCAGATTAAAAGAGCTAGTGTCAGGAGGCCAGATGCTGAAGCGTAAGGGACGTTTCATGCAGCTCCACCTAGCTTCTTTGTCCAGGTGCATGTGACTTTCAGATGCTGGGGAGCTGATGTAGTCAATTAGGTTGTCTTTGAATTGAAAAGTGATTGTGGGGTATGACAGCTAAGGTCTAGGCTAGCAGCCTATGTAGTGATAGGTCATATCAGTAGTGTCAGAAATCTTTTTTTTCAGCAGGGTAGTTATTGGGTTGGTGGTTGGTGTAAGCTCAGGAGGAAAAGAACTGTAAAGGAAAGGAGGGAAGGTTGAGAAAAGAGCCCCAGCTGAGGAAAAATCAAGGGTATGAAAAGAGAGGGGTTCCTAATGTCTAAAAAGCCACAGGATGATGCTGAGAAGCTTACCATAAAATATTATGATACAGCAGCATCTTGCAACATTGTGTGGTGGAGAGTGGGGCTGGAAGGCACTCTCTTCCATCTGGCATGGCCATTTCATCAACTGCTCTGTGCCCCAGTTGGCCAATCAAGGAGCCTGTTGCAGGAACCTGGATTTACCCAGTGAGAGACCTCTTCCTCTTGGAGACTGTTTCCACAGGGCAGCACAGGGACATGGCCCCCTCTCTCACTGTTTCCCTGCACTCCCTCTTGACGGGGAAAGTTGGTGTTCCTTAACATGTCTGTCAGGGTTCCCACTCTAGTGGGGCAGGTTAAGAGCATTTCTGACCCACTTTCCCCAAGCACACAACTCCTCCACTCTTAACATCCGTTTAAACCAGGGGTTCTGGGCCCCTCAGGGGGTCGCAAGGTTATTAGATGAGGTCCCGAGCTGTCAACCTCCACCCCAAACCCCTCTTGCCTCCAGTATTTAAAATGGTGTTAAATATATTAAAAAGTGTGTTTAATTTATTAGGAGGGTCACACTCAGAGACTTGCGATGTGAAAGGAGTCACCAGTTAAAAAAGTTTGAGACCCACTGATTTAAACCTCTGAGAGAGGTGCTCTTTTATACTTCATGTCCATCGGGGCAGCCTTTGTGGCAGTCACATTCATTAGAAGCGTCACCTTGCTAACATCAAACACAAACTATTCATCTTTGCCTTTAAGGCCTTTCATGACATATTCTCACCCTACTGCCTATCTTTTATGTTCTGTCAAGGTTTTGACTCCCACTTCTGCTATGCCAATGATGCTAGCCTTCATCACTCATATGTTAAAATTTCAAACAAACACCTTTTGCTTTCTGTCATGCCACCTTCTCTGCTTGGGAAGAGATCTCTGTAAACCTGTGTAAAGTCACCTCATTGTGATTTCAATTTCCTCTTTAAAACTCTCCTTTGCTTTGGTGCCTGCAAAAAACTTGACGCTACTTAAGCAGCTTGTGTGCTGTGACTGCCTTTTACCATGCTAACTAGGATTGTTTCATTATTTCCTTATGTTCCCCTGTTTGTTTGTCTTCCTGCAGTCTCTTGTTTTAGGGTTAGTCTACATTAGAAGCGCTACAGCAGCACTGTAGTGCATCTAATGAAGCTGTACGCTGACAGGAGAAAACTCTCCTGTCGGCATAATAAAACTACATCCCTGAGAGGTGGTAGTTCTCCTGCCAACATAATGCTGTCCACCGTGGCGCTTCGGATGTGACACAGGGTATGTCTACAGTACGGGATTATTCCGATTTTACATAAACCGGTTTTGTAAAACATATTATATAAAGTCAAGTGCACATGGCCACACTAAGCACATTAATTCGGCAGTGTGTGTCCATGTACCAAGGCTAGTGTCAATTTCCAGAGCATTGCACTGTTGGTAGCTATCCCATAGCTATCCCATAGTTCCCGCAGTCTCCCCGCCCATTGGAATTCTGGGTTGAGATCCCAATGCAAAAACAGCGTCGCGGGTGAATCTGGGTATATGTCATTGTCACTCAATCCTTCCTCCGTGAAAGCAACGGCAGACAATCATTTCACGCCCTTTTCTCTGGATTGCCCTGGCAGACGCCATAGCATGGCAACTGTAGTGTACTGGATGCTGCTGACAGACGGTACTGCAGAGCTATACAGCAGCATCCGTTTGCCTTTGCAAGGTAGCAGAGACGGTTACCATCCCTATTGCACCGTCTGCCATGCCATTGTAAATTGGCGATGAGATGACGGTTATCAGTCGTTCTGTACCGTCTGCTGCTGTCATGGGTGCTCCTGGCTGGCCTCGCTGAGGTTGGCCGGGGCGCAAGGACAAAAATGGGAATGACTCCCTGGGTCATTCCCTTCTTTATGTTTTGTCTAAAAATAGTCAGTCCTGCCTGGAATATGGGCAAGTGTCCTAGAGAACCAGAGAGCACAGCTGCTCCGTGTCAGAGCCCCAGAGATCCCGCAGAAATGAAGAGCTGCATGTCATTCTAGGGGGGTGCCCATGCAACAAACCCACCCGTTGCTTCCCTCCTCCCCCAACCCTCCTGGGCTACCATGGCAGTGTCCCCCCATTTGTGTGATGAAGTAAGAAGAATGCAGGAATAAGAAACACTGACGTTTTAGTGAGATAAAGGGGGAAGGGGGAAGCCTCCAGCTGCTATGGTAGTTCAGGCAGTACAGAATCTTTTCTTTAGACATGAAGGGGGGCGGGGAGGCTGCTGATAGAGCTCAGCCTCCAGTTGCTATGATGAAGATGGTTGCCAGCCGTTCTGTACCATCTGGCGGGAATGACCGGGAGTCATTCCCATTTTTACCCAGGCGTCCCCGGCCGACCTCACCGAGGCCAGTCAGGAGCACTCACGGGCTGATGATGAAGACGAATATCAGTCATATTGTACCATCTGCCATCCGGAAGGGGATGCTGGTGTTCAGCGTTGCAGCACCCCGTCTACCAGCAGCATGCAGTAGACATAGGGTGGCATTAAAAAAAAAGCAAGAAACTTTTTTTTTCCCTTTTCTTTGCGGGGGGGAAGGGTGTAATTTGACATATACCCTGTAACACTCGGGAAAATGTTTTTGACTCTTCAGGTATTGGGAGCTCAGCCAAGAATGCAAATGCTTTTCAGAGACTGCAGGGACTGTAGGATAGCTGGAGTCCTCAGTACCTCCTCCCTCCCTCCATGAGCGTCCATTTCATTCTTTGGCTTTCCATTATGCTTGTCACACAGCACTGTACTGTGGACTCTGTCTATCATAGAGTGGAGATTTTTTCAAATGCTTTGTCATTTCGTCTTCTGTAACGGAGCTCTAATAGAATGGATTTGTCTTCCCATACAGCGATCAGATCCAGTATCTCCCATATGGTCCATGCTGGAGCTCTTTTGGATTTGGGACTGCATCGCCAACCGCGCTGATTAGAGCTCCATGCTGGGCAAACAGGAAATGAAATTCAAAAGTTCGCAGGGCTTTTCCTGTCTACTTGGCCAGTGCATACGAGTTCAGATTGCTTTCCAGATTGGTCACAATGGTGCACTGTGGGATACTGCCCGGAGGCCAATACTGTCGATTTGCGGCCACACTAACCCTAATCCGACATGGCCTATACCGATTTCAGAGCTACTCCTCTTGTCGGGGAGGAGTACAGAAATTGGTTTAAAGAGCCGTTTATATTGATATAAAGGGCCTCGTTGTGTGGATGGGTGCAGGGTTATATCGGTTTAACGCTGCTAAATCTGTTTTAAACGCGTAGTGTAGACCAGGCCTACATGTCCTGGCTGTGTGAAGTGGCACTTAGTAGATTTGGGAAGCTGAATACCACCATCATCCTCCACATTTGTAACTGGATGTATACTTTTTGAGCCACTTTCAGTCTGCAAAGAAAACCATGGTGCTTTATCTGCATGGAAAGCAATGTTTACATTATGTACTACCTTGGTATAATCTGCTTTCCCGGGCAGTACTAATTTAGTGTATTTTTCATAACTTACTTTTTGACTATAATCCAATTTAAGGCTTTTCATTATTCTTTTCCACCTTTCTACCGACTGCACTACCTTTCTTCCTACTGTGGTAATTTGGTGTTTCATCAGTGTTCTCTTGTACTGCAGTAGAAGGTTTTTTGGATAGACCTTGGCTTTTTAGGCTAAACATATAGTTAATTGCAATAATTTTCTTTGTGCTGCAGCAGACAAACCATTAAAACACATTACCCTATATACAGAAGGCCGGAAACCTGAGTTTCATTAAGTGCTCTCAATATATTAACCAAGGGCTTTAAAAAATACCTAGTTATTGTTCCTTGAGACTGTTTTGTGATTTTGAGAAAATGCAAGTTCCATTATTTCAACCTTCCTCTATTCAAGGTGTGCTCCCATGTCATATTCATTGCCCTCCATTCAAACATTACTATGAAGACAGAATTATAAATTTTCTGAGCTTCTGTGTAGCACTCATCACTATAGTACAAGAGTGCTTCACAAACAATTAATAGTCTTTTAAAAATCGCTGTGAGGTGAGGCAGTAATATTATCCTCACTTTAAAGGTAGGGAACGGAGACGCAGAGAGATTGAAGTCAAAAGTATCCACTAAGATTGGCTGTCCAGTTTAAGATGCCTAGGACTAATTTTTTAGAGAACTCAGCATTATGTAGCAATGTATATGTTCAAGCACAGTTCCCACTGACCTCAGTTGCAGTTGAGAGTGCTCAACTCTCCTACAAATTAGGCCCCAGTGTTTCCAGCTGGGCAGTAAATAAATGAAGAACACACAATTAGTGACCACCTCTGAAAAGTTTGGTTTAAGTGACTTGATTAGCATCACAGGAATTCTGTGGCCGAGGCAGGGACAGAATCTAATTCTCCAAGGCAACATTCAGTGTCTTAACCACAAGACCCTTCTTTCACTTCCTTCAGTCACCTACCTTATTCACTTCATACCTTCCAATTTCTTCAACACAAGACCGGGGTCATACAGATTTATACAGTTTAAGGCCAGAAGGGACTAACATCACTTAATCTGACTTCCTGTATATCACAGATCATTACATTTAACTCAGCTATCCTTGTATTGAGCTTAACAACTTGTGTTTGACTAAAGCACGCCTTCCAGAAAGGTATCCATTCTTGATATGAAGACATCAAGACACAGAGAATCTACCACTCCCCTTGTCAATTTGTTCCAATGGTTAATCATCCTCACTGTTAAAAAACTGTGCTAATTTCTAACCTGAATTTGTCTAGCTTCAGATTCCTGCCACTGGTTTTTGTTATGCTTTATTCATTAGGTTAAAGAGCCTTTTAGTATCTGATTTTTTTTCCCTATGAAGGTACATATATGCTGTAATCAGGTCACCTCTCAATCTTCTCTTTTGGTAAACTGAACAGATTGATCTTTTTAAATCTCTCACTGTTACGCATTTTCTCCAGCTCTCAGATAATTTTCTGAGGCTCTTCTCTGCATCAGCTCCAACTTCTAAACATCCTTTTAAAATCTGGACACCAGAACTGTGCGCAGTACTGATCTCACTAATGTTGTATACAGCAGTAAAATCACCTCCCTATGTAGGAGCTGTGAGGGGATGAAGCATGCTCAGTTGCTCAGTCTATAGGGATGTCCCATATGTAGTTCCATCACTTGTAGATATGTGGGGTTGGAGCATGCTCAGTCACTCTGTGGGGATGGTGCATGTAGTCTAGTGAGCACTAGGAGCTCTGAGAGACTCAAGTATGATCAGAGATGACAGAATCATCTGTGATTTTAGCTGTTAAACTCTAGCAAATTTGGGCAGATTTTCACATGGATAGCAGAAGGTATATTCTGACAAAAGGCCACCCACCCCAAATTTAAAGTCCTTACTCCAAAGCCTGGGAGCATTTAAAAGAAAAAGGTCAAAAGAATTTTTTTTAACATGGGCAAAATAATGTATTTTTCCCTAGTCTTGGAAACTGCTAAACCATTTTGGCTGAAATTTTTCTAAAAAAAAAAAAAAATCAGCCTGAGGCAGACAAAACTGCTACATGGAGAATTTCAGCCCAAACAGTTGAGGTTTGGCAAAGTTTTATAACTGAAAACAAGGTCTTATAATGGGAAGTGTCAAGATATCTTAATAATAGGAAGAGCTGCCAACTCTGCCTATAGTCACATCTGGATTCTTGGATATAGCATAACATGCTTTACAGACTCATTTGCTATTTCTGTGCTTGCATTAGAAAAATGTTTTGCTTCATTATGGTAAAATATCTGCATGGGATTAAAGTTCTTAGCTTCACTGGCAGTCAACCACAATGAAATGGTCATGCAATTGACCTTTGTGAGTAGGTGGGACATAGGCAAGATTAGTTTTAATGTGGATTGTATTAATGGACTCTTGCCTGTCAGTATTATAGCTCTGGTTATGATTGAAGAATAGACAGCATATAAAAGTTTTATTTTTCAGTACCTAGTATATAGTACCTAGCAGACTTCAGATGTACAAAATAAAAAAAAAAAATACAAGTTTAGAAAATATCAAGACCCTAAGAGAAACTCCAACCAACCTGAAAACAGCTAGTTCAAATGTCAAGGGCCCTCCACTGAAAATGCTCAGCCCCACAGATATACAAATCTAGAGACTGTTAGCTCAAGCATCACGGTAGATGTCAGTGATCAGGATAATGCCCTGACACAGAGAGAGATTCTAAGATACCTATAAAACTGCCATAAAGGGAACTGCACCCAGAAAAAAAACGCAGGTCCATGGTCTCTGCTTGAACTACTATTATAGGCTACTATAGTGCCTCCTGCACTTGCCCTCTGTGAGGAAAGGGGCTTCTTAAATCCTTTCCTCTATTTCCAGCTATGCCAGAGCAAATGGACTGTAAAATGGCCCTAATGCACCCTGAAAGAAAAAGAAACAGTTGAGATGTAGCTCATTCTATGCATCCCTCCTGCAGCCACAATGCATGAGGAATTCTGGGAACTGGAATGATGGGGCTAGAGAATGTCTACAAACACGTTGGCTTTGCAAAAAGGAAATAAATTAGAGCATCTCTCAGTGCCACTCTAAACTTCACCAGCGACTGAACTAATCTAAGGATAGTGAAGGTGGGATGCATGTCTCCTCTCTGTCTTTGCATCAGTGCAAGCATAAATTTGGGGTCCAGTCCTTAGCAAACAATTCCAGTGCACAACTCTACTACTTATAGGGCTCTCACGTATAGTATTGTGAAATGGATCAAATTCTTGTCAGTCTGACTGCTACCCACAGTGCTCCCAATAGCAAAATTGTAAATTGACAAGACTGCAGATCAATTTCATTCTTTTGGATCTTGGGAAAGATATGAGTAGCCCAGATGCACTGGAGCTATCTTCCTGTAGATATCAGAAGACAGAATTGCATTGTTTTAAATTTTGTTTGTGTTTGGAAGGTTATTTTGACAACCCTAAGGAATAGAAACTTTAATGACAGCTTAAATTCTGCAGAAGCTGATGGTACTTATCCAATACAATGTAACAAAGATGAGTGATTTTTCTTCAGCTCAAGGGTGGGGGGGGAATTATATATTTTACATATATATTTCTAACACAATATGAAAATCAAATCCCAGCCAGCAAAATTTTTGTAAGTACATATTTAAAAATCAAAATAACTCTTGTTTTGTTACTTTTTTCCCCCCATTTCTTCCAGTTACTAAAAGGTCTTAGGAATGCAGCTGCTTAATATTTCCAATCCATTTTGGTCCAGATAGCATCTGCCAACCTCTCAGCTACATTTAGTATCCATCTACAAATGTAGACTAGCAGACTTCTCCACAGATACTTTATAATGACAGTTGAGTATCATTACCTCCATGCAATTAGTGCTTCATAGCACATGGTTTAGGAATACAGAAAGCACAGTGTGAATTTAAGCAGTGAAGCTAATACCTTGGAAGACTACTTTTGGATGTCCTTTAAGGAATGGTACAAACTCTCAAATACAAAGCTTTAGTTATTTCCTCATTTAGAAATTATATTTAATTAAAAGTTTTATAAGGAAATGTATCCTGCAGAATGTGTAGAAATTTTGTTTTTTTAATTACATAATTGTGCAAATAAGCTTTATTTCAACTTACATCTCTGCAGAATTTTGAAAAGTATACTATTACACAAATGTGTGATATCTATTGAAATCTGTGCAGAATTATTTTCTCTCCTGAGTTTTATAATACAGAGCTAGCATTTAAAAAAATCTCTTTGTATTTAAGATTCCACTAGTTGTATGAATAGCAGTCATTTTTAGGACAGCATGTGCCAGCTTCCCTTAGAATTTCTGATCTTTAACTTCTGCTGTAAGATGAACTAGAAAACTCCTGTGGATAGCACATGAATTGTGCTCCCCAAAATAAGTTTTTAGAAGCCATATCTCCTTAACAATTATGCTGTGCTACTAGTGGTCTTCAATCAGAAATCTGTATGCTGTACATCAGTTTGTAGTTTGAATAAAGCCTATGAAAATCCTAAGAAATGTAATATCTGTCAGTTTGCTATTTGGGAAAGTGTATTAACAGATCACTAATAAATTTCCAGTACCAAACAATCTTGTGATATCAGATGAACAATGAAACTTGCCTAAAGTTTAGCACAGATTTTATAAATTTATTTCATTTCACAACAGTCTAGGATTTCTGTCACTTACCAAAACGTGAAAACAAGTGATACATTTTTTAAAAGAATCTATGAAGTATTAATACTTTAATTACTTACTGAAAAGTCAGTCAGCTAGTAATAAAGGTATAAAGTAATATACCTAAAACTGTCCTATAGAAATCTTTATTTTAAACTAATACATTTTTAAAAAATCTTATTCCGATATTTTTAGTGTTGATTCTTTATGACGGGTGCTCTCAATTTTCTCTCAACAAAGTTAATAATTACTAAATTCAAAGGAATGCATCATCCCGGAGGCACTATCAATTTTGGCCAACTTTTAGAGATAAGTGACCGTATATAGCAGCAGTGGGCAACCTGTGGCCCACCAGGGTAATCTGATTGCCGGCCGTGAGACATTCTGTTGACGTTGACCATCCGCGGGCACAGCCCCCTGCAGCTCCCAGTGGCCGTGATTCATGTCTCCACTTTCCGCGGCTCCCATTGGTCTGAACAGCAAACCACCACGGCCACTGGGAGCTGCAGGGGGCTGTGCCCGCGGATGGTCAACGTCAACAGAATGTCTCACGGCCGGCAATCAGATTACCCTGGGGCCACAGGTTGCCCACTGCTGCTATATACGGTCACTTATCTCTAAAAGTTGGCCAAAATTGATAGTGCCTCCGGGATGATGCATTCCTTTGAATTTAGTATTATTAACTTTGTTGAGAGAAAATTGAGCACCCGTCATAAAGAATCAACACTAAAAATATCGGAATAAGATTTTTTAAAAATGTATTAGTTTAAAATAAAGATTTCTATAGGACAGTTTTAGGTATATTACTTATACCTTTATTACTAGCTGACTGACTTTTCAGTAAGTAATTAAAGTATTAATACTTCATAGATTCTTTTAAAAAAGTATCACTTGTTTTCACGTTTTGGTAAGTGACAGAAATCCTAGACTGTTGTGAAATGAAATAAATTTATAAAATCTGTTGCTAAACTTTAGGCAAGTTTCATTGTTCATCTGATATCACAAGATTGTTTGGTACTGGAAATTTATTAGTGATCTGTTAATACACTTTCCCAAATAGCAAACTGACAATATTACATTTCTTAGGATTTTCATAGGCTTTATTCAAACTACAAACTGATGTACAGCATACAGATTTCTGATTGAAGACCACTAGTAGCACAGCATAATTGTTAAGGAGATATGGCTTCTAAAAACTTATTTTGGGGAGCACAATTCATGTGCTATCCACAGGAGTTTTCTAGTTCATCTTACAGCAGAAGTTAAAGATCAGAAATTCTAAGGGAAGCTGGCACATGCTGTCCTAAAAATGACTGCTATTCATACAACTAGTGGAATCTTAAATACAAAGAGATTTTTTTAAATGCTAGCTCTGTATTATAAAACTCAGGAGAGAAAATAATTCTGCACAGATTTCAATAGATATCACACATTTGTGTAATAGTATACTTTTCAAAATTCTGCAGAGATGTAAGTTGAAATAAAGCTTATTTGCACAATTATGTAATTAAAAAAACAAAATTTCTACACATTCTGCAGGATACATTTCCTTATAAAACTTTTAATTAAATATAATTTCTAAATGAGGAAATAACTAAAGCTTTGTATTTGAGAGTTTGTACCATTCCTTAAAGGACATCCAAAAGTAGTCTTCCAAGGTATTAGCTTCACTGCTTAAATTCCCACTGTGCTTTCTGTATTCCTAAACCATGTGCTATGAAGCACTAATTGCATGGAGGTAATGATACTCAACTGTCATTATAAGTATCTGTGGAGAAGTCTGCTAGTCTACATTTGTAGATGGATACTAAATGTAGCTGAGAGGTTGGCAGATGCTATCTGGACCAAAATGGATTGGAAATATTAAGCAGCTGCATTCCTAAGCCTTTTAGTAACTGGAAGAAATGGGGGAAAAAAGTAACAAAACAAGAGTTTATTTTGATTTTTAAATATGTACTTACAAAAATTTTGCTGGCTGGGATTTGATTTTCATATTGTGTTAGAAATATATATGTAAAATATTAATTCTCCCCCCCCCCCTTGAGCTGAAGAAAAATCACTCATCTTGTTACATTGTATTGGATAAGTACCATCAGCTTCTGCAGAATTTAAGCTGTCATTAGTTTCTATTCCTTAGGGTTGTCAAAATAACCTTCCAAACACAAACAAAATTTAAAACAATGCAATTCTGTCTTCTGATATCTACAGGAAGATAGCTCCAGTGCATCTGGGCTACTCATATCTTTCCCAAGATCCAAAAGAATGAAAATTGATCTGCAGTCTTGTCAATTTACAATTTTGCTATTGGGAGCACTGTGGGTAGCAGTCAGACTGACAAGAATTTGATCCATTTCACAATACTATACGTGAGAGCCCTAAAGTAGTAGAGTTGTGCACTGGAATTGTTTGCTAGGACTGGACCCCAAATTTATGCTTGCACTGAGCAAAGACAGAGAGGAGACATGCATCCCACCTTCACTATCCTTAGATTAGTTCAGTCGCTGGTGAAGTTTAGAGTGGCACTGAGAGATGCTCTAATTTATTTCCTTTTGCAAAGCCAACGTGTTTGTAGACATTCTCTAGCCCCATCATTCCAGTTCCCAGAATTCCTCATGCATTGTGGCTGCAGGAGGGATGCATAGAATGAGCTACATCTCAACTGTTTCTTTTTCTTTCAGGGTGCATTAGGGCCATTTTACAGTCCATTTGCTCTGGCATAGCTGGAAATAGAGGAAAGGATTTAAGAAGCCCCTTTCCTCACAGAGGGCAAGTGCAGGAGGCACTATAGTAGCCTATAATAGTAGTTCAAGCAGAGACCATGGACCTGCGTTTTTTTTCTGGGTGCAGTTCCCTTTATGGCAGTTTTATAGGTATCTTAGAATCTCTCTCTGTGTCAGGGCATTATCCTGATCACTGACATCTACCGTGATGCTTGAGCTAACAGTCTCTAGATTTGTATATCTGTGGGGCTGAGCATTTTCAGTGGAGGGCCCTTGACATTTGAACTAGCTTGTTTTCAGGTTGGTTGGAGTTTCTCTTAGGGTCTTGATATTTTCTAAACTTGTATTTTTTTTTTTTATTTGTACATCTGAAGTCTGCTAGGTACTATATACTAGGTACTGAAAAATAAAACTTTTATATGCTGTCTATTCTTCAATCATAACCAGAGCTATAATACTGACAGGCAAGAGTCCATTAATACAATCCACATTAAAACTAATCTTGCCTATGTCCCACCTACTCACAAAGGTCAATTGCATGACCATTTCATGTGGTTGACTGCCAGTGAAGCTAAGAACTTTAATCCCATGCAGATATTTTACCATAATGAAGCAAAACATTTTTCTAATGCAAGCACAGAAATAGCAAATGAGTCTGTAAAGCATGTTATGCTATATCCAAGAATCCAGATGTGACTATAGGCAGAGTTGGCAGCTCTTCCTATTATTAAGATCTTGACACTTCCATTAAAGACCTTGTTTTCAGTTACTTATAAAACTTTGCCAAACCTCAACTGTTTGGGCTGAAATTCTCCATGTAGCAGTTTTGTCTGCCTCAGGCTGATTTTTTTTTTTTTTGAAAAATTTCAGCCAAAATGGTTTGCAGTTTCCAAGACTAGGGAAAAATACATTATTTTGCCCATGTTAAAAAAAATTCTTTTGACCTTTTTCTTTTAAATGCTCCCAGGCTTTGGAGTAAGGACTTTAAATTTGGGGTGGGTGGCCTTTTGTCAGAATATACCTTCTGCTATCCATGTGAAAATCTGCCCAAATTTGCTAGAGTTTAACAGCTAAAATCACAGATGATTCTGTCATCTCTGATCATACTTGAGTCTCTCAGAGCTCCTAGTGCTCACTAGACTACATGCACCATCCCCACAGAGTGACTGAGCATGCTCCAACCCCACATATCTACAAGTGATGGAACTACATATGGGACATCCCTATAGACTGAGCAACTGAGCATGCTTCATCCCCTCACAGCTCCTACATAGGGAGGTGATTTTACTGCTGTATACAACATTAGTGAGATCAGTACTGCGCACAGTTCTGGTGTCCAGATTTTAAAAGGATGTTTAGAAGTTGGAGCTGATGCAGAGAAGAGCCTCAGAAAATTATCTGAGAGCTGGAGAAAATGCGTAACAGTGAGAGATTTAAAAAGATCAATCTGTTCAGTTTACCAAAAGAGAAGATTGAGAGGTGACCTGATTACAGCATATATGTACCTTCATAGGGAAAAAAAATCAGATACTAAAAGGCTCTTTAACCTAATGAATAAAAGCATAACAAAAACCAGTGGCAGGAATCTGAAGCTAGACAAATTCAGGTTAGAAATTAGCACAGTTTTTTAACAGTGAGGATGATTAACCATTGGAACAAATTGACAAGGGGAGTGGTAGATTCTCTGTGTCTTGATGTCTTCATATCAAGAATGGATACCTTTCTGGAAGGCGTGCTTTAGTCAAACACAAGTTGTTAAGCTCAATACAAGGATAGCTGAGTTAAATGTAATGATCTGTGATATACAGGAAGTCAGATTAAGTGATGTTAGTCCCTTCTGGCCTTAAACTGTATAAATCTGTATGACCCCGGTCTTGTGTTGAAGAAATTGGAAGGTATGAAGTGAATAGGTAGGTGACTGAAGGAAGTGAAAGAAGGGTCTTGTGGTTAAGACACTGAATGTTGCCTTGGAGAATTAGATTCTGTCCCTGCCTCGGCCACAGAATTCCTGTGATGCTAATCAAGTCACTTAAACCAAACTTTTCAGAGGTGGTCACTAATTGTGTGTTCTTCATTTATTTACTGCCCAGCTGGAAACACTGGGGCCTAATTTGTAGGAGAGTTGAGCACTCTCAACTGCAACTGAGGTCAGTGGGAACTGTGCTTGAACATATACATTGCTACATAATGCTGAGTTCTCTAAAAAATTAGTCCTAGGCATCTTAAACTGGACAGCCAATCTTAGTGGATACTTTGACTTCAATCTCTCTGCGTCTCCGTTCCCTACCTTTAAAGTGAGGATAATATTACTGCCTCACCTCACAGCGATTTTTAAAAGACTATTAATTGTTTGTGAAGCACTCTTGTACTATAGTGATGAGTGCTACACAGAAGCTCAGAAAATTTATAATTCTGTCTTCATAGTAATGTTTGAATGGAGGGCAATGAATATGACATGGGAGCACACCTTGAATAGAGGAAGGTTGAAATAATGGAACTTGCATTTTCTCAAAATCACAAAAGTCTCAAGGAACAATAACTAGGTATTTTTAAAGCCCTTGGTTAATATATTGAGAGCACTTAATGAAACTCAGGTTTCCGGCCTTCTGTATATAGGTAATGTGTTTTAATGGTTTGTCTGCTGCAGCACAAAGAAAATTATTGCAATTAACTATATGTTTAGCCTAAAAAGCCAAGGTCTATCCAAAAAACCTTCTACTGCAGTACAAGAGAACACTGATGAAACACCAAATTACCACAGTAGGAAAGGTAGTGCAGTCGTAGAAAGGTGGAAAAGAATAATGAAAAAGCCTTAAATTGGATTATAGTCACAAAAAGTAAGTTATGAAAAATACACTAAATTAGTACTGCCCGGGAAGCAGATTATACCAAGGTAGTACATAATGTAAACATTGCTTTCCATGCAGATAAAGCACCATGGTTTTCTTTGCAGACTGAAAGTGGCTCAAAAGTATACATCCAGTTACAAATGTGGAGGATGATGGTGGTATTCAGCTTCCCAAATCTACTAAGTGCCACTTCACACAGCCAGGACATGTAGGCCTGGTCTACACTACGCGTTTAAAACAGATTTAGCAGCGTTAAACCGATATAACCCTGCACCCATCCACACAACGAGGCCCTTTATATCAATATAAACGGCTCTTTAAACCAATTTCTGTACTCCTCCCCGACAAGAGGAGTAGCTCTGAAATCGGTATAGGCCATGTCGGATTAGGGTTAGTGTGGCCGCAAATCGACAGTATTGGCCTCCGGGCAGTATCCCACAGTGCACCATTGTGACCAATCTGGAAAGCAATCTGAACTCGTATGCACTGGCCAAGTAGACAGGAAAAGCCCTGCGAACTTTTGAATTTCATTTCCTGTTTGCCCAGCATGGAGCTCTAATCAGCGCGGTTGGCGATGCAGTCCCAAATCCAAAAAGAGCTCCAGCATGGACCATATGGGAGATACTGGATCTGATCGCTGTATGGAAGACAAATCCATTCTATTAGAGCTCCGTTACAGAAGACGAAATGACAAAGCATTTGAAAAAATCTCCACTCTATGATAGACAGAGTCCACAGTACAGTGCTGTGTGACAAGCATAATGGAAAGCCAAAGAATGAAATGGACGCTCATGGAGGAGGGAGGAGGTACTGAGGACTCCAGCTATCCTACAGTCCCTGCAGTCTCTGAAAAGCATTTGCATTCTTGGCTGAGCTCCCAATACCTGAAGAGTCAAAAACATTTTCCCGAGTGTTACAGGGTATATGTCAAATTACACCCTTCCCCCCCGCAAAAGAAAAGGGAAAAAAAAAAGTTTCTTGCTTTTTTTTTAATGCCACCCTATGTCTACTGCATGCTGCTGGTAGACGGGGCTGCAACGCTGAACACCAGCATCCCCTTCCGGATGGCAGATGGTACAATATGACTGATATTCGTCTTCATCATCAGCCCGTGAGTGCTCCTGACTGGCCTCGGTGAGGTCGGCCGGGGACGCCTGGGTAAAAATGGGAATGACTCCCGGTCATTCCCGCCAGATGGTACAGAACGGCTGGCAACCATCTTCATCATAGCAACTGGAGGCTGAGCTCTATCAGCAGCCTCCCCCCCCCCTTCATGTCTAAAGAAAAGATTCTGTACTGCCTGAACTACCATAGCAGCTGGAGGCTTCCTCCCCTTCCCCCTTTATCTCACTAAAACGTCAGTGTTTCTTATTCCTGCATTCTTTCTTACTTCATCACACAAATGGGGGGACACTGCCATGGTAGCCCAGGAGGGTTGGGGGAGGAGGGAAGCAACGGGTGGGTTTGTTGCATGGGCACCCCCCTAGAATGACATGCAGCTCTTCATTTCTGCGGGATCTCTGGGGCTCGACACGGAGCAGCTGTGCTCTCTGGTTCTCTAGGACACTTGCCCATATTCCAGGCAGGACTGACTATTTTTAGACAAAATAAAGAAGGGAATGACCCGGGGAGTCATTCCCATTTTTGTCCTTGCGCCCCCGCCAACCTCAGCGAGGCCAGCCAGGAGCACCCATGACAGCAGCAGACGGTACAGAACGATGATAACCGTCATCTCATCGCCAATTTACAATGGCATGGCAGACGGTGCAATAGGGATGGTAACCGTCTCTGCTACCTTGCAAAGGCAAACGGATGCTGCTGTATAGCTCTGCAGTACCGCTCTGTCAGCAGCATCCAGTACACATACAGTTGCCATGCTATGGCGTCTGCCAGGGCAATCCAGAGAAAAGGGCGTGAAATGATTGTCTGCCGTTGCTTTCACGGAGGAAGGATTGAGTGACAATGACATACCCAGATTCACCCGCGACGCTGTTTTTGCATTGGGATCTCAACCCAGAATTCCAATGGGCGGGGGAGACTGCGGGAACTATGGGATAGCTATGGGATAGCTACCAACAGTGCAATGCTCTGGAAATTGACACTAGCCTTGGTACATGGACACACACTGCCGAATTAATGTGCTTAGTGTGGCCATGTGCACTTGACTTTATTAATATGTTTTACAAAACCGGTTTATGTAAAATCGGAATAATCCCGTACTGTAGACATACCCTGTGTCACATCCGAAGCGCCACGGTGGACAGCATTATGTTGGCAGGAGAACTACCACCTCTCAGGGATGTAGTTTTATTATGCCGACAGGAGAGTTTTCTCCTGTCAGCGTACAGCATCTTCATTAGATGCACTACAGTGCTGCTGTAGCGCTTCTAATGTAGACTAACCCTAAAACAAGAGACTGCAGGAAGACACAAACAAACAGGGGAACATAAGGAAATATGAAACAATCCTAGTTAGCATGGTAAAAGGCAGTCACAGCACACAAGCTGCTTAAGTAGCGTCAAGTTTTTTGCAGGCCCAAAGCAAAGGAGAGTTTTAAAGAGGAAATTGAAATCACAATGAGGTGACTTTACACAGGTTTACAGAGATCTCTTCCCAAGCAGAGAAGGTGGCATGACAGAAAGCAAAAGGTGTTTGTTTGAAATTTTAACATATGAGTGATGAAGGCTAGCATCATTGGCATAGCAGAAGTGGGAGTCAAAACCTTGACAGAACATAAAGATAGGCAGTAGGGTGAGAATATGTCATGAAAGGCCTTAAAGGCAAAGATGAATAGTTTGTGTTTGATGTTAGCAAGGTGACGCTTCTAATGAATGTGACTGCCACAAAGGCTGCCCCGATGGACATGAAGTATAAAAGAGCACCTCTCTCAGAGGTTTAAATCAGTGGGTCTCAAACTTTTTAACTGGTGACTCCTTTCACATCGCAAGTCTCTGAGTGTGACCCTCCTAATAAATTAAACACACTTTTTAATATATTTAACACCATTTTAAATACTGGAGGCAAGAGGGGTTTGGGGTGGAGGTTGACAGCTCGGGACCCCTCATCTAATAACCTTGCGACCCCCTGAGGGGCCCAGAACCCCTGGTTTAAACGGATGTTAAGAGTGGAGGAGTTGTGTGCTTGGGGAAAGTGGGTCAGAAATGCTCTTAACCTGCCCCACTAGAGTGGGAACCCTGACAGACATGTTAAGGAACACCAACTTTCCCCGTCAAGAGGGAGTGCAGGGAAACAGTGAGAGAGGGGGCCATGTCCCTGTGCTGCCCTGTGGAAACAGTCTCCAAGAGGAAGAGGTCTCTCACTGGGTAAATCCAGGTTCCTGCACAGGCTCCTTGATTGGCCAACTGGGGCACAGAGCAGTTGATGAAATGGCCATGCCAGATGGAAGAGAGTGCCTTCCAGCCCCACTCTCCACCACACAATGTTGCAAGATGCTGCTGTATCATAATATTTTATGGTAAGCTTCTCAGCATCATCCTGTGGCTTTTTAGACATTAGGAACCCCTCTCTTTTCATACCCTTGATTTTCCTCAGCTGGGGCTCTTTTCTCAACCTTCCCTCCTTTCCTTTACAGTTCTTTTCCTCCTGAGCTTACACCAACCACCAACCCAATAACTACCCTGCTGAAAAAAAGATTTCTGACACTACTGATATGACCTATCACTACATAGGCTTAGCCTAGACCTTAGCTGTCATACCCCACTCACTTTTCAATTCAAAGACAACCTAATTGACTACATCAGCTCCCCAGCATCTGAAAGTCACATGCACCTGGACAAAGAAGCTAGGTGGAGCTGCATGAAACGTCCCTTACGCTTCAGCATCTGGCCTCCTGACACTAGCTCTTTTAATCTGCGGAGGAAGAAAAAAGTGGGAAGGAACAGGAAAGCCAGGTAATGAACCGCTCTGCCAGCTGATGAAAGAAAGTTAAATCCATTTGGACCTATGTCCTAAAGGAGATGGAGTGTTACCTACCAAATCCCTGACCTCAGAAAATCCAGCCATAAAACAAACTTTGCGGCTCTGATCCTAAATGAGTCAAAGACTATCTGGTCCTACCCTACAAAACTGAATGCCTCCTTCTACACAGCTGAAAACTGATACTGAGTGAGAGAGAAAGTAAGCCATGCAAGAACCGAAGATCAATATTCAAAAAGTTACCAATGGAAATAGGATGACAAAGTGGCAACTTGGCAGCCCAAACAGCATGTCACCTCATGGAGACCACAGATTCAGTTCAAAAGGAATCTGTTTTAGAGAAATGGAGATGAAGGTCAAAATCCTTCAAGCTATCCATGAGAAAGGCTATAGGATGAGGTCTACCTCAGACTCCACAGCTAATAAGGCCATGGAAAGGGCAGTATCCAAGAAAAGAGACTCCTATGTAGACACAGAATGAAATCCTTACATGGATCATGGTACTTGCACCAGGGGCCTGCATGAAATAGTTGCTATATATGAGGCTACTGAGGAGTGAGCAAGGCTTTGCTCCATAGGCTCCAGAAGGAACATTCCAAAGGAATGAGGCACAGAGAATCCAGCAGTCTCCTGAAAGACAAAGAACTGGGTAAGCCCACCATGGTAGCACCACAGGTGCTTGAGGCCAAAGATTGATCCACCAGTGCCAAACTTCTCAAATGCACCTTATCCAGAGATGGGCAGGCATTATTCTAGGTCTCTACTCTGCATTATGGGCAAAGAGCCAAAAGCTCTTTCACTGAAAACAAGAGATTCTGTTACTGATATCTGCCACATGCCCAGCCCTGAAATATATGCATCCCTGGCATTAAAGAACAAAGGTCCTCAACAGTTTCATAGCCTGGGCAGCGTACCTGGACATATATAAAAATACTCCATGCATTAAAATAATTTAGGAAATAACATCAGGAGATCTACATTACTCACTTCACCTCTCTACAAAGAAAAAAGGACTGTAAGCTGTCTAAACTCCTACCTGCCACATGGGGCCACAACCGTGGTAAACCCACCCCAATCCGTTAATCTATCCAACTACACACTCAGCCAGAAGAAAAGTCTGTCCTATCTCGGGGACTCTCTTTCTGCCCTGCCACCCCCACCAACATGATACAGTTCTGCGGCGATCTGGAAGCCTACTGTCGCCATCTCCGACTCAAAGAATCTTTCAGGACAACACTGAACAGCGCACTGATACACAGGTACCCTCCCACCAACAGCACAAGAAGAAGAACTCCACATGGACTCCTCTCGAGGGTCGAAATGACAGTCTGGACCTCTACACTGAATGCTTCCGCCGACGTGCACAGGCAGAAATTGTGGAAAAACAACATCGTTTGCCTCATAACCTAAGTCGGGCAGAATGCAATGCCATCCACAGCCTCAGAAACCACCCAGACGTTACCATCAAAGAGGCTGATAAAGGAGGAGCTGTGTCATCATGGACAGGTCTGACTACCAAAAGAAGGCTGCCAGACAACTCTCCAACACCAAATTCTACAGGCCACTTCCCTCAGATCCCATTGAGGAATACACTAAGAAACTGCACCATCTACTCAGGACACTCCCTACACCAACACCGGAATAAATCAACATACCCTTAGAGCCCCGACCAGGATTATTCTATTTACTACCCAAGATCCATAAACCCGGAAATCCTGGACGCCCCATCATCTTGGGCATTGGCACTCTCACTGAAGGACTGTCTGGATATGGGACTCTCTACTCAGACCCTATGCCACCAGCAATCCCAGTTATCTCCGTGACACCACTGATGCCCTGAGGAAACTACAATGCATTGGTGACCTTCCAGAAAAAAACATCCTAGCCACCATGGATGTAGAGGCTCTCTACACAAACATCCCACACACAGATGGAATACAAGCTGTCAGGAACAGTATCCCTGATGATGCTACAGCACAACTGGCTGCTGAACTCTGTGCCTTTATCCTCACACACAACTATTTCAAATTTGATGACAATATATATCCAGATCAGTGGCACCGCTATGGGCACCCGCATGGCCCCACAATATGCCAATATTTTTATGGCTGACCTGGAACAACGCTTCCTCAGCTCTCGTCCGCTCACGCCCCTTCTCTACCTACGCTACCATTGATGACATCTTCATCATCTGGACCCATG